>NC_041224.1:12291258-12395791 GCF_002837175.3 Physeter macrocephalus
ATGGCCGCTGAGCCTGCGCATCTGGAGCCTGTGCTCCGCAACGGGAGAGGCCACAACAGTGAGAGGCCCGCGTACTGCAAAAAAAAAAAGAAAATATAATTTTCATTTTTAAATGCCGCATAGGTAAAAGCATTTCCAGGTGGGCAGTTGGGATACAACTGAACTTGTCAGAGAATTAGTGGTTAGTAACTTAAAAATGAGAATAAAAAAGTTTTGGTGTAATAAATAGCCAAAAGGGTTATTGTTTCTGGATTTTGGCAGCTTGGTCATTTTGTGTAAAGCACCCTACCTTATTATGAATTATATTTTTAAAAAGTCCAAATTTAGGCTATTTACAACCTTTATGCTTGTTTTTCTTTAGTGCATTTTGAACCTGTTGAGAAACTTGTCATTTGAAAATAATATGTGTGATGTCTGCTCTCAAAATCAGGTCATATTTCTGTGTCATTTTTTCAGGATATAAATCTAGGTAATGAGATCACTGCCCAGCAGGTCATTCAAATCCATGACGTTTAGTCTGGTTTTTCGAGGTGCATTTACTCTCAGGCAGTGCTGCTCAAACTTCTCCAAGCATGCATACAAATCACCTGGGGATCTTGTTACAATGTGGCTTCTGACTCAGTAGGGCTGGTTGGGACCTGAGACTGCATTTCCAGGCTGCTCTTGGCCGAGGCCTAAGTCATGGATCCTGAGCCAGACTCAGTCAGTTAGGTTTTCGATAGAGCTGAACAGAACAATGACAAAACAAATAACAATAAAGGCAGAAGAGTTGATTCTCTCGCATAAGTGACGTCCACAAGTAGCCAGTCCAGAGTAAAAACGGCAATTCCATGAAGGCATTAGGGACTCAGCTCTTAACTTTTTGCTTCATTTCCTAGTGGTGGGTTCCATGTTGGTGGACCAACATGGTCCAAGTTGGCTGCTGGAACTTCTGGTTCCAGAAGGGAGAAGGCATAAAAGACCTGTCTCTAAGCTGAGCCAGGCTCCATAGGGCAGCCTTTCCCTTTGCCTTCTCCCTTTTCCTTCTCCTTCCCCTCCTCCCACACCCTCCACCCCCAAGTTCCACCTCCCACTCAACACTCTGCTTATATGTCATTGACCAGAACCTGATCACAGGCCAAACCCTGCTGCAAGGAAGTTTGGGAAACATGTTTTATTGAGTTCATTGCTGCCCAAATAAAATCAGGATTCTTTTTTTTTTTTTTTTTTTTACTGAGGAGGAAGGGAGAAAGAGTTGTTTGTGGCCACAAGCTATCTTTGCCATGCAGCATACATTTTCCTCCCCATGAATATTATAATTCCTGGTTATCAGACCCTAAATACCTCTTCTCCCTCCTTGCTATTTGCTTCTATCATAAATGGAGGCAGTTATGTCTTTCCTTTTTTTTTTTTTTTTTTTGGTTTGACAAGAAGTAGCTACTGTTTTTCTATTTTATTTATTTACTTATTGAATTTTTAAATTTATTTATTTTTTTATACAGCACGTTCTTATTAGTCATCCATTTTATACATATGAGTGTATACATGTCAATCCCAATCGCCCAATTCATCACACCACCATCCCCCTGCTGCTTTCTCCTCTTGGTGTCCATACGTTTGTTCTCTACATCTGTGTTCTGCCCTGCAAACCGGTTCACCTGTACCATTTTTCTAGGTTCCACATATATGCGTTAATATACAATATTTGTTTTTCTCTTTCTGACTTACTTCACTCTGTATGACAGTCTCTAGGTCCATCCGCGTCTCTACAAATGACCCAATTTTGTTCCTTTTTATGGCTGAGTAATATTCCATTGTATATATGTACCACATCTTCTTTATCCATTCGTCTGTCAGTGGGCATTTAGGTTGCTTCCATGACCTGGCTATTGTAAATAGTGCTGCAATGAACATTGGGGTGCATGTGTCTTTTTGAATTATGGTTTTTTATGGGTATATGCCCAGTAGTGAGATTGCTGGGTCATATGGTAATTCTATTTTGAGTTTTTGTTTTGTTTTGTTTTTGTTTTTTTTGCGGTACGTGGGCCTCTCACTGGGTCATATGGTAATTCTATTTTTAGTTTTTGTTTTGTTTTGTTTTTGTTTTTTTTTGCGGTACGTGGGCCTCTCACTGTTGTGGCCTTTCCCGTTGTGGACCACAGGCTCCGGACGTGCAGGCCCAGCGACCATGGCTCACGGACCCAGCCGCTCCGCGGCATGTGGGATCTTCCCGGACCGGGGCACGAACCCGTGTCCCCTGCATCGGCAGGCGGACTCTCAACCACTGCACCACCAGGGAAGCCCTAAGGCAGTATTTTTTAAGCTTCTTGGGTGATTTCCCCGTGAGGCTGTCCTAGGTTCTCTGTGCATAATTCTGACATCTGCCTTCCCACTGTGATAGTTCCTTGCTGTGGGAAGCTCAGCCTGTGTATTCAGCTCTTCCAGAGTTTGCTGGCAGACTTTGCGAGCCAACATACATAGTATGGCACGTTGTGCGTTTTCTGTGAATGTATCCCTACTTCTGAAGACACCTAGTCGATTATACTGTGTAAGAGATGGATCAACCCACATTTAGAACAAGAGAAGAAAGCAAAAAGGACTCATAAAAATATATAATACTGGCCCATGACCCATCACCAAAAATACTTGGAGCTAGGTATTCTTGGAATTCATAATTTTTCAGATGCTGGAAAGATAATATGATGCATATACTAAATATTTCATGATCTCCTCTGGGCTTGTGGCTGTGCCCTTCCGTAAACCCAGGTCAGGTTTTGTCATTAGAAGAAATCAGGCCAGGTTTTGCTTGTCAAAGGAGTTGCAAAAAAGAACTTGGTATTTTCAGAGCTTTTCGGATTTCTGAGTCTTAGATGAGAGAGCGTGGCACTGTAGTTCCGTGGTGACTCCAATCTAGGGTTTATCAATCATGAATTAAGACTTCAGCCCTTCTTTGATAAAACCTCTACCGCCCATAGACTAGTCTCCCATAGACAGAACGTCTTTCTTCTAGAAAGGAGTTGAAAAGCACAGGGGGGCCTCAGAAAATTAGGACTCCTGGTGCCTTCTTTCTTTTTTGGCCACACGCCTTCCAGGAGCATGGTGTGTGGTAAGCATGAAACCCCCACCCAGGAAACCAGTGCTCACTGGGCTGTCTTCCTTCCGAACAAGGTGGGTCGGCAGTGGTTTCTCCTCTTCAGGTCACGGTAGCCAAGAAGCCGAAAGGAGCAGCTGGTCTCCTTTCTGCAGCCCCCCACTGCCTTAAGAGCCCTTCTCTTTCCGCAGCCTGAAAGTCTGCTCAGACTTTGCAACCCACTGTCCTGTCTTACAATCAGCTGCAGAAGACATTGTTTACAGGCTCTTGCCTTTTTCCTTTTGAATTTTTTAAAACCTATTTTGGAAAGAACAGATCAGATGTTGGCGCCTTCGTGACGGAGCAGCTATAAATACATTCTGAGGGATCTTGGACCATGCAATTTCTAGCAGGTGGTAAACTTGCTCACCTGCTTGATATTATCTAAAAAAGTGTGTTTCTGGCCCAGGAATTCATTTCTCCCTATTTCTGAGTCTTCCACTGACAGCCAGATATTTACTTCTCATATACCTCTGTTCTTCCTGAATCCTAAATGAATAAGTTCCTTGTTTCTTTCAAAAAAGGAATCCAGAGTTTTCTCCTTTCCAGGTTATGTTTGGGTCTCCCTGGAAAGTTCAGTGTCATAGCACCTTGACCTTGGGCTGTAAGTGCTCAAAAGGTTAGTTCAGACCCAGACTTTGCAAATGATCTTTGCAGTTTCTTTTACTTTCTCTAGTATAGTTTATTGGTGGTTCCCCCAAATTTCATTCTATTGGAAAATCTTATTACCGTAATAGCATCTTGACTATACAAAGATAGAAATAATAAGATGGAAAGAGTAGTGAATCGGAATTTGAATTCTAGGTTTGCCTATGGCTGGTTGTGCTACCTGAGAAGAGTCATTTAACTTTTCTGGCCCTCTATTTTTCATCTTAGGATTCAGCTATCTACTTAATTGCATTATTGTGAGGATTAAATGGAAAAAAATATAGGTAAAATATGTAACAGAGTGCCTAGCTCAGGGTGGACACCTCAGTAGATATTAGTTGAATCTGAATTGCACTTTTAAAGATTTCATTTATTGTCACAGCACTGTACGTAAAGACATTTTAGAGATGAGGAAGTGAGAAGACATTTAGCGACTTGTTTACTGGGGCCAGGAAATGAATTCAGGTCACCCGGCTTCTGGACTGGACGTAACTTTTAGGCTGAGAAATTCAGGGGTGAGAGAGTTTGATGATTTGGAAACTTGGACTTTAATCGTTGGGAAGTAGGAATATTCACACCTCATGCCTTAGAGTTCTTAAAGGGATGGCAAATAAAGTGGTTGGAATTCGATAAATGATGAATATAATGTAGTCTAGGATGTCACCTGTGATCAGTAGAGGGCTATCTCTTTTATTTGGGGTAACTCGATATTTCTGGAGCATCCTTTAATTCTACACCCCTCCATGACACTGTTCCTTTTTGTAGGATGCAGGAAAATATAGGTCAACTGTCTTGTCCAAAAAAAAAAAAAAAGTCTGAGTATGTTCACGGGTATTTTTATTGCAGCCACATCTACCAGTTCTTTGGAAACACCTGGAAAATTTATTCATCAGCATGTCTCTAGAAAGCCTATAAAAACTTTTGAAACTCAGCAATCTCAAATGAAGCACTTTGTGAGCTGTGCTTGATTTGAACGCGTTTGACTCTTAGTAAATTTCCCATCTGCCTTCCTTTTTCTATTAGACGAAAAAGATAATATGCCAGAATGTGATAACCTATTGTTCTGTTTTGAAGAGTTGCTTTTCACTTGTTTAAATTGTTAGAAATGTAAGGGTTGATATACCTTTCCTATTTTCACAGTAATATCAACTAATTTCATCTGACCTACACCTATTGGAGCACACTCTAAATTATATATCTCTCTGCTGGGGAGAGGGGAAAATGTGTAATGTAATGCTCAAGAAAATAAATGATTATTTATGAATATGCTTTGGTTAAAAGCCTATTTACACCTTAATTTTAAACTTAGGCCTTCTATGAGTAAATTATTATAATTTAAATAATTATATATATAATTATATATATAATTATTTAATTTAAATAATTATATATATAAAATTATATATATTTAATTATTTAATTTAAATAATTATATATAAAAAATTAAAATACATAATTTTATATATATTTAAAAGGCCACATCATGCTTCCACTAATCATTGCAATTAACTCAGATGGAATTTTTCCCCAGCTGTAAGAATGATGATGAATTGATGATTTAATATTTTTAGAGTGACTTAGTATCATATATTTTGGGGGGTAGGTTTTACTTTGAAATAATTTTAAACACAGAAAAATTTCAGTTTCAAGAATAGTACACATAAGTCCTATATATCCTCCCCCAGATTCACCATTTGTTAATATTCCACCATATTTTCCGTATCTCTCTCTCTCTACATATACACATATTATTTCTTCTCAACCCTTTGAAATTAAGTTGCAAAAGGTGTGATGCTCTGTTACACCTGTAAATACTTCAATGTGTAACAAGAACATTCCCTACATAGCCGCAGGACACCCATCCAAATCAGGAAATTAACATTGATATTGTACAATCTTCAATGGGGATCCCAGGTCCCCATTCAAACTTCACTGATTATCCCCACGATGTCCTTTATATGTCCAGAATCATGCATTGTATGATGTTGGCATGTCTGTTTAGTCGTCTTCAGTCTGGAACAGTTATTTAGTCTTCTCTTATCTTCCATGATCTTGACATTTTTGAAGTGTTCAAGCTAATTACTTTGAAGAATGTCCCTCAGTTTGGGGTTGTCTGATGTTTTCTCATGATTACATTCAGGTATATCACAGGAATATCTCAGAAACGACTCTGTGTTCTCGGTACGTATTATCAGCAGGTACGTGATGTTGATTTAACCTATTATTGGTGATGTTAATTTTTCTCATTTGGTTAAGATGGTGTCTGTCGGGTTTCTCCACAGTAAATTTAATAAGAAATTTGTGGTGGGATATTAAGTATTGATAAGTATCCATTACAATGTTAATAAGTATTTTGTGGCGAGATAGTTTAAGACTGTGTAAATATCTAATCCCTCATTAAACCTTTACCCATTAATTTTGGCATCTACGGATGCTTTTCACCTGACCCGATCATTATTAAGATGGTTGGTAATTAATTATATATGCTACCATTCCTTCTATACATATTCGTTGGCATCCTACTATAAGGTAGAGCTGCCTCTTCTTATTTATCTATGTCAGTATGGATTCATGGATTCCTGTTTTATTGAATGATTTATCATCCATTACTGGTACTACTGCTATTAATATTACACTTACTATGATGCTTCAGCTGGCTCAGATTTGGCCAGTGAGAGCCTTTTCAAGCTCCTGTGACTTTTGACAGTCTCCATCATTCTTGGAGAACTTCCTTATTCCTCACACAAGAAATCCAAGCATGTCTGATACTTTTGCTGCCCCAGGCTTGGAGTCATCCATTTCTGCAAGAAGCCCTAGTTATTTTTAGCTGAGAATGGTACTTAGAAATCAAGATTTAGGCATTGAAAGTGCTTGATGCTACCAGGGTGTCATCATTTCCATGTCCTCTCTATGGGTAGAGCTATATATACACATACATACATTATCTATATCTATGTATTCTGGAAACCCTGTGTTCATGCCAATGCCTCCAGTTACAATGCAACATTACACGAGTTAGTTATTCTAGTCTTTCCTTTCCCAGATTTGTACCTCCCTCTCCAACAGTGAGAAGCCTGGCTCCCATCTCCCTCAACATAGCTGATTAATTCTTTCAGATGTAACTCCCACTCATCTCCAGTGATTCTTTTTTTTTTCTTTTTTGGCCACGCTTTTGCATGGCTTGTGGGATCTTAGTTCCCCAACCAGGGACTGAACCCTGGCCCTCGGCAGTGAAAGTGCCAAGTCCTAACCACTGGACCGCCAGGGATTTCCCTCGTCTCCAGTGCTTCTGACTCACATTGGCCAGCGCAGGGCGAGAGCCAAGAGGTCCCCCCAGCGCTGGTGGTACGCCAGCTGAGAGTCCCTCACCCCTATGGTTTTGAATGAATCTTGACTATTTTACTGAGGGGCTGTAATCTAGTGGTTAAGTGTGAGATCTCTACAGTCAGAATGTCAGGTTTACATAACAGCTGGGCCACTTGATAGCTGTGTGATCCTGGGCAAACTAGTTAACCTCTTCTCGGCTCTAAGATCTTTCTCTTCAAAGACAGGCCATAGCAGGAGAGGGCAGGCCACCCTGCTGCTTCTTGCTGACTTGGGTACAGATCCGGAGTCTCAGAGTAAAGGCTTCTGCCTTCGCTGGTCAAGCAGCCATTGACTGAACAGTGAGCCACAGCCCTCAGCAGGCCCCGGGGCTGGAGCACGTGAGAGGGCTTCCGGGGAGTGGGTGGCTGTACCAGCCAGGTGGGCCAGGTATCATAAAGAGGGCTTGCCTACGGCATCAATCCACTTGGGATAACTATAACCCAGTGCAGAATCATGTCCAGTCGTGCCCTTAGTTTCTTCATCTGCAAACTGAGGGTGGTGCTCTGGGCTTCCCGATCTTAGGAAATTGTCATGTGAGGATCAACCGAGCTAGCGGTCCCCAGTGCACGAAGTGGGAGACGTTTAAAGAACATTTCTCACCCTTACCCCCTTGTAAATCCAATACATCTTCACTGCAGAAAATTTAGAAAACCAATGTAAGCAAAAATAAGGTATTAGCTGTCACTGGTAATATCACTGGTAACCCCACCAGGCAAAGATAACCATTCACACTTGGGAATATGTCCCTCCAGTCTTATTTCTGGGCACATCGTCGTAAGGTACGAAGATTATGGAGTCCCCGCTTCCTTCTCTTCTCCCTGTACGAGGTGAGGACCAGATTCCTTCTGCGGATCGTTCCCGGATACCCCTGAGCCTCTCGCTGGCTGGACCCAGCAGTACAACAGTCCCACAAAGCAGGCAGCAGGCAGGCCAGGCCAGGTCTACGTGTGCAGCCAGGGGACCTCGCACCACGCACGCCTCCTGGGGCGGGGCGGGGGGTGGGTGGTGGCGTGCTTCTTCCTTCCCAGGTGCAGGAGGCCAGGAAACAGGTTTTCTCACCCTTTGATCATGATGAGTCATCTGCTGCGGAAGCTGCCTGCAGCCCAGATTCCAGGGGAAATAGCAGTGCAAGCCTCTTCTATTCGAGGGCCACCCCGTGGCAGCTTCTCTGGGTTGGCGTGTTTGGGAAAGCGGATAGGCTCAGAGGATGTGGAGGGTCATCGTCCTGAGAGATGTGCGCACATTGACTCACGGGCTTCCCATCCCGTCTGCCCTCCCTGTGATGCTGGTGTCAGCTGGAATGGCTGCTCCGCTGACCGCACACTTGGTCATTTTGTCAATATTTTCTCAAAGACTGCCTAACACTATATCGGTGCCTGGGGAGAATATAAAAAAGCGAGCTTTATTCCCGCAGATTTTTTACCATATAACTAATGAGTAGATACTAGTCCAAGTTCAAGATAGCTTTGAAGAACCTTCAAGCAGCTCCTCTAAGGATCCACTGATCTTCTCAGCACTTATGTCCATCAGAACTCACCAGTCTGGGCCCTGTTCTGGCACTTCATATTTTGATTCATTTAATAAACATATTAATCTGTGCTGGGTATTCTGGCCCAAATTTGTTCCTCACTATCTATTAGTGTTTTCAATTTTCACCCTTAGAGATTTGAGACCTTTGTGTCTAGAAGATTTTATTGGCCAAAAAGCAAGTGTCTGATTAAACCATAAATAGCCCTTGAGCTTTTTCAGCGAATGCATTGCTGTGTGTTAGTTGATACAAGCTCTGTGTAGGGCCTACATGGAGGGAAGGAGGGGAGGAACACACCAAGGGAGGCGGTGATGGGGACCCAGGAGGAACTAAAGCCAAGCATCATGTGGTTTCATCATTTAGCAAGCATTTGGATGTAGCTCATTACTTTATTCAAATCCATCACCTCTGCCCCGTGTCTTTACTTCCCTCCTCCCCAAGCTTAGCAATGTTATAATCGATGCTTTGCCCAGTGCTCTTCTGGAAGACCCTGATGAAATCTCTCTCTGGAGGGCTCTCCCCCTGCACCTGAGCAACTGAATGTGGCTGCAGAGATATCCCCAGCCGTGAAGACTATTTCACATTTATAGCATGACTGTTAACCTTAGGGAGCCCTGGACACACCTGGCAGCCCTACCTCATTCCCCTAGTCAATGAACTCTTTTCTTCTCGGAGAAGACCACTTCACATCTTCTGTCCCTTCCTGAAATTCTAGCACCTCCTCACTGTTCCACCCTCTCAGCTGATGACCTTGACTCCAGCTGATAAAATAGACGTGATCCCAAGAGAACAGCCTGGATTTTCCCCACCAAATCTACCCACCTCCTTGCCTTTGTAAGAGACAGTTTGCTTCCTCTTTTGTTACAAAACAAAACCAAAATCAGTCCATGCTCATCCCTGTGTGTGTTTTTATTTATTTATTTATTTATTTTATTTTATTTTTTTTTAGTGGTACGCGGGCCTCTCACCGCTGTGGCCTCTCCCGTTGCGGAGCACAGGCTCCGGACGCGCAGGCTCAGCGGCCATGGCTCACGGGCCCAGCCGCTCCACGGCATGTGGGATCCTCCCGGACCGGGGCACGAACCCGCGTCCCCTGCATCGGCAGGCGGACTCTCAACCGCTGCGCCACCAGGGAAGCCCACTGTGTGTGTTTTTAAAATGCAGTTTGCATTTTCTAACTGAACACCTATATTACTTTTATTAAAATATGCCAACAAGAGTAATCTGAGCAGGTCAATTGTGGTCTAATTTTGCTTGCTTGTTTTCCCTTAATATTTCTCTGAATTAAAAAAAAACCACCTAATATCAGCCTCCCAAGGCAATAGAAATAAAAACAAAAATAAAAAATGGGAGCTAATCAAACTTACAAGCTTTTGCACAGCAAAGGAAACCATAAACAAAACAAAAAGACAACCTATGGACTGGGAGAAAATATCTGCAAATGATGCAACCCACAAGGGCTTAATTTCCAAAACATACAAACAGCTCATACAACTCAACAACAATAAAAGCAACCAATCCAATTGAAAAATGGGCAGAAGACCTAAACAGACATTACTCCAAAGAACACATACAGATGGGCAATAGGGACATGAAAATATGCTCAATATTGTTAATTATTAGAGAAATGCAAATCAAAATTATGAGGTACCAGCTCGCACCACTCAGAATGGCCGTCATTAAAAAGTCAACAAATAACATGTTGGAGAGGGTGTGGAGAAAAGGGAACCCTCCTACAATGTTGGTGGGAATGTAACTTGGTGCAGCCACTGTGGAAGACAGTATGGAGGTTCCTCAGAAAACTAAAAATAGAATTACCATATGATTCAGCAATCCCATTCCTGGGCATATATGTAGATAAAACTATAGTTCAAAAAGATAAATGCACCCTTGTGTTCATAGCAGCACTATTCACAATAGCCAAGACATGGAAACAACCTAAATGTCCATCAACAGATGAATGGATAAAGAAGATGTGGTACATATATACAATGGAATACTACTCAGCCCTAAAAAAGAACAAAATCATTCTATTTGCAACAACATGGATGGACCTAGAGATTATCATACTAAGTGAAGTAAGTCAGAAAGAGAAAGACAAATACCATATGATATCACTTATATGTGGAATCTAAAATATGACACAAATGAACCTATCTATGAAACAGAAATAGAATCACAGACATAGAGAACAGACTGCTGGTTGCCAGGGGGAAGAGGTTGGGGGAGAGATGGAGTGGGAGTTTGGGGTTAGTAATGTAAACTGTTATATATAGAATGGATAAACAGCAAGGTTCTACTGTATAGCACAGAGAACTATATTCAACATCCTATGATAAACCATAATGGAAAAGAATTTAAAAAAAGAATGTATACTTGTGTATAACTGAATCACTTTGCTGTACAGCAGTAATTAACACAACATTGTAAATCAACTATACTTCAATAAAAACAATTTTAAAAAAACAAAAAACAAAAAAACAAAAACAAAAAAAATTTTTTAACACCTAATACATGTTTTATTATTTTTAATAAAATGAAAATATTTTCAAAACCTAGAATTTGAGTCACATTAAGAAAAAAGCCTTATTGGCTGACAGAATCTTGTTCTGTAACCCTCCCCTTAGTGCTTTTGTCTTATCCAATGAGTCCACTGACGACTGTTAAAAAGAAATAAAATTCACTCTTTCTGGGGAAGATTTGACAACTTCAAGAACCATGAAAATATTTATATTCTTTGTGCTAATATCTTGACTAATAGACTTTGTGCTATTATCTTGGGGTAATCTAAAATATAGAGAAAAGGTGAAATTCATGAAAATCCTCCTCCCAGTATATTTATTATAGTGAAAAGCAGAAAGTAGCTATATAACATGTAACAGGCAGCCACTGAAAACAATGATGTCAAGACTTTGTAGCAGTGTGAAATATATGTTATAAGTGAAAAAATAGGATTATAAAATTGTATATTATCTATGATATGGGAGAAATTATTCAAATAAAATGACTAGAATTTATATTCATTGTAGGGTGGTGAAATTATAGATGTTTTGAGTACCTGTTTTCCTAGATTGTGTAACATTAAATATGTAATAAATAATTTAAAAATTTACTAGAGGGGCTTCCCTGGTGGCGCAGTGGTTGCGCGTCCGCCTGCCGATGCAGGGGAACCGGGTTCGCGCCCCGGTCCGGGAAGATCCCACATGCCGCGGAGCGGCTGGGCCCGTGAGCCATGGGCACCCGTGATGGCTATAGGGCAATTACCGGAGGGAGAAAACAGCATTCTCAAAGAGTCTTATTTTGCTAAAATGTTAAAAGTGAGAGGAGGGAATTCTCTGGCGGTCCAGTGGTCAGGACTCAGAGCTTTCACTGTGGTGGCCCGGGTTCAATCACTGGTTTGGGAGCTAAGATGGCCACAACAGAGGAGGCCCCCCAAACCCCCAAAAAAAAAAAAAAAAAAAAAAAAAAAAAATTTACTAGAAATATCTAATATTTAAGAAAGTAGGCAGCTCTAAGAAGCAAAAGTGCTTTTATAAAATATAGCAACATCATGGAAGTAATTAAGTTGCTACTGTATTAGGGTGGGAGGTACCTATAGCATTATTTTGAGTGATCCCATTAACATCTTAAGCAACATAACGTCACAAAGGAATGGGAATAGTTCAAGGGAACTTTGGTGACTTATTCTATGTCTGACACGTTCTGGTTCCATGTATTCCAGAATTTTCTCTATCTCTGCATGTAAAAATGTAGAGATATGTGTATATATATATATGTACATGTATATTTAAAACTCAAAAATACATATTTAGGGCTTCCCTGGTGGCTCAGTGGTTGAGAATCTGCCTGCTGATGCAGGGGACACGGGTTCGAGCCCTGGTCTGGAAGGATCCCACATGCCGCGGAGCAACTAGGCCCGTGAGCCACAACTACTGAGCCTGCGCGTCTGGAGCCTGCGCTCCGCAACAAGAGAGGCCACGATAGTGAGAGGCCCGCGCACCACGATGAAGAGTGGCCCCCACTTGCCACAACTAGAGAAAGCCCTCGCACAGAAACGAAGACCCAACACAGCCCAAAATAAATAAATTAATTAATTTTTAAAAATACATATTTAAAATTATTTTCGGGATATTTTGGGATCAGAGAACAAAATGAATAGATATTGCCTCCTATTCCCATTCTCTGCTCTGGCGTTTACTGAGTCTTTGGTTTTGTTTTGTTTGGTATCTTGAATACAATTCATTTTTTAAATTAAAAAAATTTTTTTTTATTGGGGTATAGGTGTTTTACAATGTTGTGTTAGTTTCTATACAGCAAAGTGGAGTTCCCTGTGCTATACAGCAGGTTCTTCTTAGTTATCTATCTGATACATAGTAGTGTATATATGTCAATCCCAATTCATCCCACACCCCGCCCCCTGGAATACAATTCTTAGCATGGATGAGAATAAGGCTAGGAGTTGCTAGCCTTCCTTTGGTTATATTTTTCTTTCCCCTCCTAATAATATTAGTTTTCAGTACGCAGAGTTCAGTATAACCTTGGTCACAAATGGTAACATCTGAAGCTAGGTCTGCTAATGTGTGAGCAAAGATAGATTACTCTGACAGAAGTGAGAAGCTGGCCAAGATCCCAAAAGCTAAACCAGGGAAGTGCTCTGTGAGTAACTTTCAGACACAAGGTGTATTTAGATCCTGGATACCCAGCACAAGTTTAGAAGAGGGCACATGACTATTGAGTACCTAAAAGCGTAAGATTTTGAGTTCCTTCCTTTATGGGAATGACTTGAGAGCTTTCAAGTGGTGGCTGGAAATGGCCGTGGGAGAGAGGAGTGCGTCTGTGTATTCCCTGTGGATAACCTTGTCCAAAGCCAGTTCTACATTCTCCTATGTGAGCCAACAAATTCCTTATTTTGCTGCACACATTGTGTCTTGAGTTGTTTTTCTCTTGCTGCCCAAACCATTATAACTGACGGTTATGAAAACTGATGCAATGACCTTTCCATGTGCAGGGGAGACACTTTTACAAAGGCAATGGAGGAAGGGGCTTTGAAGTACAGTAATGTGAGAGGAAATCTAATAGATGCTCGTTGCATCCACTTACAGTCTCTGTTAGCAAGCTTCAGGCTGCTTGAGAAGCCTGAAGGCCCCCCGTAATATGCTTCTGGTTACAGAATTAATTCTGGTACAGTTAATTTAGGTGGAAGAAGAGAAAGCCAAGGATATTGAGACCAAAAAAAAAAAAAAAAAGCAAGAGTGCTTCTGTTATTGTTTTCTGAGCTCAACTCTTAAAGGTGATCTTAGAAAAGCAGGCTAACCAGTCGACAGACTGTTCCTAAAGGCAGGGGGACCTGGGAACCCCCCCCCCCAAGGTAAAGGAGGGGAATCTCCTGGGCAAACTCACAGCTGTCCTCGACAAGGTGACCTCAGTGACCCAACGCTCAGAGCACAGTCTGAACCATTTCTTAAGCATCTGAAAATCCACATGCATCATAATTCCCTGATTTTCTCATGTATCACAACAATTGAAGGCTGGTGTATTTACAGATCAGGGATTTAGGTATAATCTTATTCATTAAAATTATTTAATGATGGACGTTAATTCATTGATCTCTGACAGAGCAACCCCCCCAGAATGGTCCCAGAGTAGAAGTAGCACACTAGACCTTTATTTTCTACCAGAAAAAATGAAAGCCAACAGAGACTCCATGACTTGTTCATGGTCAAGTAGTTCTGCAGAGACAGAGTTGGGACGCCCTTGTGAGACCTCTGACTTATAGCCCACTGCTGTTTCAAATGCATTACTATGGCCCCAGCCACACTTGTTTTATTTTTCATCTGTGTAGTAAGAGGAACAAGTTCATACAGAGATGTGATCTTCCAACCAGCGGGTGGCAATCTGCTGAGAAATCTCAAAAACGTATTTGGTCCTGCTCTAGGTTGATAGTTTGTTACTCTGATTATTTCCCATAGATAGCAGATGCAGCCTGTGGTTGGCCCCGTCCTCTCTCCAGCTATGCTATCAGACATAAGATGCTTGGGATGGTAAAAGCAACACCTCATCAAATAAAGAGTGAGGATAGCTGTGATATAATAATAGTTATTAACTTCGTGGGCAATCATTTTAAAATTTAAAATTTTCTGGTTAAATGTGAGTAAACATAAAAAGCCGTTCTATCCTAAACTTAGCTGTTGATGTTTTAGATGTGTTTTTCAGTCCATTTCCTGCGCAAGTAAATGAAGTATGTGAAGTATAATTTGCTATATGAAGCAAAGGATTCTCTAACAGAGATTAATATGAATATTAATTCTCACTGCACAATATTGATATGTCCATGCAAAACCTAGATGCTAATACGCTTTCAAAATACAGCCTTGAAGTCTTTGAAATTATTTTTTCAAATGCTGCTGTCCCAAGACTGAAATATAAAGACTATCAGGAAAATTGTGGGTTTCACTAGGTGAAAAGTTTTCTATGTGACTAAAATTAAAAATCATGATTTCTTTCCTGATTCATGTAAACACACTGTATGTTAACTGGGGCTGCCGTCACAAAGTACTGCCAACTGGGTGGCTTAAATACAACAGAAATGTATTGTCTCACAGTTCTGGAGGCTAGAAGTCCAAAATCAAGGTGTAGGCAGGGACACGCTCCCTCTGAAACCTTTTGGGGAGAACCCTTCCTTGGCTCTTCTAGCTTCTGGTAGTCACCATCAATCTTTGTTGCTCCTCGGCCTATCGATACATCACTCCCATCGCTGCCTCTGTGGTCATGTGACGTTCTCCCTGTGCATCTGTTTCTGTGTCTCTTCTCCTTTTTCTTTTAAAGACACCAGTCATGTTGGATTAAGGGACCGCCCTACTTCATCATGATCACATCTTAACTAATTATATCTGCAATGACCCTATTTCCCAATAAAGTTACATTCTGAGGTACTGGGGTGGGGTGGGACTTAAACGTATCTTTTGGGGGAGACACAATTCAACCCATACACATCTTAATGAAATTAAAATTCATGATTTTTTTCCTTATCTATGTAAACATTCTCCATTTGTCCTCCTAGAACCATTCTCTATGCGTCTTGCCCTGTTCTGTATCCCAGGAGGCAGGCTTCTGTGGTCTGCCTGCCTTTGGGCTTCCTGTTGGTCTTGGGTTTGGCCAATGGGAGGCACCAGCAGGAGATCAGAGGGCAGGAGAGTGAGAGGTCGGGTATTTATCTTCCCTGTTCCCTGCCTGTGTCACCGCAGTGTTGGCAATGGGTGCATCTCTCACAGCTGCTGTCAAGCAACACTGCTTCCAGGGCTCTAGCTATCTCTGGCCTGTGGCACCCTCCCCTTGACCTTTCAGATCCATGGGTCAGGATGCTTTGCCTTCCCCTTGTTAAACCTGCCCCCATCTCTGTACATGGTCCCTCATTCAGTCCCATTAATATCATCTGTTGTGAGTATACCATCTGTTGTGAGTATACCATCTGTTGCCTGCTTAGACCCTGATCGATACAGTAACCAAAATATTTTGCCTTAGGAAAATGTAAATGTTATGGTGGACAGTCCCGTCCTTTGGGAAATTATACTCCTTTATTCCATAGTAATTCTCCTTAATCCATGTGGTATTCTAATGGCAATTTTCTATTTCCCTCATTTCTATCTTTATTAATTTGTGTTCTTCTATAAGAAAGAGTTGCTCCTTCTCTTCTATTTATTTATTCAGTTATTTATATTAGTATAATCTTAATTTTTGGATTATAATCCAACATTATCATTATTTATTTTATTGCTTAATTTATTCCAGCTTTAGCCATTGAGAGCTCTTCCAAGTTGACTTTTGTGTTCTTTTTAATACGCCACCATCCTTTTTAGTACTTCCTTACTTTCTAGCACCTTGAGGTGCTCTAGGCTCATCTGGTATTTTCTTGGCCCCAATCACTCCTGTAAAGAGCCCTGTTTCCTTTTATTGGAGAATGGTACTTAGAAACCAGGATGTTGGAACCAGGTGTGCTCATTGCCACTAGGGTGTCACTACTTCTAGGTCCTCTCAGTGGCAGAGCCAAGAAACATTTGTATTTATACTAACTCATGTATACATATGAATTATTATAAACATATACATATATACACACATACACACATATATATGTATTTATTTCTGTATCTATTTGTGTGTGTATGTGTATATTTGTGTGTGTGTATGAGTTTGAATTGGAAGGCAGTGGAGTAAAGAAGTAGATACTCCCTCAAATTTGTCCTAGTGAGGGTAGCCAAACTTTTAACAAGGGAGACAATTTTAATATCCAATAAAATAGTATTAAAAGCATGAAAACATATTAAGGAAAAAAGAGGGATGTTATATTCCGACAAAAGGAATAAATAGAGCAAGAAGATATAATCATCATGAATATATATGCGCCTAACAAAATACCCTCAAAGTATAAAAAGCAATTGAAAGTGTGGGGGGAGAAATATATAAATCAACACGTAGAGTTAGAGGTTTTAAAATTATTACCTCAGAAATTGATAAAAAAACAAGCAGACTAAAAGTAAGAAAGATATAGATCAGAATAATGCAAGTAAGAACCAAACTATTAGATGCTGTAAAATTACTACAAACCTAGTGGTATAAAACAACACAACTGAATTCTGTTACAGTTTTGGAGTTCAGAGATCCAAAATGAGTCTTAGGAGGTTGAAGTCAAGATGTCTTTAACCTGTTCCTCCTGGAGACTCCAGGGAAGATTCAGTTCCCTGTCTCCTCCAGCTTCTTTCTAGAGTTGCTGGCATTCCTTGGCTTGTGGCAGCATCACTGCGATCTCTGCTTTCATCATCACTGCCCTCTCCTTTTCTGTACTCAAATGTGATTGCATCCAGGGCCCACCTGGATAATCCAGGATAAACTCCCCATTTCAAGGTCCTTAACTTAATCACATCTGCAAAGTCCCTTTTTTCATGTAAGATAATATTCACAGGTTCTGGGGATTAGGACATGGATCTCTTTAGGGGCCATTATCAGCCTAACTTAGATACATAATTAGAACTTGTTACCTAGCAGAGAATACACACTTTTCCCAAGTACACATATAATATATACACACTGATCACATACTAGGTCATGAGAGAAACCTCAGTAGATTCCAAAGAGCAAATATCATATAAATCTTGTGCTCTGACTACTATGAAAAATGGTTAGAGGGCTTCCCTGGTGGCGCAGTGGTTAAGAATCCACCTGCCAATGCAGGGGACATGGGTTCGAGCCCTGGTCCGGGAAGATCCCACATGCCATGGAGCAACTAAGCCCATGAGCCACAACTACTGAGCCTGAGCTCTAGAGCCAGTGAGTCACAACTACTGAATCCCGCCCGCCTAGAGCCTGTGCTCCGCAACCATGAGAAGCCCGCGCACCGCATCGAAACATAGCCCCTGCTCGCTGCAGGTAGAGAAAGCCCGCGCACAGCAATGAAGACCCAGTGCAGCCAAAAATAAATAAATAAAATAAAAATAAAAACCCAGAAATCAGTAACAACAGGATATCTAAAACAAACAAGCCTATGTCTAGAAACTAAATAACATATTACCAATAACCTGGTAAGAAGAAAAATAGGGAAATTCTGAGATACCTAGAACTGAAAAACAATGGCAACAGCATATGTCAAAAATTTTGAAGGACACATCTAAAGCAATAGTTAGAACGGTGCTGTCTGATAAAAACTTTCTGTGATAATGGGGTGTGTGCAATGTTTTAGGCATTTTTAAAAGGGGGGATTAATAATTATAAGGAATATGGAAACAGGTAGTTATTGCTGGAGAAAATCAATGATTTGGAGAAAGACAATGAAAGGCTGAGAGTTCATTTTTTCTTCTCTCCCTCCCTCCCTGCATTCTTCCTTCCTTTCTTAATAATTTCTTCTTTTTTTTCTTTTTTTTTTTTTTTTTGCGGTACTTGGGCCTCTCACTGCTGTGGCCTCTCCCGTTGCGAAGCACAGGCTGCGAACGCGCAGGCCCAGCGGCCATTGCTCACGGGCCCAGCTGCTCCGCGGCACGTGGGATCCTCCCGGACGGGGGCACGAACCCGCGTCCCCTGCATCGGCAGGCGGACTCTCAACCACAGCGCCACCAGGGAAGCCCATCTTAATAATTTCTTAACCATCATTTTCAATGTTCTCTCCTTTTGGAATATCTATTCACCAGACATTAAACCTCCTGGGTTGATCTTCTTATTTTCTTCTGTCTTCTCTCTTATTGTTTATTTCCATGCATTCCTCTTTCCCTAGACTCAAGCCCAGAAACTTTCTGATTTAATTCTCCAGGGAATAACAGTCTAGTCTTCTGTGGGGGATGAGGAGGGAGCAGTTCCTTGGCTGCATGGACTAGAGAAAGGACATCGTATCTGAGCTCTCTTTAACAAATTTTCAAACGATCTCCCATCCTCCCAACCTCCAAATTACCAGGTGCCTCCAATTTCTAAGCTTTTGGAAGGACTGGGGAAGAATGGAGGTGTGGAGAGGCAGTTCAGTGGAGAAGATTAGCTTGTTTATCATTTTGTATCCTTTTCAGACATGTGGGTTTCAGTCAGTTAAGACAGTTTCACTCTCCTCCAGTTTCCTTTTATATCTTTTGTCTTCTATTTCTTCTTCTGTAATGTTTGTGTCCTCCCAAAATTCACATTTTGGGGAACCAACCCTCAATGTGATGGTGTTCGGAGGTGGGGCCTTTGGTAGATACTTAGGTTCAAGATGAGGTCATGAGGGAGGGCCCCCATGATGGGATTAGTGTCCTTCTAAGAACAGGAAGAGTCACCAGGGCTCTGTCTCTGCCCTGTGAGGATGCAGAGAGAAGGAGGCCATCTGCAAGCCAGGAAGAGAATTGGCTGGCACCTTGATCTTAGACTTCCCAGCCTAGAGGTGTGATAAATAAATGTATGATGTTTAAGCCCCTCAGTCTATGGTATTTTGTTATAGCATCCAGAGCTAAGACATTATTTTAATGTTATTTCAGTTAGATTCCTATACTGTTATTTTACTACTCTTTAGTCATTTAGAACTTGCACAAAAGCTTTGAACCACATCAGAACACATATTCGCTTTTTATTTAAAATTCAGTTTCTCTTTTTTTTAACAAATGAGAGATGCTTTATAATCCCCCTTTTTTAAACTACAGTAAAAAGATTTTTTTTACTACAGTTAAAAGATTTTTAATTTGTGGGCAACTGGCCAGGGGACCTGCCCTCCTCATCCCTTCATCACCACCTGCTGGTAGAGCAGGAAAACAAGCATAGTTACCACACCTGCCCCCAGGAGGATGGAGATTGCAAGGGGCTGTAAGTCCTAAGTAAGGTGAGATGTGAACACAGGATGAACCATTGCCTAGGTGCCGCTATTGGGAAAGGACATGAGGTGTGTGGTCTAGGGCAGATGGCTTTTTACTCTGAAATTGCTGGAGCAAAACTTTATGCATATCCAGACTCTGCCTATGGGTAAGACATCATAATGACTGTGTAATGAGATGGACTAGCCACCGTCATAAGGATATAATTCTATCTGCCTTTATGAACTCACCAGTACTGCCCCCAACACCCACTGCGTATTCCTATGGCTACCCTGGGGGCTGAATACACCCCTCAGTGGCCGGCTGTGGACCAAGAAGAATATGGTGGAAGGAGCTGAGAAACGGGCACATCTGTGGAATATTTGACTTCACCCAAAGATCAAGGGCCCCATGGAAGGAGGCTAATTAGGAACCTGATATATCAGTATTTCCCCAGAAGTATTCGTGGAAGCTATAATGATGGAGATAGAATCCTGAAGCTTGGAGATTTGCTGAGCATCAGAGAAGGTAGGCTTTTTTCAGCCTACCTGACGTATCAGCCCTTTTAATTTCAGCTGTGCTTTCAGGTGGACAGCAGAGAAGTTTTGCTTTTGCTCCCCAAGGAAGATCATGTGGTAATCAGCTGGAATTTCTGTGTGAGGATTAAGAATAGGGGTAAAGAGAATTCTGGAAATGCGAGGGTAGGACAGTCTTCATCTGAGGCACACAGTCAAATCTTATTTTGCAACAGCTTAGGGCATTTTCAATGGTCTCAGAAATGTTTGAGAGATCTTTACCAGAAAAAAGGGAAGCATATTTAAATTTATTTTTTGCTTTGTTTTAATTTTTGTTTCCTTTTTTTAACTTATTTTTAATTCACTTTGATTTTAAAATAAATACGAGGAGGGGGAGAGGATGTGAAATCCCACAGTGCACTGTTATTGGCCTTGTCTGGAAGCACAGCTGTGTCTCTGGGTCTGGCACCTGAGGGGCCTGTTTCCTGCCCCTCCCCTGCCAATTCCTCTCTCGGTTAGGTGACCTTCCTTTCTCCACACTGAGGAGGAAGCTGACCCCTCCTGCTACTTTCAGGGACCCGGTGTTGGACCCCTGAATTCTGGTGTGATAGTCTTGCTGGGAAGTGGGCTAAGGCCTGGGGGCAAGGAAAGTCTTCTGTTGGGACAGGGGATGTTCCCAGGGTCAGTCACACTGGGGCAGGAAATACCTAGCAAGGTGGCTATGGGGAGGGAGAGAGAGCCCCTTCCTCTCTCGGTACCTTGTCTCTTGAGCTTAGTCTCTAAGGAGTCTAGAGGGGTAAGATGGTCATTGCTGCTTGGAGCCTGCACAGGAAGGAGGCAGGGGGGGAAGCCCAGGGGGACGCTGCAGGGCTCTCCTGGGGCTTTGGGGCACTGACAGTGATGTTACCTAGCAGCCGGTGCAAAAAAAGAAAACAGGGTTTTGAGAGATCTAATTCCCTTTCGTAATCAGTAAAGTCTGCTTCCACACCACTATGTAGATTAGTCAGGACCCTTCAGAGAAACAGAACCAATGGATAGATAGCTGTTTAGATAGATAGGTAGGTAGATATAAGAGATTTATTATAGAAACGGGCTCATATGATTATAGAGGCCGAGAGGTCTCACTGCCTGCTGTGTGTGAGCTCGAGAGTCACGCAGGCTGCTGTGATTCGGTCCTAGTCCAAAGGCCTGAGAACTGGGAAGCTGGTGGTGTAAAGCCCTATCTGAACCCCAGAGTCAGAGAACCAGGGGCAGCGATGCCTGAGGGCAGGTAAAGGTAGATGTCTCACCTCAAGCAGAGAGAGAACGAATTCACTCCTCCTCCGCTTTTTGTGCTCTTGGGGCCCTCAGCGGCCTGGCGGGTGCCCACCCACGCCGGGGAGGGGGTCTACGCGTTCAAATGCTCATCCCTCCTGGACACACCCAGAAAGCATGTTTTACCAGCGATCTGGGCATCCCTTAGCCTGGTCAAGTTGACACCTAAAATCAACCATCATACCCGCAGACTAGTATCGGCTGAGCTGCGGAGGAGAAGGGACAGGTGTGGTTTTCTCGGGCTGGATTTGCAAAGGGGAGGGCAGTGCCCCCGCTCCCACCACCCCCAGGTTGTGCGGCAGGGCAGTGATGAGCAGGATCCCCAAGGAGAAAGTGAACGTCCTTGGACCTGGGCGGTGAGGTCAGCCATCCTTCCCCACACAAGTCACATTTCATTTCTGGCAGCCAGTGGGTTTCCCTTACCACTTAGCACACTCTCTCTCCTGCCCCGCTGGCCTTGGAACTCCAGGAAAGCAAGGATCCTATCTTGTTTGCCTAATGTGCCCATGGCAACACGGAACTCAGCATCTGACATGCAGTGGCTTCTCAATAAATATCATTTAAATAAATGTGCCTGTGCCGCAGCGTTAGTGTCTCACCTAGGAGTTCTGTATGGAGAATGACCCATGTCCTCAAGGCATTCTGATGATGGCACGCAATGACTCCTTCATTCTTAGGTGACCGAGACAACTCGGTTAGTCTTCTCTTTGGAGAGGTCATTTCAGCCAAATCCTTGACTTTTATCTGCGACTCTGCCTAGAAACGATTATGTTGGTGACGTGGTACTTTGGAATGTCTCTGTCCTAGACTTTTTTTAAATTGAAAAATTAACATTTGCGTATGGTTAAAAAAGTCCAACAACAGGGTAAACCACGAAAAGGGTCTTCTTCCCAGGCCAGATGTTTAGCGCCCTCTCTCCAGAGGCAGATACTAACTTCTTGGACACACTTCTGTGAATTCTCTATATAAATGTAAACACACACGTACATATTTATATGGGCATATTTACAGGTATGCACATGTGTTTAATACAACTGGGAGGATATTATGTATAACTTGTTTCCAATTTGCTTTTGTCATTCAAAATATATCTTGAAGATTTTCCCTATTGCAACACGTAAATTGACTCTATTCCTGTTTTAAAAAATAAATGTATTAAGATAATACTTGCACGTGATATAAGTATGAACCATACATAAGGGTTTATAATGGAAGGGAATCGTCTGTCTCATCTTCTCACTTCTAGCCCTGCCCCCTTCAAGGCAACCTCTTAGAGTAGCTCCTGTGTTTAGTTTTTCTGGTAAACAGCACCGCATTATAAACAACATGTTTATACTCCTTAATTTATCGACTTAAAATATTATCTATTGACGCTCTGCTATGATGGATAATGAATACCACTAACTAACATGCTTATGTCTCCATCAATTCTAGACGTTATCTATTAATTTTCTCATAAGATAGATGAGCATTTTGTACTTACTCCACCCCATCTCTTCCCAATTTTGCACTGTCTCTATTTACAATCCCCCCTCTGGTCACCTCTGCAGCCTCAGACACCACACTTAACTCTATTTCTCTTTGCATCAAACATAGGAAGCATCTTCTGACTTTGAAATATAAGAACATGAGCAAATCTACCCTTCTCTCTACTTATGTCCTCCGCAACAACTTTCCCCTTTTCAAAGTCTCTCAGCTCCCCCTTTATTTTGCCATTGTCAAGGTGGATTACATTCTCATTCTATTCTGTAACCATAATGAAGTCTTCTTCCATGCTTTGCTGGTACATGCAGGTCATATATTGATTTGAACTCTTTCAGCAGCGAGTGACGGAAAGCTCAACCCAAAGCAAATGAAACAGGAAAGGAAATTTGCTCACGTAACAGTAAAGTCTAGGGGAAAATGAGGCCTTAATGCAAAGCTTCATTTAAAAGTGTTATCAGGACCCAGTTTCTCTCTCTTCACCTCTTAAATTCTCTCCCGTCAAGAAGGCAAGATGTTGGCAGCTTTCACTTTCTCAAGTTCAAATCCAGGAAATTCAGGGGAAAGGAGAAAGTTTCTTCCCAGTCAAACTTCAGGATTCATCCTGATTGGAATATTGTGTTCTCATGTCCATCCCTGAACCCATCGCCGGGACCAGGGGCTTTGGGTGTGCTGATTATCTAAGCCCCACCTTTGGAACCAGGCCTGGAGCTCCACCCAAGGCACAGAAGGGGTTCCCCCAAAGGAAATCAGGGTACTGTTACCAAAAGAAAGGGGGAAAGAATGCTAGGCACCAAAAATAACAAATACCCACCCTAGACCACAAACTCTTCAGGGTTCGGTTTATATAAACTTGTGAACTGACTGAGCACAGGATACAAAGAGTGGTGGTTTCTGTGATCTAACAGCGGTGCAATACATTTTTTAAAATGTCATCAGCCAAACAAAACACATCTGGAGGCCTAATTTTGCTTGAGAGCCACCAGTTTGCTACTACTGGTCTGTACGTTAATTCTGAGAGTTGAAAAAATGTGCATAGTGTTTATATTATTATAGCTATGTAAACAGTTTTTATGGCAGAGAGAATTAATGTTTTCAAATTCTCTAGGATTCCTGTCGTGCCTCCTGCTGCACTCAGAGAACGTTCTTGGTATCAAGTTGCAAAGATTCTCCCCCTTTACTCTCCCCGTCACTCAGAATCCAGCTGTGTTGTAGTTTGCTGCATACTTGCCCCAGACTTTGAATGGCAGATACGGTTGCCTACGACCCTGCCATTCCCTCGTTCTCGCCTGCTCGGATCTTTTCTTTGTTTCTCTTGGTTGTTGTCATTGATGTTGCAGTTCTTCTTAAATGTCTTGTGATGTCTTTTGATCTGTATTTTTACCCGAGAGAGGAGTTTGAAGTTGACAGGAGCTCTGTGAATCTTGGTGGGATTGTCAACAGACCCGTTCACTTTAAGTGAACAGGCAGCTTTCTGTTACAATGTCTGGTCTAAATAAAGAACAAGAGGGTCTTTGTTCTTGGATATTGACATCCACACTAGCTATCCTGACAGTTCATTAAATACTTTAGATAAGAACTGATTACACAGCTCATTAAATAGCTCGGATGTTTCAATAAGACCCTGACCCCTACCTTAATCTATATTTTTAAAATTGATTGATTTATTTTATTTATTTATGCATCCATTCATTTATTTATTCATTTTAATTTATTCATTATTCATTTTATAGTCTGTCTGCAGGTAGGGGAGGGTATAGAAACTTTTGACTTCCATATTCAGACCTTCAATTTTATCCCACATTTTCAGACCTACTCTTGAGTTCCACCGTACTTGCTGCCTGGGCCAGGGGCTTCCATGAGGTGCCACTCGGTATGCTGGCTTTCTGGGTTTTTTTTTTTCCTTTTTATTAATTAGTAATATTTCATCTGCTTTTTGTTCTACAGAAATTTGTTGAGTTTTCTTGTATATTAGTGGCTGCCTTCCTATTCTCTTTAGTGTTGTGAATTTAAGCCTTTGAAAGGATTCCATCACTATTATCTTCATGGTTTCTTAGAAAGGCGACGACATAAATACATGTGCTCCATTAGTACACCATATGAAACTGGAAGGCTCTACATCCTTTTATTTCCCAAATAATTTTTAAATTTTGCACACATTAAAGTTCACTCTTTGTGCTGTACAGTTTTAAGGATTTTGACAAATGCATAATGTCATGATTCAGGATTACAGTATTATAGTTTCACCACCCTAAAATCCCTCAGACTTCAACCTATTCATTACCCTCTGACCCCAACCCCCATAGGACCCCTGGCAAACACTGATCATTTTATTATCTCTGCAGTTTCTTTTTTCCAGAATATAATATAATTGGGATCATACAGTAGATAGCCCTTTCAGACTGGCCTTTTTCACTTAGCAATATGCATTTAAGGTTCCTCCATGTCTTTTTGAGGTTTGACAGCTCCTTTCTTTTTGTTGCTGAATAACGTTCCATCGTATGGGTGTATCACAGTTTGTTTATCCATTCACATATTAAAGGACATACTGTGCTTCCAGTTTTTAGTGACTATGAATAAACTTCTATAAGCATTTGTGTAAGGTTTTGGGGTAGACATAAGCTTCGAACTCAGTTGCTAAGTATTTAGGAGCACAACTGCCCAGGTGTATGCTAAGACGATGCTGAGCTCTGTAAGAAACTGCCAAACTTGTCTTCCGAAGTGGCTGACCCATTCTGCATCCCTATTAGTAATGAATGAGAGTTTCTGTTGTTCTGCATTCTTGTCAGTATTTAGTATCGTCAGCTCTTTTAGATTTTAGCCATTTGAAGAGGTGTATAATGGTATCTCATTGTTACTTAATTTGCAATTCTCTAATGAGAAATTATATTGAACATCTTTTCATATATTACCTATTATCTGTATATCTTCTTAGGTGAGGTGTCTGTTCAGATATTTTGCCCATTTTTTTGCCGGCTAGATAGTTAAAAAAAAAACAACACATCCTTTTTTTTTTTTTTTTTAATTGTTGCATAGTATCCAACTGTGTGGCTATTTTCTTATATATTAACTTGTCTTCTACTGATTAACAATTAACTTTGTGATTACAAACCCTGCTGCCATGAACATTCTTGGACATACCTCTATGCACACGTATTTATCTGCAGAATAAATCCCCAGAGGTAGAATGCTGGATTGAAGCTTGTTGGGAAGTTCCTCTTTGGAGTGTGTGCGTGTGTGCGTGTGTGTGTGTGTGCGTGTGCGTGTGCGTGTGCGTGTGTGTGTGTGTGTGGAAAGTGATACTGTATAGTAAGTAAAAGCATGAACTCTGAGGCCAAGCTGCCTGGGCTCATAACCCTGGCTCTCTTCCTTAGCAGTGCTGTGACCTGAGCAAGTTACTTAAGTTTCTGTGTCTTGTTTTTCTAATGGGTAAAAACGAGAATTAATATATCACCTTTCTCTAGGGTTGTGAGGATTAAATGAGTTAATTTCCTGAGGTTCATGTCTGATAATAAACACTCAATCACCATTATCTGTTAATGTTGTTATTCTAGGTTGGACTTAGCCACCACGCTAGTAAAAATAAGCCACTCTTCTCGGTGGGCTGGAGCTGCCCTCTGGCTATTGCTCCTGTGAGAGTGCGCCTTGTGGGAGGTACAGTGGTCGACACAGAGGAGCTGCAAGTTCAGGGCCAAGAAGAGAGAGACAGACCTGAGGGAGGGGCTTGGAGCTTTCTTACCCAGTAGTCTACCGAATGTAGCCATGCAAAAGCTGCCCTGTTAGCTGCTGTCCCTCTAGTTCTAGAAGGTGCCTGGCACATAGCTAAATGAATAAATGAATGAGTGAACGAAACCAGGTTTAAGAATTATTTTTTCTTCTCTTTAATTCCTTCCTGTCCTCCTTGGGTCTTCAGTAAAGTCTTGTTAAGCATTACAGCGTCGCTTTGTGGCGAGCTGCTTGGGAGGGAGGGTACTGGCGGGGAGGAGCATGTAAGGGAGAATCACAGAGTCATCCTGCCTGAGTGCGTGGTAGCAGTCACTGCAGAAGAGACACAGAATGCAGTGCCCAGGGCTCCCCAGGAACACTCGGTGCGGGGAGCCTGCTAAAGGCCTGGACCTCCTGCTTCCACGGAAAGGGATCTGCACTGCTTCTACTTGGGTATTAAAAGGAGAATGGGGCTTCCCTGGTGGCGCAGTGGTTGAGAGTCTGCCTGCCGATGCAGGGGACACGGGTTCGAGCCCCGGTCTGGGAGGATCCCACATGCCGCGGAGCAACTAGGCCCGTGAGCCACAACTACTGAGCCTGCGCGTCTGGAGCCCTTGCTCCGCAACAAGAGAGGCCGCAATAGTGAGAGGCCCGCGCACTGCGATGAAGAGTGGCCCCCGCTCGCCACAACTAGAGAAAGCCCTCGCACAGAAACGAAGACCCAACACAGCAGAAACAAATAAATAAATTAATAAACTCCTACCCCCAACATCTTCTTAAAAAAAAAAAAAAAAGGAGAATGATCTCTCCAGACTGGGAAGTCTGATATATCTGGGTTAGTACAGGGACTGTTATTTGGTAACCTTTAAGTAAATGACAGCTTTTTACATTTTATTTCTAAAGTTTGGTAAAGACTAAAACTAAGGTCCTCATTTGATGCTGTATCCACTCTTCCTCACACCATATCTGACCTCACGTATTATCGATACGGCTGCACACTCAGGACAATATTCCTAGTACAGCTGTTATTTTGGTAAGACGATTGTCAGGTCGAATGGGACTCAGAGACCAGATAGGATAGCAGGGGTCTTGGGCTTTCAACTAGCCCTTCTCAATAGCATAATCTTGCGTTAGAATCTTGAAATTTCAAAGAATCGGTTTCTGTCTCCATAAAATGGGGATACATGCTATAATATCTACCACCTGTCTGAGCTTAAGAGCACATCTTGACATTATATTAAAAGAGAGAGCAAACAAATAAATTAGAAAGGGCAATATACCCTGAAATCTTGACCTGAAAGTCACTATTAATGGGAAAACCATTACAGTATTACATTTCTTTAACATTCCTAGCAGATGCTCGGCTAAGCAAAGATCTCAATTTTGAGCATTGTTTTGGAATGTGGTTATAATTATTATTCTTATTCTATTTCACCATTCACAAATTGATGTGTTGAAAAATAGATCTATGTTCAAAAGGGGTTATTTTCCAAAATCAAGTAATATACACGGCAGATGGACAGAACACACATTCACACATACATAATATTTGTGTTAATCGCTCACGTTGGCTCCTTTTTTTTTTTTTTTTTGGTGTTGTTGAAAATTAATAAAGGACTTAGCATGGATAGTAAAAACCAAATTAACAAAGACTTATTTGTAGTTCCCAGGAGACAATATGGATCCTGAAGCCAGGAAGTTTGTTTGGGAGAAGATTCGGGAAAGATCGAGAAACGTCCTTGGGACATCAGACCCAGACATGGATCTCTCCAGACAAAAGATTCAAGTCGGCCTCCTATTCTAATAATGAAACAGCTTCCAGGGTCGAGGACCCTCTTGGGGGTCTTCATTTGTGACGCATAACTGGGTGGTTTTTGTTTTGTTGGGGGGAATAAATATTTGAAGGGGGTAACCGAAGAAGGTTATGCGGCTGTTGTGATGTTATTGATACACGGGCTGACGCTATTATGGTGGATGCTATCAGCTACATTATCTTTATGCCTCCAAGGTAATCTGAAGCAGCTGTCCATTGACTTGGCACTACCTTACACTGAAGTGTCTGCCCCACCCGGGAACTGTAACCCAAGTCAACCACATGCCTCACAGACAGCTTTCTTTAGCCACTGACAGCATCAAGGAAGGAAGAGCGTGAAATCGCCGTGAATGGATGCTTCCGAAGTGGGGTTGGCTGTCGAGTGACTCTCAGGGAGGGTGGCCTGGCCATCTCCTAATCTTCTATTTGGGGGCAGCCACTAAAGGTCCTTGTCTTCAGTCAAGGAAACAGTCACCTACTATGGAGGTGATCAGAATCCCTGGAAATTTTTCTTTCCCCCTTTGAACTCTGTAATGTTTCGCTGCAGGTCATGTCCAGGTGGAAGGCAAGGCTGGCTGAAAGACTGAAATCTCCATCTAGAAGGATGCATCCATTCCCCTGCTCAGCTCTGCTTGCTTGCTTTGGGAACACAAGGGAGACTGCTGCCTTCGATCAGCCCAGCGCAGCCGATACCCCTTCCACCGTCTTTGTTCAGCCCGAGGCCAAAGCGGGCCGACACCCAAGTCACCCACGAAGGGAGGAAGGAACTCCAGAGAAAAGGCGAGATGCCGGCACCCGTTCAGAGAGAAATGGCAGTGCGAACCGGAATTCAAGTAACCACACTGCTGTCCAGCCCGCGGGGACCCCTGTGGATTTGCCCAGGTCTCTAGATGGGGCATCGGACTGTGAAGCAGTTACTTTTCAGACTTCTATTCCCAGACCGTCAATTATTGAAATGCCAGCGGTGAGTGCTCCCAGCGTTACTGTAGGAGGAGTGGCGTTGGGGGAGAGTCCTGTGTTTGGTGAGTGCCTTCAGGAAACTAGCTTGTTGAGCGTTATGAGTGAGTGAGACACTGGGGGAGCTCTTACTAGTGAGAGGAAGTGTGCAAAGCCCTTTAAATTCTCATAAGGTTCTCAAAGGATGCGGAGGGAGGCCATGACAACAAGCAGCAGGGCCTTGGCAATGGCCAGCGTTGACCTTCACCTGCCCGTGGTGCTCCAGAGCCAGCAGTGTCTCAACACAAGAGGAGGAGAAATAGAGTCAGGAAAAGCATTTAAAAGTTTTTACTGGTTTGTGAATTTATCTGTATGAAGATCCACAATACGAAAGATTTGATTATAGAATTTAAGAAGTTACCTCTACTTAAAATGAATCGCATGATATTTGGGAAAATTTGGAAAGGACGATCCCTGTACGCATAGCAGTAAAGAAAGGAACTGGGGCTTCCCTGGAGGCGCAGTGGTTGAGAGCCCGCCTGCCGATGCAGGGGACACGGGTTCGCGCCCCGGTCCGGGAGGATCCCACGTGCCGCGGAGCGGCTGGGCCCGTGAGCCATGGCCGCTGCGCCTGCGCATCCGGGCCTATAAACCTATTCATAATGGGGATGTTTCTGTGATCGTTTTCTGAGACTGAAAGGCAGGAGAGGGAGTAGTTTGAAAACAATGGTGCTGTTGCTCTTAAAAGGCAGCATCTTGAGTTATTTGTGTATCTACTTTCCAGTTTCTGGAATTATTGGATTTTAACTGGTTTTTTTTTTTTTATTGTTTGTTTGTTTTAACATCTTTATTGAAGTATAATTGCTTTACAATGGTGTGTTAGTCTCTGCTTCCCCCTCCCCGTATCCTCAAGTCGAATATTCTGATTGGATTGAGCTACAAAATCATTTCAAAGTTCCTGGTAATCTCAATTTGGGAGACAGTGTAGAGGCGGGGTTTCTTGAATGATGTTTTCCAAAGACACCCCTTGAGCCTTCTGGGGTTGTATTCCTGGCCATGTAGCTTAGGACCAGATTGAAAAAACCGAGAAGTCTTTAGGGATCCATTACTAAGATATTCTGATTTTTTAAGATTACTTTTTCTATCTAGTTTAACAAATGGCTTTTCATCTGACTTGCTGATTTGAACGCAAGAAGTCTCATTAAGCAATGAAAACTGCCAAACAGTGAAGATAGGATTAAAACGGGATTTAAAAAATAGTTTCACTTGACATTCTACAGGCTTATATTAAATGGTTGAAGCTCAGCCCTACTGTCTACATCCCTCTATTCTGAGACAGGACCGAGGATTTCACCAAAGCCCTCTGTAAGAGCAAGAACTGTAATTTTTTTTCTAAATCAAAATCCCAAACAAACAGAACCCCAAATATTTCTTGTTCAATTTTCAGTTTATACCCACATCCAGAATAAGACATTTTTAGTAGTACTGTAGTTAGCTTAGTGGATGGCATGGCTAAGATTATATCTGCTGCATTAGTTAAAGGAACAAATGATGCACTATCTTAATGGGCTGGAAGAGTTTCTTTTGGGTAGAGATTCCAGCAACCCAGGACCCACCCTATGTTGCTAAACATAGCAGCAAGTACAAGAGTTGTTTTGATCTTATCTTTCTGTGTTAGGGGCCTGTGTGACACAGGGGTTCAAGGTAAATAAGTGTATTCAAATATAACCAATTAAACGCAGCAGGGTAACATCCATATTTGTTGTCCCCTTGGTAGGAACAAAGCCAAGGATAGACCACAGAGGTGAGGCGGGCCTTATGGTGGAACCAGCCCTAATGCAAATCTGAATATAAGTGTCTCAAAGAGAAATACACATAAGACGTTTCAAAGGAGGTTGGAAGGTCTGGAAAGGAACATTGCAGGGGAGGTGGAATTTGAGGTTGGTCTAGAAGGAGGGTTAGGATTTTGAAAGGCAGAGATGAAGGGGAGGACCTTGCGATAAAAGGAAACTGTATGAACAAAAGCTTGAATGTAGGGGAACGCAGCATCGGGATAGGCAGGTACATCTGATTGGCTAAGTTGGAGCGACATCTGGAAAGGTAAACTGAGGCCAAAAGTGGTTAGAAAGCTGTGGTGAGAAGGCAGTGGGGAAGTCTGAGCAGAGGAATGTCACGCTTGGGATTTCACTGTGGGAAGAGAAATAGGTGGTGCCGCGTAGGATGGATTAGATTTGGGGAGACTGGAGCGGAGAGGCCATTGTATCATCCCAGCCTGGGGATGGTCACAGAGCAACAGCAGGAAGGTGGCGTGGGGGGAGGCAAAGAAGAGAGGACCCCACGGGGTAGCAAACGCAGCAGTGGACTCTGGGTCCCAAACTGAGCGGGGAGGAGAACAAGACCAAACCGGGAGTGATGAAATGGAAACACTGCAAAATTAAGTGCCAGGGTGTGCAGTCCTGTGGGCATAGTAAATGGGCATCTGTTTTGGTTCAGATTTGAGAAGCTGATATTCGCAGAGCACTTGCTGTACACCAGCCATTCTCCTGAGCGCTTTACAGAGAGTATCCTATCGTGACATGGTTACAGTGAGATGCATATTCTTACAAGTCCCATTGTACAGATGAGGACACTGACCCTCGGAGAGGGTAAGACACTTGCCCAGGGTCACAGAGGGAGGAAGTAGTAGACCCAGGATTGGAGCCCAGTTCTGTTTGATGCCAAAGTCTATCCTCTGAATTATAACATGCTTCTACTGCTTATTATTAGTATTTGTATGATGTTTGAGGATTTACAGTCAAGTATTCATACCTGAATTCATACCTTTTATTTTTATTAATTTGCTTAACATCGTTTTATTTTAGTTTCATGGTGTATATAACACTACGGAAAGAGATGCTTTCTACTTTGCCTCCTGCTGATGAGAAGGTTTGTGGATGACAGTGTGGGATCGCTGTGAGATCTTCCCATTAAAAGTGCCATAGGACTGCCCAGATTTTCCATTACCTGGTAATTTTGTCATGACATGTTTCCTCTCAGAAGATGATGAATAAGCTTCTTTATTACAATCCTGCCTGGAGGCAAGATATTTCTCTTTTGGGTGCACTGATCCTCATCGTTTAAGCTGTCTTGGAAGAGGCAACAAATAATACTTTTTCTTTTCAGATAAGAGCTCAGCCTCGGCACATAATCATAGCTGAGAAATGAGTCCCTCTAGCTGTCTTTAGTTTCCTGGGGTTCAGACAGGAGGGTGAGTCATTTAAATGTGAAACAACATCTGGTCTGCGCAGGAAAGCTCGAGATGGGGGGGCCAAGTGAACTAATTAAAGAGGAAAGGTTTTCGTTTGTGTAAATAGACGCGCGCATATCTGTATTTCTGAGGTGATGCCAATTAGTCTTTAACCTTTTTGTGGTCGTCTCTTCCCTGATCCAGGACTAAAATCAAGGTGATAACAACCCTAAAAGTGGAATGTGTCTTATAATTGCTGCTATCTTCTGATTATGATTTTTTTCTTTCTTAGTGGTCTTGCATTGGAAAAGTCTTATAACGGGTGGGATAGTAGAGTCAATGAAATACAGCACTAGGCTGTTGACTCTTTTTTTTTCAGCTAAGAAGCACTGTGTTCTTAATCTGTGCCAGGACAGCACTAGTCCTGGAGAAACAAAGATAGTTTAAGACACAGTCCGTGAAGCTGCTTACATCCTGGTAGGAGATACGGTTGGGTAACTGGGCAGTGTCAGTGCAGTACGAGAAGGCTTATGGGTCAGCACTGGACACCACAGGAGCACATGGTAGAGGCTCCCATCTTAGCCTTGGGAAGACAAGGGGGGTGGAATATATGGAGAAGGAGCTCTACTTTATTCTTTCATCATTGCACATCAGACCCAACACTGCCTTCTTCCTAGCTGAATGGTGCTACTTTTCTCCTCTCTCCCTCTCCCTTGACAAATCTGGCAGTGTAAGAAAGGCACAGCTCCCGCAAGAAGCAACTAAGGGCTTCAGAGTTAGTTTGGAAGCTTCAGAAAGTCTTTCTATAGCAGTGGTAAGTTTTCATCCAGTTCTTTTTTTTTTTTTTTTAATATTTATTTATTTATTTAATTAATTTTTGGCTGTGCCGGGTCTTAGCTGCGGCAGGCGGGGTCTTCACTGCAGCGTGAGGGCTTCTAGTTGAGGCGCGCGGGCTTAGCTGCGCCGCAGTATGTGGGATCTTCAGGGGCAGAACCCGCGTCTCCGGTGTTGGCAGCCGATGCTTTGCCACCGGACCACCGGGGCAGTCCCTTCCTCTAGTTCTTACGCCAACAAAGTAGCCAGCCTAACACAGGATGAGAAAGTAACTGTGGTTCGGTAAATCATTCCTGGGTATTTTAACTAAAAGTCTGCTTTACAGAAAGGAAGGGAAACAGAGCCCGTAGTGCAGTTACTAACTGCACTGCTTTTCGTTAACAGGCTGGCTTTGCTACTAGACAGAGAAGTGGTAACCAAGACATCCCCCAAAACGCAAATCGTGGTCTGGGCGCAGCGTCACAACACGCTCAGGCGGTCACTCCTTTCACATTGCTGTGCAATCATCATTACCATCCATCTCCAGAACCTTTTTCATCTTTTCCAGCTCAAACTCTGTATCCATAAAACACTGGCTCCCCATTGGCCCCTCTTCCCACTCCCTGGCAACTACCATTCTACTTCCTGTCCCTATGAATTTAACTACTCTAAGTACCTCATGTTAAGTGGAATCACACAGTATTGTCCTTTTGTGTCTAGCTTATTTCACTTAGCATAATGTCCTCAAGGTTCATTCATGTTGAAATGTGTCAGAATGTCCTTCCTTTTTAAGGCAGAATAATATTCCATTGTATTTTTATACCACATTTTGTTTACATATTCATCCACCGACGAACACTTGGGTCATTTCCACCTTCTGGCAATTGAGGTTATTGCTTTTATGAACATGGGTATACAAATAACTCTTCAAAACCTTGTCTTCAATTCTTTTGAGGATATACCCAGAAGGAGAATTGCTGAATCATATGGTAATTCTATCTTTGCTTTTTTGAGGAGCTGACATACTGTTTTCTACAGTGGTTGTACCACTTTATATTCCCACCAACAATGCACGAGTGTTCCAATTTCTCCACATCCATGCCGCCACTTGTTGCTTTTTGAAGTTTTGTTTGTTTTGATAATAGCCATTCTATTGGGTATGAAGTGGTGTCTCACTGTGGTTTTGATTTGCATTTCCCTAATGATTAGTGATATTGAGCATCTTTTCATGTGCATATTGGCCATTTGTTATATTCTTTGGAAAAATGTCTATTCAAGGCCTTTGCCCATTTTTAAATTGAGTTGTTTATTTTATGTTGTTGAATTATAGGAGTTCCTTATATATTCTGGTTATTAATTCCTTGTCAGGTATATGATTTGTAAATGTTTTTTCCCATTCTGTGGGTTGCCTTTTCATTCTGTTCATAGTGTCCTTTGATGTACAAAAATTTTAATTTTGATGAAGTCTAGTTTATCTATTTATTCTTTTGTTGCCTGTGCTTTTCGTGTCATATTTAAGAAATCATTGCCAAATCTAATATCATGAAGTTTTCTCTATGTATTCTTCTTAGACTTTTATAGTCTTAGCTCTTACATTTAGGTCTTTTGAGTTAATTTTTATATCTGGTATAAGTTAAGGATCCAAATGCATTCTTTTGCACATGGATATCCAATTTTCCCAACACCGTATGTTGAAAAGACTATCCTTTCCCCATTGAATGCTCATGGCATCCCTGTGAAAAATCATTTGACCATGTATATGAGGGTTTATTTCTGGGCCCTCTATTCTATTCCACTTGTCTATATGTCTGTCTTTATGCTAGTACCACACTGTTTTGATTACTGTAGTTTGTAGTAAGTTTTGAAATCAGGACATGTGAGACCTCCAACTTTTTTCTTTTTCAAGACTGTTTTGGCTATTTGGGGTCCCTTGAGATTCCATGTGAATTTTAGGATGGATTTTTCTATTTCTTCAAAAAAATTATTGGGATTTTGATAAGGATTGCATTGAATCTATAGATCGCTTGGATACTACTCCTTTTTAAATTTCTTTCAGCAACGTTTTGTAGTTTTCAGTATACAAATCTTTTGCCTCCTAGGTTATGTTTATCCCTAGGTATTTTATTCTTTTTGATGCTATTGAAAATGAAATTGTTTTCTTAATTTCCTTTTCTGATCTTTCGTTGTTGGTGTGTAGAAATGCAATTGGTTTTTTTGTACATAGGTTTTTCATCCTGTGATTTTGCTGAATACATTTATTAGTTTGAATAGTTGTGTGTGTGTATATCTGTGGAATTTTTTTTATACATATGAGATCATTATAATCTGTGAACAGAGATAATTTTACTTCTTCCTTTCCAATTTGGATGCCTTTTATTTCTTTTTCTTGTCTAAATGATCTGACTGGAACTTTCAATACTATTCAGCAATACTGTGTTCAATACAAGTGGAAAAAGCAAACATCCTTGTCTTGTTCCTGATCTTAGAGGATAAGCTTTCAGTCTTTCACCATTTAGTATGATCCTACCATTGAGTACAATGTGGGTTTTTCATATATGTCCTTTATTATATGAAGTAATTTCCTTCTATTCCTAGTTTGTTGAGTATTTTTATCATGAAAGGGTATTAACTTTTCTCAATGCTTTTTCTGCATCAATTGATATGATCATATTTTCCCCCTTCATACTGTTAATATGTTGTTGTATTGATTGATTTTTTTGGTATGTTGAACCATCCTTGTATTCCAGAATTAAATGGTATAATCCCACTTGGTCATGGTATAATCCTTTTAATATGTTATGGAATTATGTTTGCTAGCATTTTGTTGAGGATTGTTGCATCAATAGTTATCAGGGATATTGATCTCTAGTTTTCTTTTCTTGTAGTGTCTTTGTCTGACTTGGACATCAGGGTAATGCTTGCCTCATAGAATGAGTTAGGAAGTGTTCCGCTCTCTTCAATTTTTTGGAAGCTTTTGAGAAGGGTTGGTGTTAATTCTTTTTTGTTTCTTTGGTGTTAATTCTTTACATGTTTGGTAAAATTCACCAGTGAATCTGGCCCAAGGCTTTTCTTTGTTAGGAGGTTTTTGGTTTCTGGTTCAATCTCCTTACTAGTAATAGGTCTGTTCAGATTTTCTATTTCTTCATGATTCAGTCTTGGTGAAGAGGAGCCACTTTGATAGCACCACTTAAGTATGGTAATCACAATCATGATTACCACTTGTTGAGCACTATTAATAGTTTAGGCGTGGTGCTAAATGCTTTACATGGATTAGCTCATTTGATCCTTCTAATCCTACTACAATGTTAGCTCCTGATAATCCCAATCAATTCTCAGCTCAAAACCCTCCAATGGCTCTCTCCTTCACTCAGAATAAAAATCAAGTCTTCACAGTAGCCCAAAGGTCCTCTACAAAGTATGTCTCATTACCTCTCTGAACTCACCTCCTACTGATGGGGAAATTAAGACTCAGTGGAGTTAGGCATCTGATCCATTTCCACTCTAAGGGTAACCTTTGCAGCAGGCTGGGAAGCTCAATTCAACCAGTCAAAGCATGACTTTCTTGGGCTGTACAGAACTCATGTTGCCAATAACTGAATAGCTGTTAATTCTGTTCTCCTTGTCTAGGCGCCACACCCATCCTTCCTCTTCTCTTGGCACAGTCTCTGTTAAGACCTAGGATAGTTAATTAAGTGGGTTTCAGCTTCCTTGGTTAGAATCAGATTCCAGCTATGCTCTCTTGGCCATGTTAATTGGAATTTGGTGTTGGAGAGGCTCCTGGATACCTGTTAACAGAAAAACTCTTGGAGATATTCACCTCCAGAGGCAACTGATCTCATTCAACAAATTACTTTTATTTTCAATGTCTTAAGGTTGCCTTGAAGTCAAGCCTTGGGAATACCAACTGTAGAGGGCAGTGCTGCTTAGAAGCATATTGTAAACTTGTATGTAAACATTTATCACTCCCTCATCCCACCCTAACTCTGCATTCCCTTTATTTAAGCCTCATTAGGGGCAACTGTGCTAGGTTGCATTTCTACTTTCTAGTACAAACTAGTGTTCCTGCATTTCTTTAGAATGAAATCTTCCCTTCTTTTTCCTATGGACCCTAATAGAAGAGAACAGAATTCTAGGCTACCTGTTAAAAAAAAATACCCTATTAAGAAAGTTTTCTGCTAGACAGATGATTTGACATAAAAGCAATTCTAATAGAAAGCAACTTACAGACCCATGCAATCAAATGTTAGTTTTCTAGTTCCTTTTCATACTCTTAGCAAAAAAATTATTGGGATTTTGATAAGGATTGCATTGAATCTATAGATCGCTTGGATACTACTGACATCTTAAAAACATTAGGTCTTCTAATCTGTGAATATAGTTTGTCTTTCCATTTATTTGTGCCTTTTAAAATTCCTTTCAGCAACGTTTTGTAGTTTTCAGTATACAAGTCTTTTGCCTCCTAGGTTATGTTTATCCCTAGGTATTTTATTCTTTTTGATGCTATTGAAAATGAAATTGTTTTCTTAATTTCCTTTTCTGATCTTTCGTTGTTGGTGTGTAGAAATGCAATTGGTTTTTTTGTACATAGGTTTTTCATCCTGTGATTTTGCTGAATACATTTATTAGTTTGAATAGTTGTGTGTGTGTATATCTGTGGAATTTTTTTTATACATATGAGATCATTATAATCTGTGAACAGAGATAATTTTACTTCTTCCTTTCCAATTTGGATGCCTTTTATTTCTTTTTCTTGTCTAAATGATCTGACTGGAACTTTCAATACTATTCAGCAATACTGTGTTCAATACAAGTGGAAAAAGCAAACATCCTTGTCTTGTTCCTGATCTTAGAGGATAAGCTTTCAGTCTTTCACCATTTAGTATGATCCTACCATTGAGTACAATGTGGGTTTTTCATATATGTCCTTTATTATATGAAGTAATTTCCTTCTATTCCTAGTTTGTTGAGTATTTTTATCATGAAAGGGTATTAACTTTTCTCAATGCTTTTTCTGCATCAATTGATATGATCATATTTTCCCCCTTCATACTGTTAATATGTTGTTGTATTGATTGATTTTTTTGGTATGTTGAACCATCCTTGTATTCCAGAATTAAATGGTATAATCCCACTTGGTCATGGTATAATCCTTTTAATATGTTATGGAATTATGTTTGCTAGCATTTTGTTGAGGATTGTTGCATCAATAGTTATCAGGGATATTGATCTCTAGTTTTCTTTTCTTGTAGTGTCTTTGTCTGACTTGGACATCAGGGTAATGCTTGCCTCATAGAATGAGTTAGGAAGTGTTCCGCTCTCTTCAATTTTTTGGAAGCTTTTGAGAAGGGTTGGTGTTAATTCTTTTTTGTTTCTTTGGTGTTAATTCTTTACATGTTTGGTAAAATTCACCAGTGAATCTGGCCCAAGGCTTTTCTTTGTTAGGAGGTTTTTGGTTTCTGGTTCAATCTCCTTACTAGTAATAGGTCTGTTCAGATTTTCTATTTCTTCATGATTCAGTCTTGGTGAAGAGGAGCCACTTTGATAGCACCACTTAAGTATGGTAATCACAATCATGATTACCACTTGTTGAGCACTATTAATAGTTTAGGCGTGGTGCTAAATGCTTTACATGGATTAGCTCATTTGATCCTTCTAATCCTACTACAATGTTAGCTCCTGATAATCCCAATCAATTCTCAGCTCAAAACCCTCCAATGGCTCTCTCCTTCACTCAGAATAAAAATCAAGTCTTCACAGTAGCCCAAAGGTCCTCTACAAAGTATGTCTCATTACCTCTCTGAACTCACCTCCTACTGATGGGGAAATTAAGACTCAGTGGAGTTAGGCATCTGATCCATTTCCACTCTAAGGGTAACCTTTGCAGCAGGCTGGGAAGCTCAATTCAACCAGTCAAAGCATGACTTTCTTGGGCTGTACAGAACTCATGTTGCCAATAACTGAATAGCTGTTAATTCTGTTCTCCTTGTCTAGGCGCCACACCCATCCTTCCTCTTCTCTTGGCACAGTCTCTGTTAAGACCTAGGATAGTTAATTAAGTGGGTTTCAGCTTCCTTGGTTAGAATCAGATTCCAGCTATGCTCTCTTGGCCATGTTAATTGGAATTTGGTGTTGGAGAGGCTCCTGGATACCTGTTAACAGAAAAACTCTTGGAGATATTCACCTCCAGAGGCAACTGATCTCATTCAACAAATTACTTTTATTTTCAATGTCTTAAGGTTGCCTTGAAGTCAAGCCTTGGGAATACCAACTGTAGAGGGCAGTGCTGCTTAGAAGCATATTGTAAACTTGTATGTAAACATCTATCACTCCCTCATCCCACCCTAACTCTGCATTCCCTTTATTTAAGCCTCATTAGGGGCAACTGTGCTAGGTTGCATTTCTACTTTCTAGTACAAACTAGTGTTCCTGCATTTCTTTAGAATGAAATCTTCCCTTCTTTTTCCTATGGACCCTAATAGAAGAGAACAGAATTCTAGGCTACCTGTTAAAAAAAAATACCCTATTAAGAAAGTTTTCTGCTAGACAGATGATTTGACATAAAAGCAATTCTAATAGAAAGCAACTTACAGACCCATGCAATCAAATGTTAGTTTTCTAGTTCCTTTTCATACTCTTAGCAAAATCACAAACTGCCCCCCTCGACACACACACGCCAACACCAACAAGGAATGTATCTTAACAAGCTGGTGGAAATACCATACCATTCATTTTAAGCCCTGATAATTTCTTACACTAGGTTCCTACTTTCATAAGATGTTAAACATAGTGGCATGATAGTGCATGATATACCCAGTGTACTCAGACAGGAGTTTTCCAATCTAGATATTCAGTTGCATCCCAACTGGAAAAGAGACAGACAGCTTCTTGGATTCTCTTAGAATGAAATAAAATAAATAGTCCTCATAAAACCATGCATCTTTTACATCGAACAACTTTGACTATTGGAGACCATCCATAAAAGACGACATGATGGCAAAAATGCAAAATTTTCAGACAATTTAGAGCTGAGGGGCATATATGTTCCAAGCTAAGAAATAAAAGTTGAGTGCATAATTTTAGCAAATTTTAAAGCATTGTTCTCAAGTGAGGTTACTCCTGCGTTCACAATTCAGATAAGAATTATATATATTTTCTAAGTTGGCGTTGATACGTTGGAGGGAGAGGTACAAAAGGAAGAGGTGAGCCCATTTCTGAGCCGCACCTATTTCTAGCACATCAGAGAGAACCTGGCAATCTGCCCGTGACCTAGTTGATCCTTTGCCCTCCTTTTCACCGGTGGTTAATAAAAGAGCAGGGTTTACTTTGTTCATAGGCAATGGCCTGGGAGTGTCTAACCAAAGAGTCACCAAGGAGATTCCAAGACCCATTTTCCCAAAATAACTGCTTCTGTAGAGTTGGGATTTCCATCCTCTTGATTATATAATATGTAGTTGTCCTTTAGTCAAAAAAATCTGCTATTTCACTCGCTGAGTATACTGGAAACTTTAAAATTTCATATGCTCCAGGAACCGTAGGGACTAGTTGAATGAATGTGCTGTATCAATCATGGGAAGTTAAAGGTGCTTTTCTAGCCAAGGACATGTGTTAACCTGATCTGAACTGCCTTTAGTTTTGCACTCACAGTTCCTCCTTTCCAAAGAAAATAGATCTCATCATGTTAACACTTTTTCCGATATGCGGTTGACACACTCGCTTTTGTAATTCTGCACCAGGGGAGGTGAGAGTTTGGAAATTTGAGGCAATTAGAGGAAGAGGGAGTCTCCCCAAAGGGCACAGGACCTGCTATGGGAAAAGTGTTTATGATTTTGTTGTGGGAAGCTCGTTTGTGGGTATCCCACATTCAGTTAAATGGAAAATGACAGCCCTGGCAACTGTTATATTTTTATATAAAACAACACAGTCTTATAAAACGTTCAAATGTGATATATGTATACCTATAATTAGAGCCAATTTAAAGTTATCTCTTTTAAAAAATCACTTATATATGGCCAAGTAATCTTCACCAAAGCCACCAAGGATACTCAATGGGGAAAAGACAGTCTCTCTAATAAATGGTGCTGGGAAAACTGGATATCTAAATGCAAAAGAATGAAATTGGACCCTTATCTTACACCAAACACAAAGATCAACCCCAAATGAATTAAAGACTTAAATGTAAGACCTGAAACCTTAAATCTCCTAGAAGAAAACAGGGGAAAAAACACTTGACATGGGCCTTGGCAATGAGTTTTTGGATTTGACATCAAAAGCACAGGCAACAAAAGCAAAAATAAACAATTGGGGCTATATCAAACCAAAAAACATATGCACAGCAAAGAAAACAATCAACAAAATTAAAAGGCAGCCTACAGATTGGGAGAAAATATTTGCAAATCATATATATGATAAGGGGCTAATAAAATATGTAAGGAACTCATACAATTCAATAGCAAAAAAACCCCAAATAACCCAATTAAAAGATGGATAAAGGCCCTGTATAGACACTTCAAAGAAGACACACAAATGTCCAATAGGTACATGAAAAAAGGTTTAATATCACTAATCATCAAGGAAATGAAAACCACAATGAGATATCACTTCATACCTGTTAGGATGGCTATTATCAAGAAGCCAAAAGATAAATATTGGCAAGGATGTGGAGAAAAGAGAACCCCTTATGCACAGTTGATGGGAGTGTAAATTGGTAGGCCATTATGGAAAACAGTATGGTGGCTCCTCAAAAAATTAAAAATAGAACTACCATATGATTCAGCAATTCCACTTTTGGGTATATATCCAAAGGAAATAAAATCACTACCTTGAAGAGATATCTGCACCCCCATGATCACAGTGGGGTTATTCACAGTAGCCAAGACATGGAAACAACCTAAGTAACTGTCAATGAATGAATGGATAAAGATAATGTCACACACACACACACACACAGGAATATTATTCAGCCTTAAAAACATGGAAATCCTGTCGTCTGTGACAACATGGATAAACCTAAAGAACATTATGCTAAGTGAAATAAGCCAGACACAGAAAGACAAATACTGCATGATCTCACTTATGTGTGGAGTTCAACTAAAAAAGTTGAACTCATAGTAACAGAGTGATTGTTGCCAGGGGTTGTGGGTAGTGGGGGAAAGGGGAGATGTTGATCAAAGGTACAAACTTTCAGTTTTAAGATGAATAAGTTCTGGAGACCTAATGGACAGCATGGTGACCATAGTTAATAATAACATACTATATCCTTGAAATTCACTAGGAGAGTAGATCTCAAGTGTTCTTACCACAAACACAAAAAGAGGTAACTATGTGAGATGATGCATATGTTAGCTAATTGTGGTAATCATTTTGCAATGTATACAGGTATCGACACATTACGTTGCATACCTGAAATATATACAATTTCTGTTTGTCAATCACTCTTCAGTAAAGCTGGAAAAAATCACTCTCCCTCATCTGCTTTCTGATGTACTGACTTAAGGGGGAAGGAAGGAGGCACTAGACCTGGGGAGTTGCTGGCCATCAGGAAGTGCTGGCCACCCCCTGCTCGTGAAAGATGGCTGTGAGAAAAATCAGGTATGTAGAGGCTGAATAAATGGTGAGATCTTGGGACTTCCCTGGTGGCGCAGTTAAGAATCCATCTGCCAACACAGGGGACACGGGTTGGATCCCTGGTCCGGGAAGGTCCCACGTGCCGCGGAGCAACTAAGCCCGTGCGCCACAACTACTGAGCCTGAGCTCTAGAGCCCGTGAGCCACAACTACTGAAGCGGAGCGCCTGGAGCCTGTGTTCTGCAAAAAGAGAAGCGACCGCAATGAGAAGCCCGCGCACCGCAACGAAGAGAAGCCCACACTCACCGCAACTAGAGAAAGCCCGCGTGCAGCAACGAAGACCCAACGCAGCCAAAAATAAATAAATAAAATATAAATAAATTTTTTTTAAAAAGGGTAAGATCTTGTGTAAAGAAGCTCTTGAACAGGAACATCAATGCACATGGCCTTAACCAGTAATATCTGCTTTCTTACCCTCTTTGACTGAGCTGGATGTTTTAGGAGACACACACACAGGAAGCAGGAAGGAAGGAAGAAGAGCAACTGAACAGACTCTGCTACATAGCCACGTGATGGCTCTCCTAGCTGGCTCTCCATCCCAGGGCTTTTCCTAGGATTCCAGGAAGCCTGTCTCTGGACTGAGTCTCGGCCATGACCCACCTAACCTGGATGTATAATACTTGAGTCTCTGTAGGGAGAGGTATCTTGGTGTGGTGGTGTTGCAAGTTGACCTGAGTTCTTTTGACCGCTCAGGATTGTCCAGTAAACGGTGGTAGCCTCCAACAAGTAGAGGCGCCTGGGGGCTCCATGTCTACCCACACACAACTTGCTCCCCAGTGACTTGCTTCACTAAAGAAAGTCTCACGTGAATCCTGTCATGGGTACAAACATCTGTTGGTGAGAGGGCACAAAAAGAGGCATCTTCCCTGACCCTGAATGCTGGAAGAAGTTCCCGAGCTCTTGTCCTTTTACGTAGTAGCCCTTGGCATGAATAGAATGATACATAGGCAGGTGACAGTATTCTAATGGCAAAACCAGCAGGCCACGCGAGTCAAACGGGGTGAAGAGTCCTCTGTTGGATGTGGGTCCAAGACCAACTGGAGTTTAAGATCCAGGATGCGATAAAGGAGTTGGACTTCTGAACTGGCCACCTTCTCATACATCACTTAACAAAGGCAAAAACTCTGGTCAGTCAAGGACCTTGAATACCATTCATTTCACAAGGGAAAAATAATTTCCAAAATCTCTTAGGCTAATAACAAATCCTCTAGTTGAGATTTAGCTGGCCTCCTGTGGAACATTTGCTGTGATCATCTCTGGATGTAGATACCTGAATAGGGTGCTTCAAATACTAACTAAGCACCTCTGAGTGTAGCCTCCAAAACTTTCTTTGCTCTCAAGAAGGAACACAAGGAAAAATGTTCTGGAATTTGGCCTTTGGACGTTGTTGGGTAAGGATGGGATGCTTGGCGCTGCTGTAGCCATCCTGGAAGTGGGAGAGGACACACTTGTAGATAAAAGCAAATAAGCTTGAGAAGGTGGAGTAGGAAGAAAGAACCTGGGTTTCCGAAGATGCCATGGAAGCACTTCAAGTGCAACTCACTGTACGGGGGATACAGATACTCAAAGTGTTTACGCCAAAGTATTAAAAAATAATTACAGATGTTTTAACGAGGGTGATCCAAACTGACTTACCTATCCCCGGGAGATTTCCACATTCAAATTCAATGTGTGCAAAAATGAACTAGCCTTCCCCCAAACCTCCTCTTCCATGTATCACTTAGGATGCTTTTAGCTGTAAGAAACAGAAAAACTTAAATTTAGATACTATGTAAATGTATTATGTCGCTTAAAAACAAGCCCCAAGAGTGGGTGGCTTTGGAATGGGTTGATTCAGCAGTTCAATGAAGCCATGGAGCATCTAGCGTCTTCCATCTTTCTGCTTAGCCATCCATGGCCTTGGCTTCACCAACGTGTGTTTCCCTTGGTGGTGATGAAATGGCTCCCAGTAGCAGCTGGGTCACGTGACTTCTCCCTCCCCCTCTAACTTCCCACACACTTTGGACAATCCCTCCTCATAATGTTATTGTTCTGTCCCCTTCTCTGTCTCCATCCCCAATACCTAGCTCCAGGTTGGTGCCTTCTCCTGGGCTGGCCTAGTACTTGGTGTTTACGTCAAGTAAAGCACTTATTAACCTGCACCATATTTGTTCATATGTCTGGCTGTCCCACTAGGTTGTGAGGAGCTTGAGGGCAGGGGCTGTATCGTTTTTCCTTCTTACCTATGATGGGCAGTGCCTAGAACAATGCCGGACATGTAGAAGATACTTAACAAATATTTATTGAATAAATTAAAGGATGAATCAGCAAAATCAAAATCAGGGGAGAAGTTTATTGTACATGAGCCTTCACAGAGCCTTATCATTTCACCTTTGTTTAGTGTTGCCAATATCTTTGTGATCCATTCCTGTTTTAGAAATGGAAGGAAATAATTTAAGACCACACCAGAGTGTAGGGGTCAAGATATTTTCCCTTTGAAGGATGAACTGTTTATTACTCAGGTTTAAAACAAATGAGGCAGAAAAACTTATTTTGAAGTGAACTCAGCTAGAGGAAGCAGTTTTCTTTCAACTGTCCTTCTAGACTATTTTCTGGAGCCCTGAATGAATTCCCCACATGGCAAAGAACTAACCTCTTTATGCTTCTGTTTACCTATTTGCAAAATGAGGATAATGAGAGTTTTTATTATTCTAGTGCCATATTGGAAAGAATGACTATTTATACAGAAATTTAAGAAATACAGGAGAAAATAGAGAATATTAATAACAAAATGATGACACCATTAAAACGGGAGCTGAAGAAAACAAAGATGCATTCACCTCATTACTCTCTGTGACTTTAATAGCATGTGGAGAAGTATATAGATAATCTTGTTCACATTATTAAGACCCTGAGCTGTATTAAAGACGCTGCAATAATGGCTTAAATTTTTTTTCACAATTCTGACTTTATAACGTTTTTGGCTGAAAGAAAAAACTTTTTTTTCTGATTTGCAAAGAACTCAGTATCTAAAAGATATTTTCAGTTAATCTGATTAAAGCATAAAGCATATGATTTTGCACTTCATGGGTTACTTTCTAAATCGGAGATAAAAGCCAGTGATGTATGTATTATTGTCAAGTTAGAGGGTGTTAACGGAGAAAAAAAGTAATTTGATTTAACAAGGAACAAATCATTTCATTCAGCAGGTTATTTCTTCTGTGCTTTCAATAGTTGGTGTGAAGTCTAACTTGGGAGCTTTAAAGTTTTCATTCATTCCTTGGTTCAACAAACGTTAATGGGGGCCTAACACATGCTGGGTTAGCTGCTGAGTTTGCCACAAAGAACCAAGCACTCATTTTGCCTTGGAGCTGCTTGCCGTTAGTTAGGACAGGAGTCAGGCAAAAAAAACAACAAAAAACAAAAAACAAAGAAAACCAGCTGCAAAATGAGGTCATCAATGCCAAAATGGCATTAACATTGATCTCATTTCTACGGCTTATTGTTCAAAGCATTATACAATTATACACACTCTTTTCTTTCCCATCCAATGAAACTGCCATAAACCCAAACGATCACATATCAGTTTCTCATAATTACAGTCTCAAACTTTTCCCATTTTGCTGTCTCCTGTCTCCCCATTTCCGTTGTGTCCTTTATCGTTCTTGTCTCCTTTTCTCCTGACTCATACTTATGCTTTGGCATTTCTGCTGTCACAGGGGGTCTCTATCTCTAAGATCATTGATTCACTTAGTCATCGATTCATTCATTCATTGATTTATTCATTGATTTATTCACCTTTCAATTGTGCCAGGGACTCTGTCAGTTCTGGAAAAACAAAAGGAAGAAGACATACTTCCTTCTCTTAAGGAGCTTACCATCTGACCGACAGAGACAGAAACTTCAGTAACAACGTTGGTGCCATGGTAGATGTATGGTGTAGTAAGCATGTGGGCAGTGAATCAATGCTGCATGAGAGCAGGGTCTCAAAGCTAGAAGGTGTTCATCAGGTAAGCAAGGCAGAGAAAGGCAGTAGGTGGCCAAGAACCTGACTCCAGTTGGCTTAAACAGGAAGGACATTTCTTATCTCACATAACTAGATGTACAGAGGTTGGCTGCCTTTGGAGTTGCTGAAAGAAGCAAAGGGACAGAATCGCGAAAAGACAGTGTCCTCTGGTGGCACTTTTAGGCTCTGGGGCAGACCCTCTCATGTCACAAGCCCATTTAGCCCCCGGGGGGGATATTCATCTATCTCAAAGTGGGTGACTAGATTTTTTTCAATGAAACTTTTATTAAGAAGTTAAGGAAATGGAACAAATAGAGAGAGGGTTGAAATGAATGTTTACAGAGCACAGAGATTCTCTTTTTACATCCACCTGCAGGCCGTTTGTGTTCTGCTTTTCTTTCAACTAACCTGGGAATGCATGTGTCAGCAGTCCCAGCAGCCCAGCCCAGACTTTGAACTTCACGTGAAAGTTTTGCATTCCTCTACTCCTCAGGGACCGGCTTGTTGGCACCTCCTGCAGATGGGAAGCCCAGGCTTGGCATCTAGGGCATCCCTCCCCTCCTACCCGCTGCAGACATGCTCTGCTCTCTTGGAAGAAGACACGTTCCCTGCTGGCCCGTAAGGTATTTTCCTGGGCATGGAAGCACGAGCTCAGGCCTGTCTCCTAACTACCTCTTTGACTTCAGGTCTTTGAAATGATATTCTTATCCCAGGCTAGTTTTAAAATCCATGTTTGCTTCAGGTATTCACTAGCCCATTGTTACGGCCAATTCCTCACTTTGGATTTCCTGTACTTCCCGTACTTGTGTGTGGCACCATCTTTCCCGCGTGGCCATCTGGATCATAATTCATTGTCCCCAGAGGCCATAAGCAAAACCCCTCTTTGAGTTCCAAAGGCTTACTGTTGAATGACCTACTGGATTGTTTATTCCTGTCTCAGGGAGCTTCCAATGGGTGGCTCATTTGCAGGACACAGATGACAAGTCCCCAGCCAAGGCTGACCAGCTCTCCCGTTGTCTTTTTGGATCATGGAGCGGCTCAGTGAGGAGCAATCCTTCAGAAGCTAATGGCTAAGTTTTACAGCAGCAGAACTTCTTGACAAGGACAGTACCGAAACCAGACCTGATTCCCATGGATTCATTCCTTTACCCAACAAGTATTTAGCAAGAACGTGAAATGTGACCAGGCCCCGTTCTAGGAACTAGAGAGCCAACTGGTTGTGAAGAAAACAGCCCTCGTGGAGACTCCAGCCTACCGAGGGAGGCACACAATAAATAAGATAAACTAGTAAGTTATATAATATGTTATATAACATATATATTATATGTTATATAACATATATAACATATGTTATATATGTTATATAACATATATTATATAACATGTTATATGTTTTATATATTATATATTATATATATATAATATGTTATATATATAGTAATAACTGCAGGAGAGAAATGAAGCAAGGGAAAGGATGTAAAAATGTTGGGGGTGAGGGGGTGCAGAAATTCTGGAGAGGGTGGCCAGAAAGGATCTTGCTCTTATTTTGGGTTGATGCCTGTCTTAGTCTGTTGGGGTTACTATAACAAAAGACTACAGACTATAAACAACAGAAATTTATTTATTATATAATTTATTATATAAATTTATTATAACAGGTTTATAAACAACAGAAATTTATTTCTCACAGTTCCAGATACTGGAGTTCTGAGAGCAGGGTGCCAGTATGGTCAGGTGAGGGCCCTCTTCCCACTTAAAACTTCTTGCTGTGTGCTCACATGGAGGAAGGGGCAAGGGAACTCTCTGGGGTCTCTTTTATAAGGGCATTAATCCCTTTCATGAGGGCTCCACCCTCATGACCTAATCACCTCCCAAAGGCACCACCCCTTAATACCATCAGCTTGGGCATTAGGTTTTCAAATATGAATGTGGGGGTGGGGACACAAACATTCAATACACAGCAATACCCATTTTGTGGTGGTCACTATTCCCCTTGTTTACTCTGCTGTTTAACTGATGAACAGTTCCATCCCATTCTTTATCCCACTTGTTCTCAACCCTGGCTGCATCTAGAATCATTTGGGGGAGTTTTTTTGTTTTTTGTTTTAATTGCTACTAATACTGACTAATAATTCTAGCACTCTCAGAATTTGTATTTAATGCATCAGAGCTGGGACTATTGCATCAGTATTTTAAAAGCTTTCCCCAGAGAGATGCAACATGTAACAGCTTCTTTATTGTTCTTTTACCCTCACATTTTTTGAGATCCTTAAGGAAAACAATGCCCAGTACCAGATGTGAAGGATTCCTGATAATTCCTTTGTAAAGTGAATGGTGAAGCACAGTAAGAAGGGAAGAGGAAGTTTCTGTGATTTAGTTTGTTTTTTAAGTGACTATTTCCTACTCAGTAAGTCATGCCTTTTCAAATCTCCTTTGAAGCTTAAAACAAAAATCGCCCTTCCTATCAGCACTATATGTAGATGTATTTTCCCTCCCACCATGCAAATAGAATCAATGGCATCCTTCAAATATTAGGCTCAAAAGCATAGTTATATACTTGGCAACGAATTGGCAATCTTTCAAAGTTCACCTTCAAGTTCCATGACTTGCCTCTCTAGGAAAGAAGGACCTAGATGGCTTTATAAAGAGAATAAGAAAGAGAATGGCTTTATCCTTCCTTCTTCGGAACCAGTTCCAACCAAATTATTTCCACCCTAACTGAGAGCTTGTTGTTTTTCCTTTACTATGACATTATCGGGAGAAGACTCTGCCTGCTTTAAGAAACCCTCAATGCTACCACCCTTTCTTCGGCTGCTGGAGATTCTTTCCCCATAGTTTCCACTACATGACATAGCAGTTTTGAGGTCTTAGTCACACATTGCCATCTCCCTACAGAAATCATTAGGCAGTGTTCTCTCACATCCTGAGGAGTTCCCACTTAATCTCTTGATCTTCATCAGGGGAATTTTGGATTTGCCTTATCTGGTTCATTGAATAGTGTATCTGTCAGAGTTCTCAAGAAAAACAGAACCGATATGGTCTGTGTGTATCAATATCTACCTGTTAACATCTATCATCTATCTATCTATCTATCTATCTATCTATCTATCTATCTATGTATTGAGAGAGATTTTAAGGAATTGGCTCATGAAATTAAAGGGACCTGCAAGCCCTAAATCCACAGGACAGTACAGCAGGCTGGAAGCTCAGGCGGGACTTGATGCTGCAGTCTTGAGGTAGAATTCCTTTTTCTTCAGAAACCTCAGTCTTTACTCTTAAGGCCTCTAACTGATTGGATGAGGCCCGCTCATGTTATTGAGGGTCAGCTCCTTTCCTTAAAGTCATCTGTAGATGTTAACCACAGCTACAAAATACCTTCCAGCAACACCTACATTCGTGTTTGATGAAATGCCTGGGTACCATAGCCTTGCCAGGTTGACAGGTAAAACGACCGCAAGGAGTTTGACGAAGAGAAAAGCATCATGGAATTTGGAGTCAGGAAACCTGGGATCCAGTCCCAACTCTCCATTCAACTTGCTAAATGGATCTTGAGCTTGATTTTGCTCTTCTGGAAATTTGGGGAGGGGGCATCGACAAGAAGTTTCTGATGCAGTGAAATCCCATTTGGCTCTAGAATTCTCAGAGCCTTTCAAGATCATTCACTATCTGGAATGTTTCCCCCCCACCCCTTACCTTAAAGTAGGTCTGCTCCTGGGTTATGGATTTTGTGCTCATTACTACAAGGGATTTGCAGTGAGTGAAAAGGTGTTCTCTGAGGAAGAGTGGATGAAAAAGAAATGTATGGAGTGATTCCTGGAGAGACCGGTTATGACAGAATTGACTGGAAGGATTTAAACTGAGGGTGATGCTGCAGCATTGTGACTACAGAGTCTTTGCTTTGGGGACCTCTGAGTTCCTTTTGATTCTATTGGGGGCAGCATTACCCTCCTGAGCTCAACCCTGGCCTGATACCAAGTGTGACTTGTTCTTGTTCAAAAGAGATTTCTCTCGGACGACTGAATCATTTTAGGCTTATTTTAGACCATGGTTGGTATTAAATACTCCATGCAAGTGTCAAGTCACAAAATCTATAGAGCTGCCCCCCCCCTTATCTATGGGGGGGGTACATTCCAAGGCCCCCAGTGGATGCCTAAAGCCAGAGATAGTACCAGACCCTTTATATACCATGCTTTTTCCTATACTAATGGGTGGGTAGCATATACAGTGTGCATACTCTGAACACAGGAATGATTTTGCATCCCGGGCAGGATGGAGAGGGCTGGTGGGAGAGTTCATCACGCTACTCATAATGGTGCACAATTTAAAACTTAGGAATTGTTTATTTCTGGAATTTTCCATTTAATACTTTTGGACTTCAGTGGACCATGGGTAACTGAAACCGAGGAAAGCGAAACCGTGGATGAGAGCGGACTACTGTGCATTTGTTGACTTGGTGCAAATGGTCAGTTCCCAAGCTTCTCTTCCTCTAAAACATGCTTTCCCCCGACAGTGAAAATGTTGGCAGATAAATTCATTTAACTGTCACTAAGAGAGCTCTTAACTCCAGCCCTGGCCTTGGACAGCAGTGGTGACCTCAGCCCTGTTTACTCACTACATCCTGTTGCTGGGAATCAAACCTGAGCTTTGGTGTTAAGAAGCATTTTTCATTTTTTCCCAGATCTGTATTTCATCTGTGACTGAATAACTTGAAAAGGAAAGAAGTTCATAAGTTTCAACATATTACAGATTTCCATAAAAAAATGAAATTATCCATGTGGCTGCAGAAACACAGACGCGCTGTACCTAGCAAGGGGCCTGTGTGTCTTAGGGGAAGAAACCCCAATTCAGACGACTGAGGCAAGTACAGCTTTTATACGGAAAAGTCCAGAGTCGGGCAGGCTTTGCAATGCCTGCTGCAGTGACTCAGAGATGGAACCAGAGACCAGCTCTCTCCACGTCGCCTCACTGCTTTTCTCAGTGTCACTCTGTTTTTTTTAAGGTTCCCTCCGCTCATGGTCACCTCAGGCTACCAGTAGTAGTTCTTAGGGCTTCAGGTGTTCACATCCCCGTTCAGCTGCAGAGTTGTTCTTTTCCAACCATAGGCCAAGTCTTGGACTTTCTTTTCTTGTCCTGATGTCCAAGGAGATGGACGTTGTCTGCTAGACAAGTCAGATCCTACCTCTGGCGCTGGGCTCAAGGTCACCCTACCCGTCTCGTGCACCTGTTCTCAGAGGAGGGCACAGCGGATTCAGGAGAGGCTCAGTGCCAAGTACAAATACATCTCAGAAATGACTGGGAGTCATTCTTCCTTTAAACATTTTGCTGTGAAAATTTTTTAGTTGAATTCCAGGTAATCTTTGTTTTCAGCCATCACACATGTTACATTTTATATGTGGGAGGACAATGATGATGATTTGGAAAACCACTCACAAAAGACTTTCTTTGGTTATCAAAATGGAAACGTTGAGCGTACTTTTCTTCTTGCTTTGAAAAGCAGTAAAAGTTCTCTGCGTCACTGAAGAGCAGATGTGAAGTAAAAAGTCTGAATAACAAAAAGTCAGTCCTATAAATATTCAAGCTCACCATTTCATTCGGCTCTATCGCTCTCATTTCCCTTCCACCAATCACACACAGTAAAGATAACACGGATGTGAGGAAAACTAAAAGAGGAGAACGCTAGTTTACCATTAGTTTGAGTTAAGTATTAAATAATCACAATGGGCCTCGACAGTAAATCTAGAAGTTCCTTCTAGACTTTGTGAACCTTGACCGAGCATCATCGACCCGGCTGAGGAAGACCTGCCCACGATTGTATAATGGCGCTTTATACTCCCATTCCTAACCTCTACTTTCTGTTGCCATCCTGACTGAGAGCAAATAGTAGAGCTTGGTTTGTCAGGAACAGCGTGGCCATAAAACCTTTGTATACGTGTGTCACTGTGGCGCTTGCGTGTGTATGTGTGCGCGCGCGTGTGCTCTAAAATCTATTACCACTCTTTTTATTACTGCCCTTTTGATAATATCATAAAGAGCTTTTGAACTAGAAACTTTGTGCTTTGGGAGCACTTACCCTTTAGTTAAATTATACTCGGGCTGGTAAAAATTGCCCATTCTTACATTTTCTTTTATGCGATACGCTGTTTGCATGGCTAAGTTTGCGTGAGCCTTATGTGCCCCATCTTGAGATCAGAGACCGTCACACACACAGAGGTCCCCAGACACAGGACAGGCTTACACACCATGGCACACGTTCAGTTCCATTGGCATTGGCTGTTCATATCCTGTACCAAAGGGTTACTAGAAACCACAAGCCTTTGCACCTGGAATGGGCCTGGAGGGGAAGTAGAACTCTTATCTGAACATTCTGCAAGTGAAATGGGAAAGGAAAACCTTTGAGTGTGAAGCTGGGTCCCTTCCAGGCACTCTGTCCCTTCCGGAGTGTTCTATTTGCAGATATGAGTGAGGAGCAAAAGGGAAGAGACTCTGACGTCATGAAGATCTGACGGGCCATAGGTTGAGTCCCTTTTCCCAGGCATCACTTTCCAGGCTGCAGTAAAATGGCCTGAGCAAATGGGTCAGAGTCTCTGCAGAAGTCAGCTGCACCAGCAGATGGGGTATTGGGAAACCTGCAGGCTGGGAATGACATCAGCGTGAGATGGAAAAATCCGCCCTGGCCCAGTAAATATGAAAATAGGGAGACGGGTATTTCAAAAACCATTTGCAATCCAGAGCAAGAGAGGCTGTGGATTACACCTCTTTTCTGATTCCTTTCCTTCTTTCTGCAACCTCCTTGTCTTCACAGCCACTGGGGAAGGCTTTCTGGTCCTGTTCACAACCTACACCTTCTTTGGAGGGGGAGGTGGGAGCTCGGGCAGGTAGACTGCAGTCTAGATATGTTACAACCTCTTCTCAAGAACCTGACACTTTCTTGCCCTCCTGTCCCTGCAGCTCTCAGAGCCACAGACCAGCGAGAGGGACACCCAGGGACAACTCTGGGGGCATCTCGGGGTGGTCTGGGGGCATTATGGACATCCCAGGACTTTCCACACTCTTTCAAAGGATTAGCATACCAGGTCACTCTACTCAACCTGCCTCCCTCAGGGCTCTGCTCAATGCTTGGCATCCCAGACTCATTCAGACGCCCCACTTTGGTGGCGGTCCCCCAGCCTGAACCGTTAAGCTCAAAAACAGTTGCAGAGGACCATCTGTGCTATCAAACACGCTCGGCCCCTTGCAGGACAAGGACCATGTATGGGAAATTATATAAAAACCAAATGGCTTCCCAAAACATCCTCTAGTTTTCACGGCAAAGAGAGTTTCTTTAAAAGCCCACATGTGGGGGCTTCCCTGGTGGCGCAGTGGTTGAGAGTCCGCCTGCCGATGCAGGGGACACGGGTTCGTGTCCCGGTCCGGGAGGATCCCACATGCCGCGGAGCGGCTGGGCCCGTGAGCCATGGCCACTGAGCCTGCGCGTCCGGAGCCTGTGCTCCGCAACGGGAGAGGCCACAGCAGTGAGAGGCCCACGTACCGCAAAAAAAATAAAATAAAATAAAATAAAAAAGCCCACGTGTGGGTTTGCTTTGGAACATTCTCTTGCTTGGGAAGGCTGGGGGTTGGGTCTCTGTGCTTGGATTCAACTTCTCTCTAGGGACCATAGTAAGGAAGGAAGGGAGCAGATGTGCACACCCCATCTGCCCAGCTGGGGCCCATTGTCCTCCTCCTCTTCATGACCTAGCAGATATCCACCAGCATACGGGGCCAGCCCCTTAACAGATGAGCTGACACAGAAATGATGTGTTAGGCAGACCTGCTTCTAACATTTGCAGGATTGGAGCCAGAGTATAAAAGTCTGAGGTCAAGCTCCCCTTTTTGTGCCATCCCTGTTCCTTCCCGTACCCTGACGGAGCCTCTAGCACATGCCTCTGGACCCCTCTGCCTGCAGATCCCAGTGCTAACCCATCCCTCCCCAAAGAGCCACCCTTTGAACCCTCTTTCTCAGCAGAGGTGCACACACTTGCCATGTGGTCCCTCGGGAGTCCAGACCTGAGAAAGAAGGCTCCACCTGGGTGGAATTCCTGGGTCCAGAGTCCCAATGGTCTACAAGGGGGAATGGGTGCTGGGTGGGCACATTGTCTGGCCCAGAACTCCTTGAGTGGAATTCTCTAGAGCAAAGTGCTGCAGGCAGAGGCACTGCCTGTCTGGGTCCAAGGGCTTGATTCTGTGTCCTGAAGTTTCACGACATCCCTGGGACAATATCAGTAAAAGTTGTGTGCTGTGTTTGTACTTTTCATAGGCTGGAATGTTCTCATCTTGATAGCTTTACAGTGCTTTAAAAATGCTTTTCCAAAAAGAACAAAGCAGGAGGCATAACCCTCCTAGACTTCAGACAATACTACAAGGCTACAGTAATCAAAACAATGTGGTATTGGCACAAAAACAGACATATGGATCAATGGAACAAAACAGAGAGCCCAGAAATAGACCCACACACCTCTGGACTATTCGTCGACAAAGGAGGCAAGAATATACACTGGGAAAAAGATAGTCTCTTCAGCAAATGGTGTTAGAAAAGTTGGACAGCCACATGTAAATCAATGAAGTAAGAACAATCCCTCACCCCATACACAAAAATAAACTCAAAATGGCTTAAAGACTTAAATACAAGACATGACACCATAAAACTCCTAGAAGAGAACATAGGCAAAACGTTCTCTGACATAAATAGTACCAATGTTTTCTTAGGTCTGTCTCCCAAAGCAATAGAAATGAAAGCAAAAATAAACAAATAGGACCTAATCGAACTTACAAGCTTTTGCACAGCAAAGGAAACCATAAATGAAAAGACAACCTGCGGACTAGGAGAAAATATTTGCAAATGATGCGACCAACAAGGGCTTACTTTCCAAAATACACAAACAGCTCATACAACTCAATAGCAAAAAACAAACAACCCAATCAAAAAATGGGCAGAAGACCTAAATAGACATTTCTCCAAAGAAGACATACAGATGGTCAATAGGCACATGAAAAGATACTCATCACCACTAATTATTAGAGAAATGCAAATCAAAACTACAATGAGGTACCACCTCACACTGGTCAGAATGGTCATCATTAAAAAGTCTACAAATAATAAATGTTGGAGAGGGTGTCGAGAAAAGGGAACGTCCTCACACTGCTGGGGGAATGTAAATTGGTGTAGCCATTATGGAAAACAGTATGAAGGTTCCTCAAAAAACTAAAAACAGAGTTGCCATATGATCCAGAAATTCCAGTCCTGGGCATATACCCAGACAAAACTATAATTTGAAAAGATACATGTATCCCTATGTTTATAGCAGTAATATTTACAATAGCCAAGATAGGAAAGCAACCTAAGTGTCCTTAACAGATGAATGGCTAAAGAAGATGTGGTATAGATATACAATCGAATATTATTCAACAATAAAAAAGAATGAAATAATGTCATTTGCAGCAACGTGGATGGACCTAGAGATTATTACACTAAGTGAAGTAAGCCAAAGCCAAAGACAAATATCATGTGATATCACTTATATGTGGAAGCTAAAATACGCCACAGATGAACATATCTTTGAAACAGATATAGACTCACAGACATAGAGAACAGACTTGCAGTTGCCAAGGGGGAGGGGTGGGAGGGGAGGGAAGGATTGGGAGTTTGGGATTAGCAGATGCAAACTAGTATACATAGAATGGATAAACAATGAGGTCCTACTGTATAGCACAGGGAACTAACTATATTCAATATCCTGTGATAAAGCATAATGGAAAAGAATATGAAAAAGAATATATATATGTATAACCGAAGTCACTTTGCTGTACAGCAGAAATTAACGTTGTAAATCAACTATACCTCAATAAAATTAAAAAAAAATGCTTTTCCAGGGAATTGGTGTTGGTCTTTCCATTATGATACAGCTCCCTTGGTTTCCACTGATGTCCTAAGTCCCAAGGGACAGGCCACAGGTGACAGTCAGTAGTTATCCCAGGGAGGATGCATTTAGAAGACTTTCATGAATGAGTGCAATTTGTTTCCATAAGAAAGGTCTTGGAGGTGGTACCAATGGATTTTCATACTAGCCTTGCCTCCAATTGTTCTCCTGGCTCCAGGTGGTCTTTTCCTAGGTGTTCCCCTTATATGAGCTGTTCACTTGTATCTTTCCGTGTTCCCAAATGCCCTGGCTCTTCAGGACGACCACCGAGGTGCCTCATCCATGACTGGCTTCCATGGTGGGGTTAGACCTTTCTTTTCTTCCCTCTTTCCTATCTGAGGTTTCATTCCCTTAAGGTCTGCTGTTTGTGGATGTGTTAGTGGCCGTTAATAATAAGCCCTCCCATAACACATTTGCATTGTCGTAAGTGGTTCTGGAACGATGCCTTATCACAAAGACATCACTGCTGGTGATTCTAGGCACCCCAGTAGGGAGGATATTATTGGGAGGGGGTGGGCTCTTGGTGCCTCTGTTCCCTGGGATAGAGGAAGCCAACGGTGAGAAAGCGTCCAGCTAGAATGATGCTGGCAGAGAGCAACTACTGTCCTTCTGACTCATTTCACATCGCTGGGAAGACCTCACTATGACTGGGACATGTACTGTGGTCATGCCTCAATTCTGAGAAGGCCACTACATTGTTTATTTGGCCAGAGAGTAAGAGTGCTGGCACCAGGGGAAACCATTATATGATGAAGTGTTTTTTACTTAACAGACGAACTCATAGTCTAGCCTTGATCTACAGAGTAGATTATGATGAGGGACTCGTATCTCAGAAGCCAGGTTGATTGAGAGGGGAAGGGGGTGTCAGGGCAATGCCAAAAGGCAAGGATCTCATTGAGGGCTGCTAAGCCAACAGCGCATTGGATCACGTGAGCAGGGGAAGACTTCTTGCTCACCAGCCACCCTTTGGAGCGTCACTCAGGTTCCAAGACCTCAGCCAAGCTGGCTTCCAAGAGGCTGGCAGATCACATGGTCTGGGCTTTTGTTTCCCCTTAATGGCATTGTTCCCTGGCTTACAAACACATCCATTCCACCCCTGTGACTCCTTCCCAGAGAGGCTGGCTGGAACCAAAGCCCAGCTCCCTCGCGAACTTTAATAGGTCTCATCTGGTGTTAAACTCTAAGCACACCACAGAACAGGAAGGATTTGACTCCAGGACAAGCACTCGGATTTTTTTTTCTTTTTTTTTTTTAAAGGAAAGCTACTCTGGATCCCAATGGCGTGATCAGATCTATTCTTACCCCTTGCTTTGAAGAAGGACGGGGTAAAATCCAGGCCAGCTGGCACTTGAGCAAGCGGCTCACACAGGGCCACTTGGGACTGCTGAGGCTTTGATGTCCCTGCAGTTTCACCTAGTTTCCTTTGTGCTGCATCTCTGTTAGATGCTGTACCTTTGAAACCTCTGGGTACCAGTCAGAGTTTGTAGTTGCAAGCAACAGAAATTAACTCTGGTCGATTGAAACAAAATTGATCAAAGGATAGCTGTGTAGCTTATTAAAGAGGAGCTGGAATCAGGCTCTGGCCTACACAGCCTGGAGCGACACTCCAAACTTGCCGTAGAACTGGTCCTGTGAAGACCACCACTAGCATAGGTGGTGTGGCCACTGCTAGCATAGGTGCTGCAGCCTGCTCCTCTGGTTCTGCTGGCTCTGGACACCGCCTGCTGCTACTAGCACCACTGCTGTTGCTGGCAAGGGATGCGAATTTGCCTGATGGCCCCTCTTTCCAGTTCCATCTGTCTTAAGCTGCTAGCTTCCCATTCAAAGTCTTGGGGGAGGCGGCGAGCATCTGATTGCAGGAAGTCAGGGTAGAGTCTCTGCCATAGCTACAGGTAAGACTGGGATAATGAACTACTGCATCAACAGTGGCAGGCAGACTCTACTCCGACTGAGACTCAAAGTGAGGAAGTCCCTAGATGTGGGAGGAAGGTTCAGATACTGGGTGGCCAGAAAGAATGACAGACATTCACTACCCTCTGTTAGATCTAACCTTGACCCTCACGTACTCACTCCCAGCTTAAAGACATTCATTCACTCAATGTACATTTGCTGAACACTTGTTAAGAGCCAGGCATTGGGATAAACTTTGTGTGGGGCGGGGTGGATTACAGAGATAATAGAGAATGACCTTCTCAATAGCCACACAAATCCGATCTAGTTGGAAAGGTAGACAAAACAGAATAAGAAAGGTGTAGTAGGTGCTTTGACAGAGTAAGCACTGGGGCACCTAATCAGAGGAGATAACACAGAAGTTAAATCTTGAGGAATAAGTGGGAATTGCCAGGGCAAAGGCAGGGGAGGGTGTTTCAGGAAGAGGAACTTCATTGCAGCTGTGGATGGTTGCAGGGAGGGGCCAGGTTGGGGCTGAGGGTGGAGTGACAGACAGATCGTAAAAGCTTTGCACGCCTCACTGAGGAGTTTGGATCTTATATTGAAGATTGTGGGGAATCACTGGGGAATTTTAAGGAAAATCAATTTAGAAACACCACCTTATCATGGCAATTGCAGGGAACAAGACTAAAGGTAAAGACTTTCACTTTAGGAAGTTACAGGAATCTAGGGACGAAATAGCGACAGAGAGATCCAAGAATAAAATAATTTAGGAAATGTCTCGGAGGTAGAATTGACAGGATTTGGTAACTGATTAAATGTGGGATTTATCGATAGAAGAGGAAGAGAAGTTACAGCTGACTTCCAGCTTAATGGGCTGCGCAATTATGGGGAAAGTGATGTCATAAATTTGGAGGAGAGAGGATATGTCTGATTTTGGAAATGTTGAGACTGAGGTGCCGATAAGGCATCGGAGTAGAAAGACCTGGGAGGCAGAGGAGCATGCAGATCTGAATTTCAGGCAAGAGGGCTAAGGTGGAGATGGAGGTTGGTCACCATCGCCGTCAAAGTCATAGCGATGCTGGTATCACTCAGGGAGAATCCAGAGTAAGCAGAGGCAGGAAGGAGGTCCAAGGACACCATGTGGGATACCATGTGGATCATCAGCGATTGAAGAAGACAGTAAAGAGAGTCCGTGGAGCACCAGAGAAGGGTCAAACTGACAGAGGCAGGAAGAAGACCTGAAGAGTGCGAAAGCCGAAGGAAGAAAGATTTTTAAGGAGGAGGAAGTAGAAAAGGTCAAGAGACACAAGGACTAAAATGTGCACGCGGTTTTGACGGGAAGACACCATTGGTGACCTTTATGAGAACTGTTTCGATGGGTGGTGGCTGTCAGTATTACAGTGAGTCTAGGAGAGAAGGAAGGTGAGACCGTGGAGATGAGGAGTGCAGCGTATCTTCCAGGAAGTTTGATTATGGAAGAGGAGGGATGAGACAGGGCAGGAGCTAAGGGGTAATAAATATGGGCTCCAGGGAGGAATTGCTAAAATCTGGCCACTACTCCCTTTCCAGCGTTTTATTACCAGGCCAGATACTGATCTTTGAATGTGTGCAATCTTCTGTCCCTCTTCCTTTTCCCTCCCATCAAGAATGAACAGAGAATCACCCAGTATTGAATAAATGCTTAGTGAACACCTCTCACAGCCCAGGTACCGCTTTAGGTTGACTGGGAAACCAAATAGACAGTGTTTACTGCCCCTCATTAAGCCCGGGTTTCCCCAGGGAGAGCAAAATAAAGACATAAATTAGACAGTATGTAAGTGATAAAATGCTAGGGAATAAGAGAAAAAGTAGGCAAGGTTAAGGGGGAATGGGAGTGCCTCCTGGGTGACATGCAGTTGACACGTCCAGGGGTCGGTCAGAGAAGGCCTCGCTGCTCTTGATGCCTGGCTTGTGCCTCGCTCGCCGGGCCTGCCTGCCTTGACAATCTGTTCAGTACTGCAGCTCCCACCTGGCTCTTGTCATTCCCCATCCGCTAGTCTGGAGTCCTGCCCCTGCGCTCTCACCTGGCGCCCCGATCGTGGCTGGCATACTGCCACCACCGCTCCGATCACCAGAGCCGCGGCAGCTCCACCCTGGTGCCGCCTGCCTGCTGGAAACCCCTAACGTCCCTTGCTGATGGCTGTCGGGCCTCAGTTGGGCCCGGTCATCACCTTTGCATGTGGTATCTTGACTGCCAAGCTGGATTTCCTCCCCAAACGTATCAGGACTTTTTATGATTACAAGTGACAGAAAATGAACCCAAGCTTGCTCAGGCTGAAAAGAGAATGTATTGACTTGTGGCTGTATAGTCGAGGGGCTAGGCTAATTTGGGGCATAGCTGTATGTCATCAAGACTCTCTCTAGCTTTAAAAATAGACCTTATTTTTTAGAGCAATTTTAGGTTTATAAGAAATTGAGCGAAAGTACAGAGTCTCTGCATACCCCCTCTTCCTACCCTTCCCTTCCCCACTCCTCTCCCCCTCAGCTTCCCCTATTATTAACATCTTGCATTGGCATGGTACATTGGTAACGACTGAGGGACCAATATTTACATATTATTATTTTTAAATTATTATTATTTTTTGATGTGGACCATTTTTAAAGTCTTTATTGAATTTGTTACAATATTGCTTCTGTTTTCTGTTTTGGTTTTTTGGCCACGAGGCATGTGGGATCTTAGCTCCCCGACCGGGGATCGAACCCGCACCCCCTGCGTTGGAAGGCGAAGTCTTAACCACTGGACACCAGGGAAGTCCCTGATATATTATTATTAACTAAGTCTATTGTTTCATTAAGGTTTACTCTTTGTTTCGTACGTTCTATGGGTTTTGAAACACGTATGATGATACGTATCCACCAATATAATATCACATAGACTAGTTTCACTGCCCTAAAAATGCCCTGCGCTACACCTATTCATGCCTTCTGCCCTCCTTCTACCTGAAGCCCTCTATAGTCATGCCTTTTCCAGAAAGCCACATAGTTGGAATTCCATCATACGTAGGCTTTAGCCTTTTCATACTGGTTTCTTTCACTTGGCAATAAGCGTTTAAGTCTCCTACAAGTCTTATTGTACCTTGATAGCTCATTTCTTTTCATACCCGAGTAGTAGAGTCTATTGTATGCACATACCTCAGTTTCTTTTTTCACTCACCTATTGAAGGAAATCTTGGTTGTTTCTAATCCAGGGCAATTGAGAATAAAGCTGCCACAGACATTCGTGTGCAGGTTTTTGTGTGAACATAAGTTCCTAACTCACTAGGGGCACCATTGTTGGAGCACGTTGTTTAGCTGTGTAAGAAACTACCAAGCTGTATGCCAAAGTGGCTGTAATTTTGCAGTCCCACCAGTAATGAATGAGTTCTTACGCCTCCGCATGCTTGCCAGCATTTGGTGGTGTCAGTGTTTGGGTTTTAGGCATTTAGCTGAATAGTCCAGGGGATGGACTAACTTTCGGCACAGCTGGATGTCGAATTAGGTCATCAAGACTCTGACTTGCTCTTTCATCTCTGCTTTCCTTTCCCCCGGGGCAGCTCCATTCTCTTGCAGGGATCTACCGTGTGGTAACTCTCGATGGCTCTAGGATTAATGCCCATACTCAAGTCCGGTATACGGAGGATACCTTTTTCCCAGTCATTCTAGAACTTGAATCACGTATCTAGCCTTGAAACAATTCCTGGGGCCAAACGACTGACATCTTTTTCTTTCATTCATTCATCCTGAGCACCTCCTACGTGCCAGGCACATTCTAGGCACTGAGGATGACTGGTCCGTCCCAAGCCACATGTTCCAGGGGTAAAGTCTATCCTCTACCCGAACCACATGAACTGAGAGCTGAGGATGTAAGGTGCCCCCAGGGTGCTGCTGCCAGAAGACAGCTGGTCGGATCACGGAGGCTGGGCTGGAAAAACCACTGCTGACTGTGCCGAGTGAGCTTGCCCGACCCAGCGGGTGGCTGCAGTTCTGTGGCCCGCATCATTCCAGTTTCTCCAAATCCACCAATTGCCTGGGCCCTTTCTGGCCAGCCCCTGAGGCAGGACATGTGGCAGTTTGATGTTGCCGCCATGGACAGGTGGAGGCTGTTCCCCCACCCCTTTGAAACCGGACCACCCTGTGCCTGCTTTGACTAACAGCAGGATGGAAGGGGCACTCTTCTTCTTCTGGGAGGACTGGCAGCTTTTGTCTTGGTCTTTGGAAGCCACTCACTGTGTTAGAAGGATGGATACCCTGAGACCACCATGTTGGGAGAATTCTAAGCCACGAGAAGGGGCCCAGGTGGATGAGAAGCCACTTGGAGAGGGGCTCCCAATGTGTGGGTGAGGAAGCCACCTGGGAAGGGGGTCCTCCAGCCCCAGCTACCCCAGCTGATGCATGTGGATCGGAGCTCAACAGCCCAGCTGAGCCCTTTCCAAACTCCTGACCCACAAGATTGTGAGCGAAATAAAATAGTTGCTTTAAGCCACTAGTTTTGGGGTTGTTTGTTACGTAGCGATAATACCCAGAACAGACAGCAACTAGTATAATATGGTAATCAACTGAAACTGAGCACACCAAGCCATTCGGCCCAGGTCATTTGCCAGCCTTCCTGTCTGGACACCTCGCCTTTACTAGCCCTGCGGGCAGCCCCGCAGGTGCAGTTGACCTCATTCTGTATTGACTCACCTAACCTCCTTTCTCAGGAGGTATGTGACACGCTTCAGGCTACCCAGAAACAGGCTACGGCTGGGAATGTGAAGGGAATATTTTGGAGCTAAAAGGGCCCTGGGAGACCATCTCATTTTACAGAGGAGATTTAAAGAGACCTAAAAAAGTTAGGGGTATGGCTGTGGTCAGGAAGAAGAGCCTGGCCTGGAGCCCAAGACGATGGCCACTTACACTCCTTTCCAGTCAACACTCACTTATGTGTACAAACAGTGGGCTCAGTCGGTGGTGTAGGTAATTCCAACTTTGCTCGGAAAGACACTTTATCTCTTCCCTAACTCCCATCCCCAGCAAACCCACTATTCTGATTGCTCTCTCTCCTCTAATTGAAGATTATTTTAAGACAGCCCAGGCGCTGGAGTTGACTGTGGATTCAGGTCCCAATTCAGACGTTTATTACCTTTGTAATAAGATACTCAGATGTCCCGTGTCTCAGCTTCCTCAGCTGGAGAACGGGGAAATCTTCCTCCCTGGGTTTTTGTACATTTGTAGGTACGGCTACTGTGAAGTCCTGGGGCGCGCCTGCACGTAGACGGCCTCTCCCAATGCCGGCACAGGGTAAACGCTCCATATGGAGGTACCAGCTATACCGCCGACTGTCACGGGAATCAAATGTCTAGAAACAGAGCTTTGGCCTGTGAACAGGTTCAGTCCCAAGGTGGTCAGCACGTCTGACAACGTCGCCATCACTCAGGGGTAAATGGCATTCTCAGATGAGGGAAAAAGGTGAACTGAGGCACGGGGCTGGTGCCTGGTCCCGGGGAAGCCAACGGGCTGGCTGGGGAAAGAGCGGTGCCCCACGGGGATGGGCTGGCCCATCGGCCTGGGCAGCGTTTTCAGAGGGGCCTCTTGGTTGGGGAAGATACATTTATCTTAGACCATTTCCCTTTGGAAATAAAATGCTTCTCCTGACGAAAGGAAGCGCTTTTCTTCATTCTTCTCTCCTCTCTTCTCCTACTTCCTTTTCCCTCCCCATGGCATCCCAACCCCAATTCTGAGATAGAGGAATAAAAGAGAAACCATATGAGTAAAACAAAAGGGCCTCCTGTCAAGCAGAGATGAACGGCCTCTCTCAGCTGCTTCCTCACAAGATTTCTGGCTCCCTTGTGCTCTGGGGTTTGCTCTGGCTCACTTGCTTCTTTGCCTGCTTTATGACTCCCTCCCTTATTCCTTGTCCTTCTGCGGGTTCCCAGCACTCGCCGCTCCTCACGCTTTCTCAGGCAGGGAGGTCTTTCCCCCGGCTGTGCACGCAGCCACCTGGTGCTGGCTTCCGAATGGGGCGCCCGGGTCACATCATCAAGACGCCAGTGGATCCCCTCTGCAGCTTTACGCCACCACATTCCCTCCCTATCTTACTGGCGATGGTTCCCATGGTATCCATTTAAAATCTATGTTTAGCTGACCCTTTCAGAATTACAGCATTGACTGTCCTGAAATAATGTTGCATGCTTGTGAGGGGCCATAAATCCCAGTAATAGTTACCCCTGGCCTAAGTTAAAATAAAGCGTCGGAGGTGAATAGTTACTGATTTATGATGTTTGTACTTAGTAAAGGATTTTAGCGTATCTTGGACTTAGAAAAGCGTACTGACTGATAGAGCCAGTGAGGAGAACTGAGTGATAATGGGGTTTGAGTTTCTTGGTAGCAGACTTCCTGTGCTTATATAAAGTATTGTTCAATTTAGCACAACAGGATGTTGAAGGATTTACAAATGGATAGAGATTTAATTGTGAGTCTCTAAGAAAGCTGTCCCAGACAGTTTGGGGTGTCCCTTAGCCAGGGGGCGGGGGGTGGAGTGGAGTAAGGGGGAGGCGGGTTACTCTTCGTCAGAGACCTGCTGAAAGTAGGTTACCATTTCCTTTTTTTTTTTTGCGGTACGCGGGCCTCTCTCACTGTTGTGGCCTCTCCCGTTGCGGGGCACAGGCTCCGGACGCGCAGGCTCAGCGGCCACGGCTCACGGGCCCAGCCGCTCCGCGGCACGTGGGATCCTCCCGGACCGGGGCACGAACCGACTCTCAACCACTGCGCCACCGGGGAAGCCCGATACCATTTCTTTTAACTTCCAGCAGCAACACAGTGGAGCACGAGTTCTGGAGTCATCATCTGTTTATTTAGTTATTACTATCTCTTTGTTGTTTTCTTCATGCTTCCATTAATTTGTCTACTCACTCATTCAACAGATATTTACAGACTAGTGCCAAGCACTGAGCTATATAAAATACGGGCAGGCCTCATTTTATTGTACTTCCCTTTATCGTGCTTCGCAGATACTGTGTTTTTTACAGGTTTCTGGTAACTCTAAGCAGGTCTATCAGAGCCATTTTTTCCAACAGCATTAGCTAGCTCACTTCATGTCTCTGTGTCACATTTTAGTAATTCTTGCAATATTCCAGTCCAGTGCTTAGTTAGGACTCCGTGCTCTAACTGCTGAGGGCGTGGGTTCGATCCCTGGTCGGGGGACTAAAATCCCACAGCATGCCCCCCCCTCACAAAAAAAACAAACAAAAAAGAAATTGCCCCCCTGATCAACCAGCAGCCATCAACACTGAGGCAAGACCTTCCACCACCAAAAAGACTGCAACTGGCTAAAGGCTCAGATGATGGTTCGTATTGTTAGCAATAAAGGATTTTTTAATTAAGGTGTGTATATTGGTTTATTTTTTTAGACATAATGCTATTGCACACAATAGACTACGGTAGAGTATAAACGTAACTTTTATATGCACCGGGAAACCAAAAAAATTGCGTGACTCGCTTTATTGCGATATTCCCTTTATCACAGTGGTCTGGAACCAAACCTGCAATACCTCTGAGGTGATACAGGAAGATTCAATCACACCTGTTGAACCACTGGCAGAGCAACTGTTAAGTCCAAATACTTCTTCAGTTATTCTGGCCTCACTCTCTAGGTTGTCAACATAATCTTCTGGATATAAATGTTCCTCCACGGTGTCAAGACCCCCAGCCTCCTCCCCAACCAGATTTTCTCCCCACAGAGCTTCTTCCCTTCGCTATCCGGGGTGTATCACTTCTAGTGTTCTTTTGCCAATGCCTTCAACATCCTTGCCTCCTGAACAATGTCCACAGCAGCAGCTGGCAGACCCATAAGCTGGATTATTCCAGCCAACCACTTTCTCCAGCTCTGCATGTGAGTATCTGAGAATTGCTGGGGGAAAGTTACAATCAACCATGGCTGTCACTAAAGCCATCCAGCCACATGTTCTGTGTGCCAGGCACAGTTTAAGCACTGGTGTAGCAGTTGGCAAGACAGCTGAGTTCCTGTGCCCGTGGAGCTTATGTTCTTGTGGGGAGACAAACGAGAAAGAAGGAATAAATAAAAACATGATAGTCATAATTTCCCTGCAGAGAATTAAACTACATTGTTGTGAAAGCCAATGACCAAATGGCCATCCTAAATTATGTATCCTACGTGTCCTAAGTTAGGTGTTGAGAGAAGGCCTCTCAGACGTGGTGACTTTTGGGGTGAGATCTGAGTGAATAATAAAAATAATAAAAACAGAAACAAACAAACAAACAAAAACCCCAGGGTTTTATAAGCCAGAAAAGGAGTTTGGGCTTTAATGGAAATCTGAAGGAAGTTTTAAGTAAGCAGATGATATGGTCTGATTTCCATTTCTAAAACCTTGGCTGCAATGTAGAGAAAGAATTGAGGAGGACAAAAGTGGAGGCAAGGAGACATTTAGGTCATGTCAGTAGCCCTGAGATAGGGTGATATGACTTAGAGAAGAAGCTAATCGGGGGACTGCGGAGAAGTGGACAGATTCAGATCAGATTTTGGAATCAAAATGACTCACAGACGAGTGAGTGGTGAGGGGGGAGAAGGTGAGATAACACTTAGATGTGGAGATTGAACAGTTAGGTGGGTGGTGGTGGTATTTATGTATGTGGGGAAATTCAAGGAAGATAAGGTTGGAGGGAAATACCAAGGATCTCCCAATTCGACTTCTAAGAATATACTCAATAGGAATGAGTGCTTATAGCCACCAAAAGACATGTGTGAGAATGTTCACAGCAGCTTTCTTCATAATAACCCAAACTGTAAGTAACCTAAATGCCCATCTACAGGGGAATGGATAAATACATTGTGATACATTCACACACAGCAATGAAAAAGATCAAACAATGGATACACACAATGACCTGAAAGAACCTCACATTCTCTGAAGTGAGAGAAGCCACCAGACTCAATTTATATGAAGTTCAAGAACAGGCAGAACTACTCAACAGTGTTAGAAATCAGAAGAGTGATTCCTTCTGGAGGGGCAGAAGAACTGACTGGGAGAGGCATGAGGGAATTTTCTGGTCTGGTGGAAACATCTGAATCTAGGTGGTGCTTCTACAGGGGTGTAATTCATCGAGCTATTCATTAGTGTTAACTATGTAAATTATGCCTCAACTTAAAACATATACTTTTTTTTTTTTGCCATATTAAGTTTAAGATACTTATTAGACCTCCAAAGATGTCAAGTAATCAATTGGATGTAGAAGTCGGCAGTTCCAGTAAGACGTCAGATGGGAAAATGATTTTTTTTTCAAGTTAACTATATGGAGGTATAATTTATATATCATAAGATTTATCCATTTTAAGTGTACAATGCAATGATTTTTAGTAAGTAACCTGAGTTGCATAACCACAATCCAGTTTTAGAACATTTTTGGCACCACAGTCAGATCCCTCATGCCCACTTACACTTAATCTCTGGTCCCACTCCCAGCCCCTGGCAACCACTAATCTTTCTGTATTCATAGATTTGTCTTTTCTGGACATTTCATATAAATAAAATCATATAATATTTGATCTTTTGTGTCTGGTTTCTTTCACTTAGCATAATGTTTTTGAAGTTCATCTGTGTTTTAACACACATCAGTACTTCATTCTTTTTTTAATTGCTGAATAATATTCTACTGCATTGTAATGCCACATTTGGTGTATCCATTCATCAGTTCATAGACATTTGAGTTGTTTCTGCTTTTGGGCTGTTATAAGTAATGCTGCTATGAACATTCACATACAAGTCTTCGTATGAATGTATGTTTTCATTTCTTCTGGGTAGATACCTAGGAGTCGAATTGCTGGGTCATATAAACTTACATATAACGTTGTAAGAAACTGCCAAACTGTTTTCAAAGCAGCTGCACCATTTTTCACCCACACCAGCAATGCCCAAGCACTCTGATTTTTCCACATGCTCACTAACACTTGTTATTGTATGTCTTCTTGATCGTAGCCACTATAGCTTTCGTGTGAAGGGCGTGAAGTGTCATCTCATTATGGCTTTAATTTGCACTGCCGTAGTGACCAATGATATTGAGTGTGTCTTCACAGGAAATAAAGATCAGAAGATCATGGGCATAGAATTACTATTAAATATAAAAAATATTTAAATATTGGACTTCCTTGGCAGAGGAAGTTACACTTCCTCCACGCTTCCAATGCCGGGGGCGTGGGTTCGATCCCTGGTCGGGGAACTAAGATCCCACGTGCCGCGTGGCATGGCTCCCCCCACAAAAAAAGATCTATATATCTATATATTTAAATATGATTAAAAATCATAGGGCTGGATGAGATCACCTAGGAAGTGTGTTGCTAGAGAAGAGAAAGTGGCCAAGGGCAGAGCAATGAATTCTCCAACATGTCAAGGTCAGATGGAGGAGGATCTGGCAGAAGTCGCTGGAAAGGAATGGCCAAAGCATCAGGAGGACAATTCCCTTAGCCCTCCAGGAGATCCGTCCTTCAGCGCATCCTCCCCACACCACCATGTTATTCCTTGTGAAATATAAACCTGACCATTTCAGTCCCTCTTTAAAATTCAACATCAGATCTCTTAGGGTGGCCCTAGAGGGTTTTCCACTATCTGCTCCCACTTACATCTGCAGCCCTATCTCTTGCTAAACAAGAGATACGTAAACATTCTAGACAACAGTAACACTAAACCACACTCGAGAGTGTTTTGCTCTTTTATATTTCTGCAGTTTTGCACATATACTTCCCTCTGGTGGGACCTGTCTTGTCCATCGTCATCTTGTCCGATCCCTCACATCTAACATAGCTGTTGGCAAATGCTTTGAGTTCAGGGATATTTACTGACGAGCTGAACAAATTAATCAATGAATAAAAATAGTGAATGTAGGTGTGTGATTTGCCTTCTAACTTAAAAAGCTCCTTGGCTTTTAAAAAATTTTACTATCAGTCAGTCTTACAATGGGTTGCCATTTTTTCTACTTATTTGTTCTTTCACACTAGTACTTAAAAGTTAAAATGCTGTTTACTGTGCTTTTCATGTAGGCAGTAAGTTAAAATTATTTCTTGATCACTTACAATCAGTTTTCAACCCAGGTTTCTGGTGAGGATGAGGTACGAAACTGAAAGGCGTGAGACCGGGAAGGGAGACACCAGGGACAAATGTAAACAGCACAGGGTTGGGTGTTAAGAGACCTGTGTTTTTGTTCAGTTCTGTCTCTCTCCCGACCAGTGAACTTGGCCTGATCACTTCCTTTCTATGGGCCCATTTCTTCATTGGAAAGCTAGAGAATACACTTGATCTCTGAGGTCCCTTTCAGCACGTCCATTTTGAGGCTGGCTATCCGAGTATATTCTAGAGGCACGCACTAATGCCTTGCCAGAGAGAGGAATTTTTTTTTTGAGACTCTCCGTCTTTGCTCTCTGTTCTCTCTACCCACGGCTCACCCTCTGGGCACCCTAACTAAAACCCATCGTAGCATTTTATTGCATTTAACCTATAATCACACCCGACCTTCCTCATAGGTTTCCTGTAACAATGAAATAAAATAATATATATAATAGCACTTTGGAAAATGATAGAGTAATATACAAATATTAAATGTTAACATTACTACATTTCCCAGGAAGGAAGGGGCTCTAGAATTCTAGTACAGCTAGACAATTATAGACCCCTAGAAGGTGACTAAGAACGGTATTCCAGTCCATTCCCTGATTCAGAGAAGCCTGGCAATATATCAGCTACTCTTTTGCTTTAAACGCTTTGAAAAGGAGTCTTCCTGGCCTCCCTGAAGAAGGCACACCAATGTCTGATCCCCTGGCAGTTGGGGAATTCTTCCTAGAATCATTCTGAAGCAGGCTGTCTTTTGCCCCCAGTTTTCTTGCTCATCCTTTAATGATACATTTCCTCCAAACGGATCTGGAATTCAAGCTCTGTTTCCTTTACTGAGGTGTCATCTAACCAGCTGTCACCCTGCTTTTCATCAAGGCCACCCTTAAATAGCTCCAATAGATGTATATCTTTCCCATCACAAAAGGCCATCGGATTCGGGGGTGGGGGCTATAAATTCCACTTATTTTTCCCAGTGGCATGCACAGGACTACAGAATGACTGAACCCTGAAATACAACCCAGTTTTGCAGTACAAGCCTCAAGACAGCAGGTGGGTGACATCTTGCAGGACGCCAGTCTGCAGCCAACGCTGGCTGGCTCAGGACTGAGCTGACTTGGCAGGTTAGGGCTGGGACAGATGGGCTTCCATGTGCCACGGGGGAGGTGGGGGGGATGACGTCTATTAATTTGTTTTCTTTGAGGGATTTGTAAAACTGTACCCACTGCATTTCACTACCAAAGTACCAGACAGATGAACTATTTAAGAGCACAGAGCTGTAGGGAAATGCCAAGACCAGCGCTAGATCTGTAGACCCAAGTTGTCACTCCATTTGAGCAATGAAGATGTGTCCTGACCTTTGGGGCACAGGTCTTACTAATTCCTGACGATCACTTTACAATCATTTCGAAGATGCTTCTAACTCCCTATCCATCCGGATAGGCCAATGTGAGAAAAGTATAATTGGGCTCTACCTTGTGTCTGACAATGTTGGTGTCTATGATTAGACATAGACATTCATTACTATTCATTACTATTCCCTCTCCGCCCAAGGCTTACTAATCAATGATACAAAGGATCTTTAAGTTTATATGTGGCAGGACATTTATTCTCATTATCTCAACATTTTAATCTTATTATAAATTGATTAGTGTTCTTTTCAGTGAAGAAGACTCCGCCGAAGTAGGTTTAAGTGTGTGTGCATGAAAAATCTCGCCCCCAATTTATGTGGGCGTGGCTGTCAGTCCATGTATGTAATTCAATGGCTCAAGTGATGGCAACGTTGGGTTGACACCAATTGTCCTTGCCAGAATCCTCTCTATATACCAGGTGACCAGAAGCTCTTTTCAGGGACTGTGAGAGTTAACTTTACGTGTCCACTTGACTGGATCAGAGGATGCCCAGATATCTGGTTAAACATGATCTCTGACTATGTCTGTGAGGGTGTTTCTGGATGAGATTAGCATTGGAATCAAAGATTTCACAAGTAGATCGCCCTCCCCAGGGTGGGTGGGCATCAACTCAAGCCCTGTTCAGGGCTTGACTAGCACAAAAAGGCAGAGGAAGGAGGACTGTGCCCCCCTTTCCTGCCTCCTGGCTTGAGCTGGGACATCTCCTCTCATCCTCTCTGCCCTCAGGCTGGGATTTGAACCGTCACCTCCCTTGGTTCTCAGGCCTTCGGACTCGGACCGAATTACACCACTGGCTTTCCTGTGTCTCCAGCCTGCAGACAGCAGACTGTGGGTCTCGGCCTCCGTAACTGTGCGAACCAATCCTTCATAATAACACTGCCTCCTTTCGTATCCTATTGGTTCTGTTTCTCTGGAGAACCCTGATTAATGTGCGGACACTCACTGCAATTAATTCCAAAGAGTTTGTGCAGTTACTGCACCAAATTAGAAGTCTATTGGAGAAGAAAGTGTGGTTTTCTGGAAAGAACACAAACTCTGGAGTCAGACCGACTGGAAGTTGAATCTAGCCGTTCGATCTTGGGCAAGTTGTATTAGCCTCTCTGAGCCACAGTTTTCTAATTATCCAATGAAGATTATAAAATCCGCCTCCCAGGGTTGTGAGATAAATAAGTTAGATTATCGGAGCTGAATTAACCCCAGTTTACTTTCACTGTCATGGACAACCTCCCTCCACTGCTGAGCGTATCCACTGCAGTACTTCAGGAGCCCCATGAGCTACCTGTCACCAGTGTAATTTCCTGGCGGTGACAGGCACACATGCTGTCGCTATACCCTGCGTCTAGGAGCTCCTCTGTCATCATAAGTTAAACAATACCATTTTGGTGGCTACCATTTTCGCTTAACACGTAACTTTAGTCCGGTTTGTGTGCAACTTGGTGGCCTTTTTTTTCAACAAAAAACCCTAGGGATCTCTGCATGGGGCTGACAAAGTTCAAGGAAAATATGATGTCCGTTGACAAAACTGAATCAGATACATTAGAGCGACTCTGGGATTGATTTTGGAAAGCTGGGTGAGGTTGTCTGCAGGTACTATAGCTGATATTCTTTCTGTGACAGAATGGGTATGGTTTCTGTGAACAGTTAAAATGCTGTGTGTGACTTGAATAGTTTACTCTGTTTCTGAATATCTAACACTTTATTATATATATAGTATAAAGTATATTAAATAGTATATATATTTAATATATAATATATTTATATTTAATATATATTTAATACATATATTTAATATAATACAATATATTTTAATATATATACTATTTAATATATATACTATTTAATATTATCAAATAATATTTTAATAGTAAAATAATATTATTATACAAGCCTTCAAAATACTTGTACTTTATACATAGACATTGGATGTTTCTGTCAGCGAGAATCATATTTTGGATTAACTACGTCAATTAAAATATTAAGTATTGGGCTCCCCTGGTGGCGCAGTGGTTGAGAGTCCGCCTGCCGATGCAGGGGACACGGGTTCGTGCCCCGGTCCGGGAGGATCCCACGTGCCGCAGAGCGGCTGGGCCCGTGAGCCGTGGCCGCTGAGCCTGCGCGTCCGGAGCCTGCGCTCCGCAACGGGAGAGGCCACAGCAGTGAGAGGCCAGCGTACCGAAAAAAAAAAAAAAAAAAAAAAAAAAATCAAGTATATTCTACGTTCATATTTAGAATACCTTATATTTACATAGCACTTTACAGTTTAGAAATACTTTCACCTACATTTGCTTCTCAGAACAACCTTCTGGTGACTCCCTGGTGGTCTAGTGGCTAGGATTCGGTGCTTTCAAAGCAGCCCTCTAAAATAGTCCAGGCAGGTATTATTATCCCCATTTGGAAGAGTAAGGCCACTTATTAGGGCTCCAGCAGGTGACATGACGTCTAGTAAATGGCAAAGCCCTCATAAAAAACAGCTCTTCGGACTCCTGGTCCAGTCGATGCTTTCCCACGACCCAGCACTGCCTCCCTGGCTGGTTTAGAGAGGGGGGAATAGATTTGCCTCGTTTCTTTTCTGTTGCTCGTGGAGTATTCAGAATGTCGTCAATATCTGCTGAACGGTGACGGCTGTGCAAGAGCCAGCGGTTGTAAGAAAATGAACGCAGAAAGTCAGTAGGTGACTGCGGTGGCGTAGAGGGTGGGTGCAGTCAGGTCATCACACAGTTTACCGTAGAAACCCGGGCACTTCTGAGAGCGGAAGGTGCCCTTATTACTAATGACATTGGGACAGCAGGGGTAAACTGGTGCTATCCCAGGGAAACCAGATATTTGGTCACATTAGCTATTACAGTATTACAGGGGAGCAATATGGTGGAAACAGAGGAGTACGTGCTGAGAAATAAATTTTGGGGGGGTAAAATTATTGTTTTAGTTTCTCTCTTTAGTTCCTCTCTCCCACTGGACCGAGAGCTCCGTAAGGGCAGGCATCCTCTGTCTTATTTTTTCAGTGCCCAGCACCTAGTAGGTGCTCAATAAATCAATTAACGAATTGACTGATACTTGGATTTTCTCTTGGGTACCTGAAAGTGAGCATGTGCAGAACAAAGCAGGAGGTGAATATAAGTAGCAGTTATATGATAACTGGACACTTAAGAAGCATCATGTCCTCCTGGGAATTCCCTGGCGGTCCAGTGGTTAAGACTCCACACTTTCAACGCAGGGCGCACAGGTTCGATCCCTGGTTGGGCGACTAAGATCCCACATGCTACGCGGCATGACCAAAAAAAAAAAAAAGAAAAGAAAAGAAAAGAAAGAAGCAGCATCGTGTCCTCCTTAGCTGATTGCTTTACAAGCCTGTCGGTGATTCAGAGTTTTGTAAATAAACCAGCATGCAGTGAGAGGGAACATGACCTTCCAACACAATATTCTATATATTGGGGCAGGGAAGCTGTTGACAAAGAGACGAAGGAATGTACCTCCTGAGGCCCTCAGTGATGAACAGCCCACGTAAATTACCCCACTGCCGGCCCAGCTGGGCTTCTGCACCACTTGGCATCAACACCCTGGGGGTGGTTCTCCTCTGCTTTCCCCTTCATTTCTATTTAGTGTGTCTGCCTTTATATTTCTCACCGGTTTTAATTTCAAGTTTGAAATTAATTAATTAAATCACCACTGGCGATTGACCAGAAAACACACACATACAGGCAAACCCTAAAAATCATACCACGAATGAAATCAATAACCAAAAAGAAAGATAATTGTTGACTGTTCTTCGTGGAAGTTGTTGGATTGAACTAAGTTTTGATCAATGGAAAGCAGTGTAAATGCAACTGATCTTAAAGATTCAAATAATGACCCAAGCCATGGCTTTAAGCCCAGATCTCAGACCACCCACTGGCTCACAAATGTTGTGTTGGCTGGACAGTCCCTTTTACTTTTTGGGTCATTCAATGGACTTCTTTACTCCATAACTATATGAGGGTGGGTGTGACAGTGAATGAGAGAAGGAGAGAGAAAGGAGAGAGGTTGCCTGAGACCGGCGTGCTTAGCCCAGTCCTCTTTCCTTTGTTTGGAATTTAAAAGTTTGCTAGAGGGTATTTCATCTTCTTACATCGGATTAGAGCTTTTATATTTACCTTAAACATCCTGAAATTACTTTCTAAGCTTCTTACTCAAAATTATCAAATGAGATGGGCCGCTAAAGCATAGAGATTTAGCTAAGCACTTTAGTTTCCCCAGAAGCCCCAGGAAGAGAGTGGGGAAGTGGTTCAAGGAAAGGAAGCCTGCTATTAAGTTGGCCACCAGAGTGGACAACCAGAGCTTAATACTATGGGGAAACTCTGGGAAGTGATCCCTCACACTGAGGGCTGAGGGAGCTGGGGTATTTGTACACCAATTCCCAAGAGTTGTCATGTGAGTGCTGCTACTGGCAGGTGTCAACTGCCTGGTACTTCGGGCTTGCTGAGTCCCAGGCTACAGTCTTCCTTAGTTCCAGAAGAAGCCCATGGTACAGAGATGCAGCCACTGAGAGCTGGAAGTCCAGGCTGGAACACACTGTCACAGTTAAGATCTGAGAGATAGGGCTTGGGCATTATGACCAAAGTCCAAAGCATGATGGTGCTATTTCTAGAACAGTATATATCTGTTTTTGATAATCAGAGAATGGTCAGAGTTTAAAGGACCCCTCTGTGGGGGAAGGCACAAGAGAGGAGCTGATAATTTGGGAAGCAGGGAAGGGTCATTCAATCTGCCCTGGTCCTTTTGGGTAGTACCTCCTATGTAGGGTCAAGCCATTTGCAGAAAGTTGGCTATAGAGACTTCTAGCTGCCATGTGGGTAGACCTGGTTTCTAGGGAAAGCATGACTTTACTGTCCTTAATTGTGGAGGATTACCAAAAAATTGAGCCCAGAGATCCAAACACACGGCTGACTGTCTTCCCAGGTTGGTTCCACGTTGTTCTGTGTGATGGCTTCGGTCCTCTCTTCCTTCAAGCCTGGTGCAGACGTCCAATCCTGCTGTATCTTCCTGCTCAGCTCCGAGGAAGGTACACAAACCAAACCACTCGACCTGGTTTGTAAGGGGAGATGCCTCCCACTGAGCATTCTCCTGTGCTCACTTCCTCCCAGATTTGACGGGGAGTTGCTATGGACTGAATGTTTGGTGTCCCCTGAAAGTTCACGTGTTGAAATCTTAACTTCCAATGATGGTATTAGGAGGTGGGGCCTTTGGAAGGTAATTAGGTCATAAGAGTGGAGTCCTCATGATGGGATCAGTGCCCTTACAAGAAGAGACGTGAGGGGAGAGCTCGCGCTTCCTCTCCCCCGCCCACCCTCATCCGCCACCCCCCCCCCCCGCACCTTGCTTCTCTCTTTGCCACACGAAGATACGCTGAGAAATGGCCGTCTGCAAACCAGGAAGCAGGTCCTCCAGACACTGGATCTGTGGGCACCTTGATCTTGGACTTTCCAGCCAAGATCAAGAAGTACACGTGTGAAGTAAATGTCTGTTGTTTAAGCCACCCAGTCTACGCCATATTTGTTATAGTAGCCCAAACTAAGACAGGAGCGTTGATTGAACATAAAATCCAGAGTAAAAGATAATCTGTGGTTCCTAAGTCTGGCCTTTTGAGGAGTAAATCTCATTTTTTTCTCCTCTTCCTCTCTCTCTATTCCTTTTCTTTGAGGGACCCCTAAGCACCTCTAATTTCAAGTAGATTCTGGCCTCTAGAAAACCCAGACAAGCTTCATCACCCAGCCCAATCAGCTGATTCCTATTCTCCGCAGGGAGCTAGGATGCTGCTGAGGTCTGAGAGTCGCAGTTCTCCGGCGAGGCTTGTGGGTTTACGCACACAAAGGCCCACCCGAAGGCACATGGCCCTCAGGTGCCGGCTCTCTTCCCCCTGTAGGGCTGGGTTTATTTTCACAGAAATCTAAATCATGTTTCCAGTTCACTGACACCAAATTCATTAGCAATGTTGTTTCCTTGCAACCATTTGAAGTTATGAGAGCCTAATGGATTTATCCCACAAATGTTTATTTTTGTGCTTTCATTCTCAAACATGCTTCATATTCTCACAGCCATGAGCCTGGGGCGGAAGAGACGGGGATCTGTGTGTGTTTGAGGCCCGGGACTCCTCTGCCCTTCAGATGTGGATGAGCTTCCGTTGTCTTGTCTCCTCCTTATAACTTTCTTCCTGCTCCTGGTCCTCACTGTGACTGGGCTCCCGAGAATTTGTATGAAGACTGTGTGAGGGCTGATTTTTCCTTCTGGGAAGGTCCTGGTCTAAACTTCACTCTCCTCCTGAAAATGAAATGTGAGCACATACTCCAGGTAATTTCTAGAGCTGATCCAAACAATTCACAGTGCAGCTGGTGTTCCAAGTCACGCTAGCAGATAAACTATCTGAATATGTGGGATATCTGCAAAGCTAGGCCAGCACCTCTCTAAGAGCCCATGAGGCCAGGGACCAGATCTTATTAACCTTTATGCTCTACTAGGTCCAGGCAGTACCCGGCATATTACCGCACTTGATGTTTAAAGAATAAGCAGATGACTACTCAGTAGTTAAGAGAGATCCATACAAACATATATGACTATAAATACATATTCATGTGTTTATACATGCTAATCTCTCAAATTAACATGGCCTGATAAGCCCACGTTCTAAAATGAATCAAGGTGGATTTTTTTTTTTTCACTATTTAGGAAAATAAAAGGACTTTCTCCCCCTGTGATGCAGCTATGGTCTGAATGCTTGTGTTCCCCCCAAATTCATATGCTGAAAACCTAACCCCCAAGGTGATGGTATTAGGAGGTGGGGCCTTTGGGGGTGATTACCTCGTGGGAGTGGAGCCCCCATGAATTGATTAGTGCCCTTATAAAAGAGACGCCAGAGAATTAGCTTGCCCCTTCCGCCACGTGAGGACACAACATGAAATCTGCCACCGGGAGATGGCCCTCCCCTGACCCTGACCGTGCTGGCACCCTGGTCTCAGACTTCAAGCCTCCAGACTGTGAGAAATAAATTTCTGTTGTTTATAAGCCACCCAATCTGCTGTATTTTGTTACAGCAGCCCAAACAGACTAAGCAAAATGCTTAGCATAAAAACAGCCTTAATTATCTAAGTATGCAGGGTTTGTCAGAGCCAGAAAAGCTGAACTAGTTAGAGTGACGCTATCCCGGAAACAAACACGAAACTTTCAGAAGTTTAATAACACAGTTGCATTTTGTTTCTCACTCATGTAACGGTACAGGCAGGCGAAGAGGTCAGCCGGGTAGCTTCCTGCCTACAACTGTTCAGGAACCCAGGGGATGGAGATTTTGCCATCTTTGACTCCCTGGGGTTTAACTATATTCCAGCCGAGAAGGAAAAAAGGGTATGGAGGAGCCCCACAAAGTTTTCTGAGCAGCCCAGGAAGTGGCCTCACTTTTGTGGAGGCTCCAGTAGTGAGCTCGGTCACATGGTGGCATCCAGATGCAAAAGTATGGTCCCTGGCCGAGTAGTCACTTGCCAGCGACAGCTCTACTTAGGGAAAGGGAGTGCGAATTTGGGGGGGGCAACTATCTCTCTCTGACACAAAAGCCAAGAAAAGTTCAGCCCAAACTCCCCAAAGGGATGGCGAGGCAGGTCCGCACATCTAGTGTTAGGAACTCACGAGAGACAAGGGCTTGGGAATGGATTGTCGCCGGAGACAGACCTCCCTCCCCTCAGGAACCCCAGGCTCACAAACACTGTGAAGCAACAGGGAGCACAGGAATCCATCTTTGGGGGAGGGGGGTGTACATGTGTGGGAGAAACTGTTCCCTCTGGGATATGAAGTGTCTCTTCCATTAAATGTTTCTATTTAATAACATTGAGAAGCACTATCCATAGGGTATTTCTTTTTCTTTTATTTCTAGGAAATGTTTGTTTTGTTTTGTTTTTGAGGCTAGTGAAAATGCAGAGGATGAAGTAAAACTGCTATAGGGCTGAATTTTCAAAATGACTTGCAATGATTCTCCCTGTATCGAAATGGATCTTTAAACCCACAGACTCAGATCTGGTTGATAATTTGATAGAAAGTGGAAACCAGGGGTGGTGGCTGCCATGGTGGGTATTCGACTACAACAAACTCCCTAAGTGGGTTATTCTTCTTCATACCCAAATGTCAAATGTCTGTGGAAGATGCAGTAGAGACACAGAGCTCATATGCGGCTAAGTCTGTTAATAATAACGATGATGATTCAAATAGCGATAGGAGCTGACTTTTACTGTGCATTTGCCAAGCATCAGGCACTAACTTAAGTACTTTACAGAGACGGGCTATTTGTGTCTTCCTAAGTTAAGTACTCAAGATCATTTTACAGAAGGGGAAATTAAGGTACAGAGAGATTAAGTGATTTGCTCCAGGTTACACAGCTAAGACAGCATGACCCCCTTCCTCACCCACTTCCCACAAATGATTGAGAAAGGCACACTAATGCCCATTGCTGTGGGATAACAGGAAGAAAAGGCTCAAGCAATAACAGACATCTGGCAGTAATAAAATATCGATTTTGTTTTACCACATTACATTTTTCTCTGCTTGCTTTTAAAATTTTGCTACCATGTATGCTTTATATATTATAGAACATCCTAAATGCCTTTAGAAGCAACTTAACTGTTTTTTCTTTGTTTGTTTGTTTGTTTTTATCAATTTGAGGGAACGAGATAGTGGGAATAGATCAAGTGGTAGCTGTTTGTTGTCATTTTCGTGGAAATAAAAGAAATTCATTTAGAGCAATAGGAACTAAAAGGTTAGGGTGGGGCACAAGAGTATATTTCTTTAATGATTAAAAACACTCAACGAATTAGGAATAGAAGGCAACTTTATCAACCCAATAAAGAGCACTATGAAAAACTCATGGCTAACATCATACTTAATGGTGAGTGATTGAGAGCTTTCGCCCTAAGATCAGGAATAAGACAAGGATGTCTGCTCTTGCCACTTCTACTAAACACTGTACTAGTGGTTTAGTCAAGACAACTAGGCCAGAAAAAGAAATAAAAGGCATCTAGATTGGAAAGAAAACGATCTCTATTTGCAGATGACGTGATATTGTATATAGAAAAACCTAAGGAATCCATTGAAAAACTGTTGAAACTAATGAACAAGTTCAGCAAGGTTTCAGGATACAAGACAAATATGTAAAAATAGTTGTATTTGTATAAACTAGCAATCAACACTCAAAAATGAAAGTAAGAAAACAATTCCATTTACAATAGCATCAAAAAGAATAAAATACTTGGGAATAAATTTAACAAAAGAGGTGCAAACTTGTACACTGAAAATTATAACATATCCTTGAAAGAAATTTAAAAAGACCTAAATAAATGGAAACACATCCCAGGTTCATGGACTGGAAGATTTAATATTGTTAAGATGGCAATACTTCCCACACTGGTCTACGGATTCAATTCAATGTTTATCAAAATCCCAGCCACCTCTTTTGCAGTTTAAGACAAACTGATCTTATAATTTACATGGAAATGAAAGGGACCCAGAACAACCAAAACAATCTTAAAAAAAAAAAAAAAGGTTGAATGACTCACACTTCCTGATTTCAAAACTTACCATAAGTTTACAGTAATCAAGACAGGGCAGTACTGGCATAAGATAGATGTATACATCTACAAAGTTGAAGTGCGAGTTTAGACACAAATCCTTACATTTATAGCCAATTGATATTTTTTAACATCTGTATTGGAGTATAATTGCTTTACAATTGTGTGTTAGTTTCTGCTTTATAACAAAGTGAATCAGCTATACATATACGTATATCCCCACATCTCCTCCCTCTTGTGTCTCCCTCCCACCCTCCCTATCCCACCCCTCTAGGTGGTCACAAAGCACCGAACTGATCTCCCTGTGCTATGAGGCTGCTTCCCACTAGCTATCTATCTTACATTTGGTAGTATATATTAGTCCATGCCACTCTCTCACTTCATCCCAGCTTACCCTTCCCCCTCCCCATGTCCTCAAGTCCATTCTCTACATCTGCACCCTTATTCTTGTCCTGCCCCTAGGTTCTTCATAACCATTTTTGTTTTTTTAAGATTCCATATATATGTGTTAGCATACGGTATTTATTTTTCTCTTTCTGACTTACTTCACTCTGTATGACAGACTCTAGGTCCATCCACCTCACTACAAATAACTCAATTTCATTTCTTTTTATGGCTGAGTAATATTCCGTGTATACATGTGCCACATCTTCTTTATCCATTCATCTGTCGATGGACACTTAGGTTGCTTCCATGTCCTGTAGCCAATTGATCTTTGACAAAGATTCCACAAAAATTCAATGGAGAAGAATAGTTGTTTCAACAAATGGTGCTGGGACAACTAGAGAGTCACATGCAAAAGGATGAAGTTGGACCCCCTACCTCACACCATATACAAAAACTAATCCAAAATGGATCAACAACCTAAATGTAAGAGCTAAGATTATAAAACTCTTAGAAGAAAGCAAAAGAGTAAATCTTCATGGCCTTGAATAAAGCAATGGCTTCTTAGATAGAACACCAAAAATACAAGCAATAAAAAATAAATTGGACATTATCCAAATTAAAAACTTTTATGGTTCAAAAGCCTCCATGAAGAGATTGAGAAAACAACCCACAGAATGGAAGAAAATATAATATTTGCAAACTATATATCTGATAAGGAACTTGCATCCAGAAGATATAAAGAACTCTTGCAGCATATACCCAGAGAAAACCATAATTCCAAAATATACATGCACCCCAGTGTTCATTGCAGCACTATTTACAATAGTCAGGACATGGAAGCAACCTAAATGCCCATTGACAGACAAATGGATAAAGAAGTTCTGGTATAGATATACAGTGGAATATTACTCATCCATAAGAAGGAACGAAATTGTGCCACATGCAGAGACGTGGATGGACCTAGAGACTGTCACACAGAGTGAAGTAAGTCAGAAAGAGAAAAACAAATATCATATATTAATGCATATATGTGGAACCTTGAAAAATGGTTCAGATGAACCTATTTGCAAAGCAGAAATAGAGACAGATGTAGAGAACAAAAGTATGGACACCAAGGGGGGAAAAGGTGGGGTGGATGAATTGGGAGATGGGGACTGACATATACACACTACTATGTATAAAACAGATAACTAATGAGAACCTACGGTATAGCACAGGGAACCCTACTCAATGCTCTGTGGTGACCTAAAGGGGGAGGAAATCCAAAAAGGAGGGGATACATGTATACATATAGCTGATTCATCTTGCTGTGCAGCAGAAACTAACACAACATTGTACAGCAGCTAGACTTCAATTAAAAAATAATAAAAAAAGAACACTTGCAACTTAACAATACAAAGACAAATAAAGCAATTTTAAAACGGGCCAAGGATTTGACTGAATATTTCTCCAGAGAAGACGTATGAATGTCCAAGAAGCAAATGAAAGATGCTTAATATATTAGTCAGTAGGAAGTGCAAATCAAAACCACAATACCACTTCACAACCATTAGGATGGCTGTGATTAAAAAGACAGACAATAACAAATATAAATGCAGGTGTGGAGAAACTGGGACCCCCCCCCATGGTTTCTGGTGAGAATGTTAAACAGTTGCAGCTCCTTTGAAAACAGGCTGGTAGTTCCTCAAAATGTTAAACATAGATTTACCATATGACTTGGCAATTCTGCTCCGAGATATGTCTGTACAAAAGTTGTACATGAATGTTTGTAGCAGCATTATTCATAACAGCCCGAAAGTGGAAGCAACCCAAATGTCCACTCTGATGAGTAGATAAACAATATGTGGTATATCCATATGATGGTATATTATTTGGCAATAAAAAGGAATGAAGTACTGATACATGCTACAACATGGATGGCCTTTGAAAACCTTATGCCACGTAAAAGAAGCTGGTCACAAAGAAATGTGTAAAAGAGGCAAATCAACAAAGACAGAAAGTAGATTAGTGTTTGCTGGGAGTTGGAGGGAGGGAGGAATGGGGAGTGACTTCTAATGGGCATGGGGTTTCTTTTTGGGGTGATGAAAATATTCTGGAATTAGCAGTGATGTTTGCACAACTTTGTGAATACACTGAAGACCACAGATTGTACACTTAAAAAATAAAATTAAAAAAGTATTTCCTTTGAAACTATTAGATATTTCACAGGGGAGGAAAAAAGGGGTGCAAACAGCATTTGCTAATGAATTCTATGTCCTTTGCATTATTCTGTTCCTTAAAATACTTGCCCGAGGACTTCTCAGATTTCTTTAAGACAAGACAACGGTGTCTGGTAGCATTCTTAGGGAATCATTTCATTTGCTATTATTTTCCCCTACTTCCCAAGTGGCCCTTCAGGTGATTGATGAATTGGACCTGACGGGCCCCCAAAACTTTTACAATTGGACCTGATGGGCCCCCAAAACTTTTACAGTTTACTTGAAAAAAAACCCCATCTTTTTACTGGGAACAGGAGTCCCAGTTGGAGGGTGTTCTGGCACAGACAGGGGATCACCCACCTACTAGATAAATCATAGCTACGAAATTGACAGCAATTGAATCACCTAGACTAGTTACTTCATTTTGCAGAAAAGGAAACCAAAGTCCAAAGAGGCTGTGACTTGCCCACGATTACCTGGCTGGCTGGAGGAAGTGCCCCACCCGGGCCCAGATCTCCTTCTCCCAGGTGAAGGCATTTCCCCGTACCCCACTCTCTCTGTAGAGAGGGGCCAAACACTGGGGACCCAGTGAGGAAAACCACCCACACCATGATTTCAGCAGACAGAATTTAACACAGAGGACTGGTGACAAAGGTATAAGAAGAGCTGAAAAGCCCACGGGGCAGGGCAAGGCGACGCAGAGATTAGCAATGGCTGGAAGCAGCTACCACCCTTGGGGCCACACGGACAGAGGACAGAGGTGGGAGGCAGGGCCACCAGCAGGCAGTGAGCCCGGGGAGGAGGAGGCGCTTGCTCGTGGGGAACTGGAACCACAGGGGAGACGCGGCCACTGTTGGGAATGCTGCCGGAAGCAGAGAGGAAGTGGGGAGAGGTCCTCTGGCTTCTCCCTTCCTCCCCACCTCTCACCCCCTCTGGTGACTCCCACTGACCTTGTCCAGCAGGAAGCCAGTGAGCCAAGAGGCCTGGGAAACGTAGTGCATGGGGGGCGAGAAGAGAACAGATCTGAGAGCAAATACGCAATGACGTGTATGGGTTTCTTGGAGGAAATTACTAACATTTTTAAATCTTTCATTCTCCACAAAATATTTACATTAACTAAAACAACAGGAATGAATTTCTTTTAGATTCTCAAGAGCGGGGAAAAGCATCACTGAAGGCAAAGTATTATTATGCTGTATTAGGACATTTACAAACACATTTTAATTTAGTTTAAAAATCTTGATCTCTTCCCTGAGGACAGGCTAATGAAGTAGGTCAGGATTCTTATTTTAGAGGCAAGAAAAATAGGGCCAAGGGAGAAGGTGTCCCTGGCTGAACTCTGAGGCCCAAGGCCCAGGCCTGAGTGTGTCACTGGGGCAGGCTTTGTCCAGTGAGCCCCAAATCAGAGGGCCACGGAGCCTGCCCTGACACCATCATCTGACTGCAAAGCCTCATCCCCTCCTACCACAGGCTGGTAAGGTGATGGGAACAGCCCTGGACCCCGAGAAGATCTGAACTCTCACCTTAGTTCTGCACAAACAAGAACTATGTCTGGAAGCCGCTGCATCTTTTTCAGTCTCTGTTTCCTTATCTGTAGAACTGGGAACAAACGTTTTGGCTCTTCCCACCTCTTAAGGTGGTTGGGGATCAAAACCATACTGGCTGTGGAAAGAGGGGAGGCATCCACAAACCTAAGCCAGCATTACCAACACCGTGCTTCATCTGTCACGATAAGAGGAACGAACATCGCCACCAAAAGCTGTCCTGCTTTTCTGTGTCCCTTGTTGCGCATTTCACAAAAGCCAGGTAGGTTCTAAATTGAGATGCACTTTGTATTGGGTTGGCCAAAAAGTGCATTTGGTTTTTAAGTAAAAATAAAAGACACATTTTTCATTTTCGCCAAGAACTTTATTGAACAACATATTCACCCTTTTGTTCCACTACCTTCTGCCATTTTCCAGGCGACTTCATAATTCCATCTTCCCAAAACCTTTTATCTTTTTGAGCAAAGAACTGTTCCAGGTGCCTTTTACAGTCTTCCAGGGAATTGAAATTCTTTTCCATTAAGAGAATTTTGTAAATACCTAAATAAATGCAAATCTGAAGGTGCAATGTCTGGTGAATACGGCCGATGAATTAGAACTTCCCAACCAAGCTGTAACAGTTTTTCCGGGTCATCAAAGAAACATGTGGTCTTGAGTTATCCTAATGGAAGATTATGCATTTTCTGTTGACTAATTCTGGACACTTTTCGTCAAGTGCTGCTTTCAGTTGGTCTAACTGGGAGCAGTGCTCGTTGGAATTAATCGTTTGGTTTTCCGGAAGGAACTCATAATAGAGGACTCCCTTCCGATCCCACCATATACACAACATCACCTTCTTTAGATGAAGACCGGCCTTTGGTGTGGTTGGTGGTGATTCATTTCACTTGCCCCACGATCTCTTCCGTTCCACATTGTTGTACAGTATCCACTTTTCATCGCCCGTCACAATATGTTTTAAAAACAGAACGTTTTCATTACGTTTAAGTAGAGAATCACATGTGGAAATATGGTCAAGAAGGTTTTTTTCGCTTAACTTATGTGGAAACCAAACATCAAAGCAATTCACATAACCAGCTGGTGCAAGTGATTTTCAACGCTTGATTTGGGTATGCTGAGTATGTCTGCTATCTCCCGCGTGGTATAACGTTGATTGTTCTCAGTTAATGTCTCGATTTGATCGCTAGAACTTCAACTGGTCTAGCCGACTATGGAGCATTGTCCAGAGAGAAATCTCCAGCACGAAACCATTTTTGATGTGTTCGATCAGTCACAGCACCTTCTCCATACACTGCACAGATCTTTTTTTTGCGTTTCGGTGGCATTTTTACCTTTCTTGAAATAATAAAGCATAATATGCTGAAAATGTTGTTTTTTTCTTCCACCTTCAATATTAAAATGGCTACACAAAAAATCACCAATTTGGATAAGTCTTTTTTAAATGCACGCTGATATGACAGCTGTCACATACAATCTAACAAAGTTGTTTCGAATGAAGTTAAAGACAACTAAGTGCTACTACAGCCATCGTACAGAAAACACCAAACGAACCTTTTGGCCCACCCGATGTACTGAGGGCCAGATGGAGAACCAGTCGGGTCTGCGTTTACCCAGTAAGAAGCTAGTCTTGTTGCCTTAAAGATGGTTGAGGCTTTCTTCTTGCCATTCACTAAATCATGCCGTTCCAAAATCCGTGAGGTTGCAGAGTCAAACATACTTCTCCTAGATTTGGGCAAAGACCGCCCCCAAACTAAAAACCAAAGAATGACCTTTCCGTAGCATACAAGTTTCCTCCAAATCCAGAAAACTCACATGCTGTAAGATGTCTCTGGGGTTTAAGCAGAATACCCATGATTATTCAGAAATAACAGAGTAATGCATTCCAATTGTTTAGCTGTCCATTACTGAGGGTGTCCAGGGGGGATTTTGCTGTTTTTCTGAGTTCTGCTTTGGGACTTAGCCAGGATTTCACTGCAGATCACATCCTTTCTATTTTACCCCAAGACATTTCAATACTAATAATAACAACTGTGATTTATTTGGCACCTACCATATACAAGTCACTTTTAACAATTTATTGTCAACTTAAAAAAACCCTGCATAGTGGCAATATCACACCCATTTTACAGGACAGGAGACTGAGGAGAGGCATATGATTTGCTTGAGGAGGAGCCAAGATTCAAGCCCAGGACCCCCTGACATCAGAATCTGTGTTCTTTCCACCCCACCCACCACTGCCCAACACCACTGTGAGTCATCTCACTGCTGTTAACCCTTTCTAGCTCCTTCTCCCTGAGCCTGATTTAGTGACCACTTCTAGCAAAGAGAATGTGATGGAAGGGTCAGTATATTACTTCTGAAAAGCACTGCAATTTCCTCCTTGCTCTCTCTCAGATCACTTGCTCTGGGGGGAGCAGGCTGCCATGTCATGAGGATACTCAAGCAGCCCTATGCAGAGTCCACATGACAAGGAACAGCCAGCAAGGAACTGCCCCGTGAGGGAGCCATCTTGGAAGCGACTCTGCAGCCCAGTCAAGCCCAAGGTGACCTCAGTCCCGGCCAACATCTTGACCACAACCTGGGACAGAGCCCACGCCAGAACCATTCAGCTAAGTACTGGGTGGCCTGCAAACACTGTGTGAGATGATAAAATGCTATTGTTGTTTTAAGGCACTAAACACTGGGGGTAATTTGTCACACAGCGATAGATAACATACAATCTCCTAAACCAATCTTCTAATTTTCTCATATTTTTCTATCCTACTGAACTCTCCCTGTTTGTTTTTTTTTTTTGCGGTACACGGGCCTCTCACTGTTGTGGCCTCTCCCATTGCGGAGCACAGGCTCCGGACGCGCAGGCTCAGCGGCCATGGCTCACGGGCCCACCCGCTCCGCGGCATGTGGGGTCCCCCCGGGCCGGGGCACGAACCCGTGTCCCCTGCATCGGCAGGCGGACTCTCAACCACCGCGCCACCAGGGAAGCCCTCCCTGGCTTTTTATTTCCTGAGAGATTTCCTTGATTGTATCTCCAGCCTCTTTTAATTTCAGCTGTCATATTTGTAATTTCTAAAAGTCTTTCTTGAGCTCTGATTGTTTCTTTTTTGCACATAATCTGTTGCTGTTTTAAGGGGTCTTCTCTTTTCTCCCTGAAGATGTTAGTGACATTTTGATATTCTCCCCCACTCTTTGTGTTGTCTCTGATTCTCCTGAGTCCCTTTTTTTCTCCTGTTTCTCTCTCTTGTTGGAAGTTGTCCTCAAACGTCTGCTGAGCCTTGCTTTTTTAAAAATATATATATATTTCTTTATTTGGCTGCATTGGGTCTTAGTTGTGGCGCGTGGGCCTAGTTGTCCCATGGCATGTGGGATCTTAGCTCCCCGACCAGAGATCGAACCCACATCCCCTGCATTGGAAGGCGGATTCTTAACCACTGGACCGCCAGGGAAGTCCCAGCCTTGCTTGTTGTTTGTATTCAGGAAAGAAGCAGTAGAAAGGGTGCTGGAAACTCTAGGAACTCTCTTTGTGAGGTCTGGAGTTTGCCAATTAGTGACAGCACTACAAGATAATGGCTGGGCCACAGCTCTTTATTGTAAACACCCTGACATCAATATTTAATGCTCTTCCTCTGGTGTAGGTCTAAGACGGGTCCTCCAACCCGCCTTGAAGGTAACCTGGCTGTATGGTAAAGGCAGTGGTTTGACTGTTTAACCCAGCACTACTCAGAGAGCCAAGAAACAGTTCATTTCCCATCAGATCCACTCCTGCATCTCTGGCCTCCAACACTATTGTAGGAAGAAAATGAAAATTCTCAGTTCTTTTTCCGGGTTGAATAGCAGTCCCATTCAGGTCAGTTTCCTTGGATAAAGGTTCCAGTTTTCAGGCCTCCTCCCCCAGCGCCTTCCTGAGACTGAGTCTGGATTTCTTGGAGGAGGGCAGGGGGTGTTGGTTAAAGGCTTTGGATCCACGTGCTGTCGTCCATGCCCTCGCTGTCCTCTAATGAAGACTGGCAGGTCTGGATTTGTCCTGGGCCTGCTGTCTCTGCTGAGGTGCCACAGTCTCTTATGGCCTTTTGAGCCATTCTGTGGCTCCAACTACTGGGTTTCATGGCCCAGCCATTTGCATCGTGGCTTAAGATCCCAGCACACTGTCACCAGTGTGACCTAAGCCAAGGCCATCAGCCCACCAAGTCTCTGAGGCACACAGAAACCTGTAGAGTCCCGGAGCTAACAGACTGCAGGGGTCCAGGAACATGGCCTTGGGGACACCCAACAGTCCTCTCCTCCCACCAGCTCTGAGCTAGCCGCACTCCAGCCCCACGTGGGGCATAGCTGAATGAGAACCTTCTCCCCGATGCTTGCAGGAGCTCCCAGGCTGGGCAACCATGAACCCTGATGTTCTGCTCTTTCCATTCAATCCATTTAACGTGCTCTGTTCCAGAATTTCTGTGCAGAGTAGCGAAAAGAGGACACAAGCCCCTGCCTAGTCCCCCATCTCAGTTCCCCACCCTCTTCCCCTCTCCCCCAGAAATGGCAAGAGATCTGCATTAATTTCTTGCAACTCAAAGACTCTCCCCGACTCCCAGATTCCTCCAGCCCTCGGTGGCATCCCTCCCCCGCTCCTTGGGGCCGAAATGGTGAACGATTACAGGGAGCTTTTTTAAACAACAGTCCCCTGTCAAACATTTATGTTTTCCGGGTAACACTGCCCATGCTGTGAAGTGAACATCCTTAGAGATAAAGCTGTGCTGACATGTATGGAATTGCAGGGCCAAGGGCCGCGAACGATACAGAGGCTTTGGGTGCATATTGACAACTGGTGAGAGGGAGTAATATTATAAGCCGTTATCCTCCATTACAACAGTGTGGTTACCTTAATCTGATCAGCCAGAAGTGGGCACGGATTTGAGTGAGACTCTAAAGCTGTCTGCAGAGGCGGACGTGCAGGGGAGGGGAGAGGAGAGAGGGGAGGAGCTCAGCCCCCCGAGACTCAGCAGCCAAGACCTGGGCTGCAACGGAAACCCGGAGATTAGGAAGAAAAGTCCGAGGACACCGGAAGCCCTAAAGTGAAAGGTGGGCACACTTTTAGTCTCAGTCACCACTCAGGAAATTGCCAGAAACTACAGTCCAAAGTGAATACGAATTCTGGACTCATGTCCTGAAACAAAGCTCTTCTTGGTTACTTCAGAGAAAAAGAAATTTAAGGGAAACAAAACAAAACAAAACAAAATCCAAAACCTTCTTGTCTGAAGCTCTGCTCATTTTGTTCCTTTGTTCCCAGCAGTGATTTTGGAAATGGTTAAGGCTTAGGGTCACCATAAGAGTGGTCTTGGCGTCCAGCCAGTCACCCCCGCTTCTGCAGCTTCTTAAAGTATCAAAGAATCTGTGCGGTTTTTTAAACATCTTTATTGGAGTATAATTGCTTTACAATGGTGTGTTAGTTTCTGCTTGTGCACTTTTCTTAAGTGATGCTGATGGGCTAGGGTCTTGACTTGGTAAACTTGGGGGGTTTTTTGCTCTTTGACAAGAAACTGTGACTTTAAGCCTCAGAATACTTTGGGGAAACCTACAGGCACCACTGGAAACAAATCAAATCAGAATCTCTGGAGTGGAGCCTTGGCATTGGTATTTTTTAAATGCTCCATGTGTATGTATGTATGTGTGTGTGTGTGCGTGTATATTTTGTCTGTTTGTTTGAATAGACTTTTTTTTTTAAAGCAGCTGTAGGTTTACAGAAAAATTGAATGGAAAGTACAGTGAGTTCCCATATACCCGCTTTCTTCCCTCCCCAGCTTCTCCTGTTATTAACATCTTGCATTAGTGAGGGATATTTGTAACAATTGATGAGCCAATACTGATACATTACATTAACTGAAGTTCATAGTTTACATTAGGGGTCACTCTTTGTGGTATACATTCTATGTGTTTTGACAAATACAAAATGACAAGTATCTGTCCATACAGCATCACACAGAATAGTTTCACTGCCCTAAAAATGCCCTGTGTTCCACCTCTGCCTCTCTCTCTCTCCCTCCATCCCCCTGAATGCCTCCATAGTCTTGCCTTTTCCAGAATGTCATATAGTTGGAATCATACAGTATGTAGCTTTTCACATTGGCTTCTTTCCCTTAGCAACATGTATTTAAGGTTCCTCCATCCCTTTTCATGGCGTGATAGCTCATTTCTTTGCATACCTGAATAACAGTCCATCTTATGTACTTGAATAATATTTTGGTGCATGGATGTACCACAATTTATCCATTCGGCTACTGAAGCACATCTTGGTTGCTTCCAAGTTTTAGTAATTATGAATAAAGCTACCATAAACATTCACATGTAGCTTTCTGTGTAGATGTAAATTTTCAACTCATTTGGGTAAATGTCAAGGGGTGCAATTGCTGGATAGCATACAAGAGTACATTCAGTTTGATAAGAAACAGCCAAACTCTCTTCCAAGGTGGCTGCGCCATTTTGCATTCCCACTAACAACGAATGAGAGTTCCCGTTGCTCCACATCCTCGTCAGCATTTGGTGTTGTCAGTGTGTTGGATTTTGGCCATTCTGATAGGTGTGTGGTGGTATCTCATTGTTGTTTAATTTGCATTTCCTGATGACACACGGTGCTAAGCATCTTTTCATATGCTATTTTGGCATCTGTGTATCTTCTTTAGTGAGATTTCTTCTCAGATCTTTTGCCCATTTTTTTTTTTTTTTTGTAGTATGCGGGCCTTCCTCTGTTGTGGCCTCTCCCGTTGCGGAGCACAGGCTCCGGACGCGCGGGCCCAGCGGCCATGGCTCACGGGCCCAGCCGCTCCGCGGCATGTGGGATCCTCCCGGACCGGGGCGCGAACCCGGTTCCCCTGCATCGGCAGGCGGACGCGCAACCACTGCGCCACCAGGGAAGCCCCTTTTGCCCATTTTTAAATTATGTTGTTTGTTTCCTTCCTGTTGAGTTTTAGAAGTTCTGGATACTAGTCCTTTATCAGATACATGTTTTGCAAATATTTTCCCCCAGGCTAGTGCTTGTCTTTTCATTCTCGTAACAGTGTCTTTTGCAGATCAGATATTTTTAATTTCAATAAAGTCCAACTTAACAATTTTTTCCTTCAGACATCCTGCCAGGGTTGCGATCCAGTGCCCAAAGAAAAGAGTAAATATGGCCTGGCTGCATGTTTATTTTACCACTGGTCTCAAAGGCTGTTACCCTGGGAAATTCAGCTCCATGGATCATGAAATAAGTGGAAAACATCCTATCGTATCCGCATCACAGATCTCTGTCTGAAACGCACACCAAGTCATGAGAAAGGGAAATGGCCAGTCTGGGTTCAGTCCTCCTAAGGTGGAAAGACTGGGCAGTCATATGAAGTGACAGCAAGATGGGAGATGGAAAGGAGACTGTGAACAGAGCACCCGGGCTGGAACGTTTGTCAGTAATGCTGGGGGCTGAGGGCTCTGCCATTTACAGCCATTAACGTGCTCTTTGTCCTCCAAAGCCTGGTTGGAATTTGTATCCTTTTTTTCTCATAAGTTTGCTGTCTCTTCCACAAGCTGGGATTCACCAAAAGACTCGTGACTTCTTTTTTTTGGCCACACCACGTGGCATGCGGGATCTTAGTTCCCCGACCACGGATCGAACCCATGTCCCCTGCAGTGGAAGCACGGAGTCTTAACCACTGGACTGCCAGGGAAGTCCCCAGGACTTCTTTTAAAATTACTTTAAAAAAAAATTCCAATATGTAAGAATATTTCACTATTATGATCGAGTGGGGGTAGGGAGCCACGTCTATGGATGTCAAAAGTAAAATGACTTTAACAGAATGAAGGATGAAAAAGAAAAGGCGAAAAAATACTTGGGCCCTCCTACTTACGGCCCTAACGTGGGTCCCTCATCTATGCCAGCTGCCATGGCTCACGGAGGGAAGGGGAGTCTTTGTGAGGCCAGGGTGACCTGAGTTACAACAGTGGCCCATGCAGAGCACAGTCCTGGGAGCAGAGCTTTGTCCTCTGCAGAAATGCATTCACCTCTCTTCCAACTTGGCGACACCCTGCTGGTGACCATCATTCCTTTGGTCCGGGTGACTTGGTGCCGAGTAGAAATCTCTGGAAGGTACCTGGAAGCACAAGCTCTCCGAGCTGCCAAGTGTGATGATCACCTGGCCCAGAGGACCAGTCTGTCTCTGTGTCCTTGAAGAGAATCTCATTGTGGGATAAACTGGGGGGAAGCAAATGAAAGGTGGTTGTGAGAGCTTATGAATTCGCTTAAGAGGCGGCTGTGATAGAGCCAGGGCCAGACCATTTCAAATCATCTTTACTCTCTCTCTCTTTTAAAATTTTTCTTAAACTGAAGTGTAGTTGTTTTACAGTGTTGCGTATCTTTCCTCTCTTTTAGCGTGTTTAAATAAACTAACATAAAATTTACCATTTAAACCATTCTTATGTGTATAGTTCAGAAAGTGCATTCACATTGTTCTGCACCCTTAACCACCATCCATCTCCAGAACTTTTTCTTCATCCTACACTGAAACTCTATACCCATTAAACACCAACTCCCCATTTCCCCCCAAAACCCACCCCCTGGAAACCACCGTTCCACTTTGTCTCTATGAATTTGACGACTCTAGGTACTTCATATAAATAGAATCATACACTGTTTGCCCTTTTGTGTCTGGCTTATTGCACTCAGCATAACGTTTTCAAGGTTCGTCCATGTTGCAGCATCCATCAGAATTTCATTCCTTTTAAAGGCTGAATAATATTCCATTGTACGGATACATCACAGTTTACCCATTCATCCGCTACTGGACATTTAGCTATTGTGAATAATGCTGCTATGAAAATGGGTATACAAATACCTATTCAAGTCCCTGCTTTCAGCTCTTCTGGGTGTGTACCTACGAGTGGAATTGCTGGGTCATACAGTTATTCTACACTTAGCTTTTTGAGGAACCACCATGTTTTCCACAGCAGCTGCACCATTTTCCATGAGCACCAGCAATGCACAAGGGTTCCAATTCTTTACATCCATGCCAATACTTGTTTTGCTGTTTGCTTTTCGATAATACCCACCCCAATGGTATGAACTGGTATCTCATTTTGGTTTGATTTGCATTTCCCTAATGATTAACAATGTTGAGCATCTTTTCATGTGCTGATTGGCCGTCTGTATATCTATCTGGAGAAATGTCTATTCAAGTTCTTTGCCCGTTTTTGAATTGGGTTGTTAGTTTTTGTTGTTGTCATTGAGTTGCAGGAATTCTTCATATATTCTGGATATTAATCTCTCAGATATATAGGACTTGTAAATATTTTCTCCCATTCTGTGGGTTGTACTCTGTTTTGATCCCACCTCCGATATGTCCAGTTTAATTTTTAACCACCCAGCTGGACCAGGTGCCCCCTCTATTTTATTCCTGATTTTGTCAGGGACCTGCCTCTGGGTAGACCCACCTTTCTGAGGCTGGGCTCTAACCTCTCAACATTTTTAGAGTAAAGAGTAGAAAATCATTTGCTAGTGGATGTTCCTATGACTTCGAGCAACTTGTTAGCTCTCAGTTCCAACCTGTTCCTTTTTGTTTGGATGATTCATTTATCATATTTATTTTACATAGCAATTTACCCAAAACTTTACTATTAGCCTCTTAGGACAGTTAGAAACTTAGGACAAAATAAAGTGATTGGATTTCTCCCCCTAAGCCTTAAAATCTCTATTACTTGATGCAGGGAGGTGGATGTCATTCAATTATTTAACATTCTGTGAGGATGTACATGTAGGCCACGCGGATGTGCGCTCTCTGAGCAGAGAAAGGTGGCTCCTACTGTCTATAAAATGGGAATCATGATTGCTGCTTTTCTCAAAACTACACAAAAATGCCAGGGGTTTACTTAGCACCAGCTGGGAAAAGAACCCAGATTTCTGCCCAAGCATTTTAGCATTTCCTCTCTCTTTTCCTCTCCCCCTTAAAAAAACTTTTTAAAAAACCATCATGATTGGTTCTCTGCTCAACCATTTCTGTTGCTACTACCCCTGGAAACAAACCAGAAATTGTAGTCTACCACGCTCCCCTGACCATAAATGACAACCTTAAAAAAAAAAAAAAAATCCAGGCAGCGTTTCTGGAAAAAGCAGACTTTAAGACCAAACTTGACATCAAGCCCTACTGTGAGTGTGAAAGCTGGAACCATTTCCTTACTGACTGCTAAAGCAGGGTTGGCAACTACATTTCATTATAACTTAAGGAAGACTTACAAATGGGTCAAAGTGTTGTTTTTAAAAGGCGAATTTTTGTTTTGTGGTTTGTTCAAACTCAGAAAGATCTAAACCTGACTCTGCTATGGGAGAGCTGGCCTTCCCCAGCTGGAAGACCACCAAATGCATGGCTTTTTGTAGGGTTTTTTTTTTTTTTTTTTTTTTTTTTTTTTTTGTGGTATGCGGGCCTCCCTCTGTTGTGGCCTCTCCCGTCGCGGAGCACAGGCTCCGGACGCGCAGGCCCGGCGGCCATGGCTCACGGGCCCAGCCGCTCCGCGGCATGTGGGATCCTCCCGGACCGGGGCGCGAACCCGGTTCCCCTGCATCGGCAGGCGGACGCGCAACCACTGCGCCACCAGGGAAGCCCCCGGGTTTTTTAAAAGATAACAAATTCGATTATTAAGTTAAAGCCTTTATGAAAAGGAGCAACACCATTACAAGCGAGTTAATTCAATCACATCTAGCCTAGGAGAAATGCTGAGCACAAGACAGATGTTTAGATATACACCTACATACTCCACTGTGTATATGCATATAATATTGTGTAGATACACAAATAAATCATGTATTTCTCTTTGTTCCTTAAGAATATTTCATTAAATGCACTTGTTTGTGGAACAAATTATCATAATTCCTGCATTTCCTTTTCAGTGTATTTCCTATTCTTCTGTTGAAAAGAATACACAGACTTTTTATTTCTGCGGTATTTTTTACTGGTGGGCTGCCATTGCCAACAGCAGGAAACCAGGTCTCTAGAAATTTGCTTTAAAGCATTGCCAATGTTGTGACAATTGTTCTAATTATATTCTGTTTGCTAAGAAGTACCTCAGAAAGGAGCTGCTACATTGCTCGACTCAAAAGGCCACCAGAGGGATAAGTTTGCAATAGGCTCGCTTCTCGAAGGTCACCACTATGACACCACACAAATACCTCTTCCCTTGTCCTTTTGGTTGGGGGAAAAAAAAAAAAATCCTTGCCTGGGGTCAGCCGTGCCTTCTGCCTGGTTTCCCTTTCCTGATGTGTAATCCGAGCGGATGCCCTGGATGCCTTCTTTCCGTTCCCACGTGGGATGATTCTGTCTGTGAGAGACAGGAAACTATGATTGGAGCTGCTGCGACCATTTAAACGGGAGGGCTTGGCCCGTCACTGACCTTTTTAAAAGTAAGTTTGTTAGAGAGCCTTTCATGAGATCAGCATGATGTCAGGGAACGCGAGGTTAAATTAGCACATTAAAGAATAACAGAAGTGGCTGCCAGTCAGATGAGCTCAAGGCTTACTTCCATAAGAGACCAACAGGAGACAGGAGTTTTCCAAGGCAAACATGACTGGGTTTCTCTGCTGGGTCTTGTCTGGCACCAACGTGAAGCTCTTGATGGTTTAGAGCATTGGTCCCCAACCTTTCTGGCACCAGAGGCCGGTTTCTGGGACAATGTTTCCACAGAGGGGGAGGGGGCGTTGCTTCAGGCTGCAATGCCAGCGATGGGGAGCTGCGGAGAGGCAGATGAAGCTTCGCTCCCCGCAGCTCACCTCCAGCTGTGCAGCCTGGCTCCCTACAGAATGCGGACCGCTGGCCCGGGGGGCCTGGGACCCCTGGTGCCGAGCACTCAAGTGGCCACGCTTGGGGCGAGGCAGGACGGGGATGGATGCGTGCGTGCGTGCGTGCGTGCGCGTGCGTGCATCCGTGCGCGTGCGCCCCACGTGTCAGCCACAGTCCTGGTGCTTCCCTGTAATCAGATGAAGGTTATTAGCGATCACGGCTTAAACTGTGCTCACCCCGGAGTCATTTCTCCCCTCTTGCTTGCAGCATCCAAGTGACCCGCTCGGCCTCGAGTTCTTCCCAGGCTGGTGAGATTTCAAATAATTTGGGCTGTCAGAGCTGCCAGTGGAAAGTGGAGGTTATTTAGTCTGTTTCAACATCTGGGAAGGAGCGCGTCATTGTTTACGGCGGAAAATGGATGCCCTAGGCACTGCAGCCGATTATGCATCATGGATCCTGTTCAGGAAGCAGAGATAAACCGAGGCTGGATTTCTCAGCTTCTACTCCCATCCCTGTTTTTATTGTCATTTCAGAATCAGGACATTCATCTTTTTATGGTATCTCATCTGATGTCGGCGCTAATTACTCTCCCTACATTAAATTCCCTGCAAACACTGAAATGCCCCCAAGGCTTCCATATGGAAGAAAGCCACCCACTCCATTTTTCTTGAGTTCTGAAAGTTACAAGTCGGGGAGTCAGGGGCTCTCCCCCTCATCTCCCAAGGTGCCTTAGAAGATGCCAGGCTTAATGGCCGTTTATTGTGACAGTGCTTGCCTCCTGCTTCATAAATCGCCCCAAGAAATGGCTCACCTTCAAAGGATAGTCTTTCCACTGGGGATTATTTCTCAACCCTTTGTTGATGTTCTCCTGGATTTTGCTTGACATCATTTAGTGAGCTACTCTCTGTGCATCACAATCGTTGTTACTGCTTTTGTTGCTGTTGTTCCAAAGGACTCCTCACTGCCCTCCCTACTCACAGGCTCTCCACACGCCCATCCAGTCTGCACCGTTTCCAGACTCATCTTCCCGACAGGCGATCTTTTTGCTCCAATACAGGCTTCCCACAGCCTTGCGAATCAAGTAAAAAGCTTTAGCCTTACGATGACACTCAAACACCGTACCATGTGGTTCAGCCTACTTCCCCCTCCCCTACAAATGCCCTCTCTGTGACCAAACCTGTGTCTTATTATTCTCAGCGCACACATACCTTCCCTGCCTTTCCTCATACTGTCTCTTTAGGCTAGAACTACGAACGCCTTCCTCCCATCTCTTCCCGCTGACAGTATGCCCACTTTCCACACTCCAAATCAAACCTATTTCTGTCATCAAGATTTTCTGAGTCCCTCAAAGAGATGTGGTTGTATCCTTCTCAGAACCTCCGCAGCATGCGCTCCTGCCACTTTCAGGGTGATGCAGATCTACCGGGACCACTGGAGAGTTTGTACGGTAAACGCAGGCAGACACAGACTGATGGATAGTTTGAATTTCGGTTGATAAAAGGCTTAAGACATCAATCAGCTCCCTGTGATGTAACTTACCACAGCTGGGTTGAGTTGCTAGATTTCTCCAAAACAACAGAGGGCCACGGGGAAGACTGGCTGCCTCAAGGTGAATTTTGTATAGCTCTTCATAGCCCCCCGTGTGTCGAATGATCTCTCCAGGTGGTTTCTAGCTCTAAGACCTATAACTCTATGAACAGCTTCTACTTGTTACTGCTCATAAAAGTCACGGGCCAATATTTTATTTTCACCGGGCACATAAAGGGTGAGAGAGGTTAATTGAATAACCGAGGCTCATGCAGCAAAAGGCAACACTCGTTCTCAAACCAGACTTGAGGTATTTGAAGCTCACAGTCCCACTACCTCACCTTCTTTTGTTGATCAATTACATACGCAAAGGTGAGATGATAATTTATCATCTAAATTGACACTTTTCCGTGTGAAAGGGGACGTTGTTAATAATCATTCTGAAACGACAGGCATAGACCGAGGTATATGGGTACTAAATTTAGGCGTGGGGGAATAGTAGGTAGTTTGGTTTTTTTTTAAATGACGTCATCAACAGACCTTAAATTTGGATTCTTCAAAATTTATGGGGTACTCTAAATTTACAAGCACGTGTATTGCTTTTTGCCACTCATAAAAACCCTCCCGTGTGGTTAGGTTGGCTGCCCTTCTGCCCTTGTAGCAAAAGGAAGCATATGGCGAAGCTGCCCATCCCAGCCCCAATGGGGTTAATCATGAGTGGAACGGTTTTCTGTTTCATTTTTTGGCTACTCTGTGAGGCTTGTGGGACCTTGGTTCCCCAACCAGGGATGCAACCGGGTCCCTTGCAGTGAAAGCTCGGAGTCCTAATGACTGGACCACCATGAAATTCCCTGGAACAGTCTTAAATTTCAAATTTCACCCCTCCCATTAACACTCCAATCTCTACTAGCTTCTCAAATCGATAATTACTAGATTGTTCAGAGGGAGCCAGAAGTCTCTACGGAAGCAAACCTTTGGAGTGCCCTGGTATATCTTATTTTGCTCACCACTTCCCACGTCTTTCTAATCTCTGAGCAAACTGTTAGCTGATGTCTGATGCCACCACACAGAATCAAAAGAGGACTCTTGTAAGGCTGGTGCCCCAGCCGATTTCTCACTCCGGGGATATAGTAACAGAGAGTACGCCAAAATTGCAGGATGGCCCTTTGCCTCCAAACATGTAATTGTCTCTTATTTACCAAGCAACCCTCTGGTCTTGGCCATGAATTGTCTATTCCTAGAAAAGACGATGCAGTGTAATAAAGAGCAGTGGGTGTTGGATACAGACTTGGGTCTATATCCAGTGCGAACTACTACCACTAGCTGCAAGATGAGGAAAACCATGCCTGATTCATAGAGGTTTTCATGAAGTATAAATTCAATAGTATATGTAAAGCTTTCAGCTCTCGTCTTGGGCTCACAGCGAGCCTTGGTTATCACTGTTGAAGGCTTTGACTCACCGCTCAGCATGAGTCAGCGGGTGAGGGAACGGTACCCACAGCGTAACCTGGGGGATGCAGACCCGGTACTTGATCTTGCCGCAGGCTTTCTCCACTCGCTTTTTTTTTTAGAGACGCGGAGTTTGGAGCAATAAAAGCTAGAATAGAATATAAACTCAGAGTACTCATCTTCCCTGTGCTCATAGCTATTGAGATTACATTTTATAAATCCCCCAAATAAAATATATAGTCTGACCATACAAAAAAGGTTGTAACTGACACTGTCTCATAAAATCCAGAAAGGGTGGTTTCCTTACTCATTGTGCTTTCCACGTGGCAAGCGATGAAAATAAATGAGTGTGTGGAATAATAAATAAATAAGTAAATGAGTCTGTGGACTCAATGAGGGAATGAATGAGATACCATCACTACCATCACCGGTGTGGACATATTTATACATTTATATGTACAATTATACGCATTTATATTTATACAAATATACATATTTTTATACATGACGTAAATTTATAAAAATATAAATATAAACTTGCATAGTTTTTATATACACGTACTTAATTTTTGCACCCTGCTCTCCCCGGTATATTTGCTCTTTGCTCTATCAGTCAGGGCCCCAACAGGAAACAGACGGCCCTCGAGTTAGAATAATTCAAGAAGGGCTTAATACAGCGTCTGCTGACGAAAGTGTGGCCGGGATGGAAAGGAACCACGAGGAGCACTAGCGACGGCGGCGGAAGAGCTCTTACCCGTCCTAGGCCTTAAGGGGTGAGGGCGGGGGAGCCGCCGCAGGAACCTGCGTGAAAGAGCATTTCCTGAGCAGGCTGCCTTGATAGGAGGCCAGTGGAATGAGTGCCAGGACCGCACTGTCCTCCCTCCCTTTGATCTCCTGCTCGTGGACCGAGCCCAGTGGGAAGTCAGAGCCCCGGGGAACCCATCATATAGTTATCAAGGAGGGAAGGAAGGGGGAGGGGAGGGGGGAGGGGGAGGGGAGGAGGCGGCACATGCGAGACATTGGGTTTGGGCTATGTCTGAGATCCGAGGTACTTTTTTTTTTTTTTTTTTTTTTGCGGCATGCGGGCCTCTGTTGCGGCCTCTCCCGTTGCGGAGCGCAGGCTCCGGACGCGCAGGCGCAGCGGCCACGGCTCACGGGCCCAGCCGCTCCGCGGCACGTGGGATCCTCCCGGACCGGGGCGCGAACCCGCGTCCCCTGCATCGGCAGGCGGACGCGCAACCACTGCGCCACCAGGGAAGCCCCGAGGTACATTTTTTAAAGAGGAAGTTAAAAGCGAAAACTGTTACTAGGGTCTTGGTTTCTTGCAGTGGTTCCCTGCCTGGAATTCCGCCACCTCCCCCTCTGGCACTTGGGTGTCATCTCCCCTAAGTCGTCTTCCTTCCACTGGCCTCTCATCACCTGCAGGCGCCTGGGCGCCTTCCTCTTTGCTCTGCCCTCGCACTTCTGACGTTCTAACGACTGGTTTCCTTCTCCAGGGGCCTGGGGTTTGGTCCTCCTGGTCTCTCCCACACCCAGCCGAGCGGCAGGCGCACAGTAGGTGCTCCGTCCCTGTTGGTTTGAATGGGTGACTAAGTTTTCCACGAAAAGAAAGCAAGCTTGCCATTCAGCTACTACCCCTGGTTCCCTTGGTTTTCTAGATTAAAGCCTAGAGCCGCCGCCTTCCCTGTCAGCGCGTCTCTTCTTCCTTAGAAGGGCAGGCAAGTGAAGACCACCGAGAGAGAGGCGAGGGCGCGGGTGAAGCCGAGCATCTGGAGGTCGGCAGCGCCCGGAGCCTGGGACCCGCAGGAAGATGGGTGGAGGGGGGCGCTCAGACCCGCAGCCACGTCTGGAGAAAGGAAGCTCCGGTTACTAATTCCTGGTAAAGGAACTTGGGGCATCGCTTAAACTAACACTCGAATTCCCAGTAACCCCCTTCTCTTTCTGGAAGGCCTGACACTGAGACACGGAAGGAAACAGCAGATATCCTGATAGGAAGGTCAGAGGTACCGGCAGCTCGCTGGGGAGGCTGAGCTGCCGGAGCATCTCTTCCCCAGCTTTACTGTCTTCCGTTGCTTAGTTCGCTTTTGGTCGGTGGTGTGTGGTGTGTATGTGTGTTTGCTTGTGTATGTACATGCATGTGTGTGTTCGTGCATAGGTATTTGTGAATATGTGCGTATCCCTGTGTGTTTGTATGTGTTTATGTGTATATGTGGGTGCTTGTGTGTATGTGTTTGCATGTGTGTGTCTGATTTATGTATGTGTGCGTCTGTGTGTATATGTGTATGTGTTCGTGTGCATGTGTATGTGTGTATATGTGTTCGTGTGCTTTTGTGTGTACATGTGTTTGAGTGTGTGTGTTTGTCTATGTGTGCCTGTTTATGTGTGTGTGTATATATGTCTGTGCCTATGCGTGTGTTTATATATGTATCTGTTTATATATGTGTTTGTATATTTGTATATGTGTGTGTATATGTGTGTGTTTATATGTGTGCATCTGTGTTTATGAGTGTTGTATATGTGTTTGTATATTTGTATGTGTGTGTTTATATGTGTGCATCTGTGTTTATGAGTGTTGTATATGTGTTTGCATATTTGTATGTGTGTGTTTATATGTGTGCATCTGTGTTTGTATATGTGCTTGTATATTTGTATCTGCGTGTGTGTTTATGTGTATGCCTGTGTAAGTCTGTGTATGTGTGTGTATATGTTTGTGTGTACGTGTATGTTTGCGTTTTGTGGATGTGTTTATGCATGTTTGTGTGTGCACATGTGTGTGTATAAGTTACTGGACCCTTATGCTCTAGGAGTAGTTCTAGCCCACTCTCTGCAGGAGCCAAAATTGGGCAGAGAAGCATTTCTAGGCAGAAAGAGAAGGCAAATGAGAGAGAAGGGCTCTGGGCAGCACTTTCATTAGAACCTGCCCCTCCCCCGCCACACCTGTCCCTTCTCTTGCTGAATTTTCCCGTGTGCTCCAGGCAGACTTGAAATCGTCTGGTGAGGTTAGCCCACAAACCATAAATATTTGCTGAGCGATCCCTGTGTGCTGGTGACAGAATTCTCTTGGTTGTGTTGGGTTTTTATTTGCACATAACTGCCTGGGTTCTGTCGAAGGGAAAAGATAAATACTGACCTTTATAATTATCACTTTCCAAATAACAACAATGTTGACCCTTCTGTTATTGGAAAGAGCTCGGCATGCTTTCCCTGCTCCCTCCCTCGTTTGATCTGGAAGCATGGCGGGCTGTGAGGTTGTGAAGGGCTGCTCCTTGTTAAGGAGAAAATAAAGCCCATAGAAGCATGGACTTGGTCAGGTTCACATAATTATGTGGGATTGGAAGGTGGCTCTTCGGACTCTTTTCCATCAGATATCATTGCCTTTCTAAAATGATGTTGACGAGGATTCGTGGAAGGACATTTTTTAAAAATCCTTTTATGGGTAATGCAGCCTGAACAATGAGAGCTCTATGCCGACCCAGGGGAATCCTTAATCCTCTCTAGTAAGCTTTGCCAGGCTTTTTTGAGCATAAAGTTTCTGTGAGGGAAATTCTTGAAAAACAGTGAGTTCCACGGCACTACTGTAATTAGAAGAGCGTCCGCAATTAATATTCAAAAATGATGTTGCTTTAAGAGATGTGCTTAGTCAGGACCCTATATGTTGAGGGGCCCAGGAGAGGGCTGGACAGCTGGCGGCTGGCTTCCTTCCACACCCCTCCCATTCTCTAGGTGGCATTAAGTAACTTCAGTTTAGCACTCTTTCCCCAGGATGAATTGACACAATATTTTAAGTTCATTTGAGCAATTTATAAATAGTACTCTATGTCAAGTCAAACTTCAGGAAAAGAGGTTGAGTTTCTGACCTTGAGTCTAAACTTCCTTACTGCAGTTTCAGCCTCAGCTAGGACTAGAAAAATTTAGGTTTACCAAAAAAAAAAAAAGAAAAAAAAGAAAGAAAAAAAAATCCACCTTCAAATTTCCATTTATTCTGGAAGGTTCTGCAGGAAACCAAAAGAGTTGTTGGGTGTCACCGCTGAGGGGTGTGATTTCTTACAGACATAATTCCAGCTTCCACAAATGTCGTGGCTTAGAATAATTTCTGGAAGTGAGATTGGTCAGGATATGGAACTCAGAAGTCACCTCCAGAATTCTTACGGAAGCTCCAAGACAGTGTTTGTGCTGGTGCAACTTGGGTATCTGGACCAAGCTCTCCTCCTCCCCTGCTTTTTTTTTTTTTTTTTTTTTTTGTGGTACGCAGCCCTCACACTGCTGTGGCCTCTCCCGCTGCGGAGCACAGGCTCCGGACGCGCAGGCTCAGCGGCCATGGCTCACGGGCCCAGCCGCTCCGCGGCATGT
>NC_041224.1:12396009-12402139 GCF_002837175.3 Physeter macrocephalus
CGCGAACCCGGTTCCCCTGCATCGGCAGGCGGACGCGCAACCACTGCGCCACCAGGGAAGCCCACCCTTGCTTTTTGATCCCTGACAAAAGACCACCTATTTTCTGGCCCCTCTGCCTGAATTCTGGGGGTGGATGGAGCAAAGTGGGAAGTGTTCCTTTAATGACTAGTGAGGGTGTGAAATAAGAAGAAAGAAATATATATGTATATCCATCTCTGTCCCTGGTTCCTGACACAGAGCTCCTAAGATCCTTGTAAACAGGGGTCCGGGGAGAATCTTAGTTGATCTTTGACCTGGGTGCTTCATACAGAGCTCCTAAAGCCTTGTAATTCCTAAGTGATAAGAGTATCTGACAGAGTTCCTAAATCCTTTGGAATTTCCTGGGTGATAGGAGTGTCTTTTGTTCTAATGAGGTGACTCTTTGTGAGCTCCTGGATGGGGGCTGGTCACCAGAAAGACTAAGCCATGATAAGAAGCTTGACACATTCAGGCCCATCCTCCGTTCTTCAGAGAAGGGAGAGGGGCTGGAAATGGAGTTAGTAATCATGCCTGTATGAGGAAGCCTCCATAAGCATGCCAAAGTGTGGGTTTTGGAAAGCTTTTGGGTTAGTGAACACATCTCCACATCTATACACCGTAACCATGGGAACAGGAGCTCCTGCACCCAGGACCCTTCCAGACCTCACCCTATGTACATCTTCATCTGGTCGGGTGTATCCTTTCATATATCCTTTGTAATATATCAGCAGTAGTAAGTGGACTGTTTTCCTGGTTTCTGGGAGACAACAAGTTAGTGAACCCAAGGAGGGGGTTGTGGGAACCTCTGATTTGTAGCCAAGTTGCACAGCAGTCATGGGGGACCTTGGGACGCATTGCTTGCGGCTGGTGTCTGAAGTGGGAGGCAGTCCTGTGGGGCTGAGCCTTTAATCTGAGGGGTCAGTGCTAACTCTGGTTAATATCAGAATTGAATTGAATTGTGGACACCCAGCTGGCACTGGAGAATTGTTCAGTGTGGGGAAAAAGTCAAGTGTCAGAAGCATGGTGAGGGTGAGTAGAGGAAAGCAGTGCATTTTTCCAGGACGCAGGGATACCGGCTTTGCCCACCATACACAATTATTGAGGGAGTCATGTGAAATCACATAAGACAGCACTTTACAAATGGAGACGTACTAGACAGAGATGAGGTATTACTAATTTTGTGAACCAATATGGAACCCAGATAAAAAACTGGTGCCCTAGTTTCCAGCAAAAATTCTTCTTCTCTTGTTCACCAGGTATGGATGAAATCCTTTCGGCACAGTCTCTCTCCCACTTGCATTGTCTTCCAGGGACATCTGGCAGTGTGCCCTGCAGGGCTTCAGGCGTGTGTGTGGCCTCCTGGAGCATTGGTTTTATGCAAATAAAGAGTTGGGTGGAAACATTCATTTTTTTAAAGATCATAAATGCATTTAATTTGACTCCCAGGAAGAAAAGAGAGTTGGGAAACGTATATGAAGTGATATTTGCTATGCCTTTTTTTTGAAGTATAGTTGATTTACAATGTTGTGTTAGTTTCAGGTGTACAGCAAAGTGATTCTGTTATACACATGATATATTTTATATATATATATATATATATATATATATTCCTTTTCAGATTCTTTTCCCTTATAGATTATTATACAATATTGAGTATAGGTCCCTGTGCTATACAGTAGGTCTTTGTTGGTTATCTGTTTTATATATAGTAGTACACATATGTTAATCCCAAACTTCTAATTTATCCCTCCTCCTGCTTTCCCCTTGATAACCATAAGTTTGTTTTCTATGTCTTTGAGTCTATTTCTGGTTGGAAATATTCTTCTTTAAATAATATTATTCATTCATTCATTCATTCAACCCATGTTTATAGAGTGCATATGGAGTAGAATTAGATGTAAAAGTAGCTGAAGAGTCTCTCTCATCACATATTCACAATCTGTAACACAAATCTATGTGCAGGATATATAATAATCCTCAGTTGATCAGGATCTTAGTCTGTTCAGGCTGCTGTAACAAACTACCATAGACTTGAGGGCTTAAACAACAACCATTTATTTCTCACAGTTCTGGAGGCTGGGAAGTCCAAGATCAGGGCGCTAACCGATTCAGAATCTGGTGAGAGCCCACTTCCTGGTTCACCGATGACCATCTCACTGTGTCCTCACATGGAGAAGGGGCTAGAGAGCTCTCTGGGGTCTCTTTTATAAGGGCACTAATCCCATTCATGAGGGTTCCACCCTCATGACCCTAATCACCCCCAAAGACCCCCACCTCTTATATCATCACATTGGGAATCAGGATTCCAACATATGACTTTGGAGGGGTGGGGGCAGGGGGATATAGACATTCAGTCCATAGCAATCAGTATAGGCAACTAATCTTGCCCCTTCCATTCCCCAGTAGTTTGACAGTTTATTTTAATTCAAATATTTTTGCAGTCATTATGTAACTTGAAAGTTTGGACCAGCGTGTTGAATTACAGCCATAAAGATCGTGTCAGACTTTTCTATGCTGCTGGTTCTGAAATTTCCACCATGTGATAAATGTTTTGTTCTGTGGTTTTCTTGACCTCAGGCTCTCTAAACCTTGAAGCACACAATGGTGTGTCTTTGAAATGTTCTTCCCTAGCTAAGAGTAATAATCACTCATTCCTTTGTAAAACCGTACTATGTCTTCTTTACCCAAAGTTCTCTTCTGTTAGTCCCGTCACTAAGGATAGCTATTCAATAACTAGCTGTTCTTTCCACTTACACTTAAATTAAAAAAAAAATAACACCAGCAAGGAGCAAACGTGAAGGAAGGCATCATGGTATTGCTGAGAGAGCTGGGGTTCTGACCCAGGAAGATGGTGTGACTCTTGCCCCACCTAAAAGCATGCACCTTTAGTCGAAGTCTTTAATCCTCCAGGGACCCTTCTGCATAATGGGGACACAAGTGTCAACACTGCGGTTTCCCTGACAGTACTTTGCAACCTTGTCTACAGGCTACCTCTATGTCAGGGTCCCTGCTTCCAAACTTCCTTGACATTCCGTGCTCATCCTAAACATTTAGGTCTCTTCTCCTTACCCTTCCGCGATGGAATCAGATTTGTTTTAAAGTACAAATAATGTTTTTCCTCCCAAATCTTTGAGTGAAACTGATGCTCCAGAGAGAGGCTTTACGTACCTCTAGCATATTACAGCATACCTCTGGGATGTACCTATACTTTAGAAGTGTGGTTGTTAAGATGATATTCAGGGCTGAAAATATTCAGCAGGTATGCATCAGTAAGAGCAATATTGGCTGTTAAAAATGCTGGAGAGGGTGTGGAGAAAAGGGAACCCTCCCGCACTGCTGGTGGGAATGTAAGTTGGTGCAGCCACTGTGGAAAACAGTATGGAGGGTCCTCAGAAAAACTAAAAATAGACCACATGATCTTGCAATCCCACTCCTGGGCATATACCTGGACAGAACTATAATTCAGAAAGATACACGCACCCCTATGTTCATAGCAGCACTATTCACAGCAGCCAAGACATGGAAACAACCTAAATGTCCATCAACGGATGAATGGATACAGAAGATGTGGTACACATATACAATGGAATACTACTCAGCCATAAAAAAGAGCAAAATAATGCCATTTGCAGCAACATGGATGACACTAAAGGTTTTCATACGAAATGAACTAAGTCAGAAAGAGAAAGACAAGTACCATGTGATATCATTTATATGTCGAATCTAAAATATGACACAAATGAACCTATCTACGAAACAGAAACAGACTCACAGACATAGAGAACAGACTGGTGGTTGCCAAGGGTTGGGGGGGAGGGAGAGGGAGGGACTGAGAGTTTGGGGTTGGTCAATGCACACCATTACATTTAGAATGGATAAACTACAATGTCCTAGTGTAGAGCACAGGGAATATAGCCAATCTTCTGGGATAAACCCTAATGGAAAAGAATATTTTTAAAAAAGAATGTATATATGTGTAAAACTGAGTCACTTTGCTGTCCAGCAGAGACTGGAATAACATTGTAAATCAACTATACGTCAATAAAAATAAATAAATAAATATTGGCTGTTAAACTATTAAAACACCTTTGTTTCAACTGGTACATAACTGCTCCCCAAGCCCTTGCGTGGCGTCCATTTCCCACATCACTCCTCTCCCCCCACCCCTGAACTCTGCGTGGTCCAGGAAGTAAAGAGTTAATGCCAGTACTCCAGGGACCTCTGGGAGCCTCCACAATCTGATTAGTTGGTGGCCTGTACCATACAGGCTGTTAACTAGTTTGAATATCGTCCCATGTTACATGTAACATACATGAAGCTGCTGGCACAGGCTAGCCGCTAAATAAGCGGTAGGTATTTACAGTCCTGTGGCTTTGGAGAACTGTCTCCTTGGAGTCTATATTTTGAACGGCAGCGTAGCCAGCATCCTTCCTTCCCTTGGGGAACTGCGCCTTCCCCATTCTCTGAGGTTCTGGTGAGGCTTCCAACTGCAGCACCCCGTCCCTCCAGTGGCTTACGGGATGGGCAGTGATGTAGGTCTGGAAGGCCAGGGTCCGCATTCCCTGACAGGCATGTGCACATGACCCGAGATAGAGCAATAGGAAGCTTCCCCTAGAACTCTACACAGCCGTCCCTCAGTATCCACAGGGGCATTGGTTCCAGGACCCCTCTGATCCCCGCAGATGCTCAAGTCCCTTATGTAAAAAGGTTTCTGAAATTCGCTCTGCAGCTGGTTGAATCCACTGATACGGAGGGCTGACTGCATTATGAATGCAGGGCCTGAAATGCTCCTTGTCCCCCTTTGAAACCTGAGCTGAAAGGATGTGGCCCCAGAGCTCCTGTCTGTGCAATGAAGGAGGAGCCTGGGAAGTGACACACAGACAGAAACAGACAAACGGACAGACTGAGAGAAAGAGAGGACCCTGGTGATACTGTCTGAGTACCAGACCAAATTTTCATCCTTTACAACAGTGATTCTCAAGCTTGAGTGTATCAGCGTCACTGGGAGCGCTAATAAAGAATCCAGAGGCCCAGGGATGTTGAAGTGGGAAGGGGTTGGACCCTCTGTATTTGTGCCACACTCTCCAGGTGATTGCATACACATCAAAGTTCGAGAACTACAGCTTTACAAAAGCATGCGATCCAATACACCTCCTCTTTTTGCTGTAGCTACTTAGGTTTCCAACAAGCAGACTGGGAAGAGCACCTAGGACTCTCTGGCACCACGCAGACGGGGAATAAAGCAAATTTCTGGTCAAGGTCCCAGTATCCCTGAGCTTGGGTAGCTTAGTGAATTGCAGGTTTTACTCATGAGGAATATTCTCCGTGGACCCAGTGGTGGCGGGAGCGAGATTTTGAAGTGGTTAAGATGACTCCTTGGGCTTCCCTGGTGGCGCAGTGGTTACGCGTCCGCCTGCCGATGTAGGCGAACCGGGTTCGCGCCCCGGTCTGGGAGGATCCCACGTGCCGCGGAGCGGCCGGGCCTGCGCGTCCGGAGCCTGTGCTCCGCAACGGGAGAGACCACAGCAGAGGGAGGCCCGCGTACCACAAAAAAAAAAAAAAAAAAAAAAAAGATGACTCCTCCCATCTTTCTGGGCTCCCCTGCATCTGCAGTTACTGAAGGGCATTCCCTGAGCTGGAAGAAGTTAGGGGGCAACCTAAGCTATCAGGCAGTTGGCAGAGGAACGGGGAAATAAACAATAAACAACAACTGAGTAAAGACAAGTTGCAGGACTCCGGGACACATGGTATCAGAGCCCTTTCTCTTCCTTTTGCCTTTGCATCTCACCGCGTGCTGGGTTCAGTCTCTTGAGCGATCTCATGTGATGTGACTATCACTAGCTCTGGGGCTCCATCCTGAGGGGTTCAAGACTGTAGGACATCCACCAACCCAGCTGAAACGTCCCAGCCTCCTCACTCTAACTAGCCTGAATTAGGTTATATCCTCTTGCCTGGGTTAACCCTTGTGGCCAGGGGATAGCAGCTTTTACCAGAAGGGGGTAGGTGGCTGCTGGCTGGGCAGACAAGAGCCGCCCCATCTCATATTAATAGTGAGTCATGTGGTATTCTTTTTTTTTTTTTTTTTTTTTTTTTGCGGTACGCGGGCCTCTCA
>NC_041224.1:12402325-12416626 GCF_002837175.3 Physeter macrocephalus
TTTGCGGTACGCGGGCCTCTCACTGTTGTGTCCTCTCCCGTTGCGGAGCACAGGCTCCGGACGCGCAGGCTCAGCGGCCATGGCTCACGGGCCCAGCTGCTCCGCGGCACGTGGGATCCTCCCGGACCGGGGCACGAACCCGCGTCCCCTGCATCGGCAGGCGGACTCCCAACCACTGCGCCACCAGGGAAGCCCCATGTGGTATTCTTCTATCCATCACCTCATTTGATCTTCACAGCAACCCCACAAAAACATAAACTATTACATTTATTAGCGTTGATGAGGAAACTGAGGCTCACGGAGTTCCTACATGGCAGAGCAGGATTTGAACCCCGGCTGCATTTTTTCTTTTTTATACCACGCAGCATGTGGGATCTTAGTTCCCAACCCAGGGATCAATCTCATGCCCCCTGCCCTGGAAGCACGGATTCTTAACCACTGGACCACCAGGGAAGTCCTGGCTGTATTTTTAAAGATAAAAAGAAATATAATTGGTCACTTAGGCCAAAAGGTCCATGGTTAATCTCGCTTCAGGCATGGCTGGATCAGGGGCTCTAATGATATCATCAGGACTCAGTCCATCTCTTGGCTCTGCCTTCCTTTGTGTGGGCTTCTGTCCCAGCTGCGTGTGACAGCAGCAGCCCAACCCTCACTCCACAGTTGTCTCAGGATTTGGGACCAGTGGGTAAGAATAGAAGCCGTATTCCTGGAAGTGCAGAGAAAATCTCTCATTAGCCCAGATTGGGTCATATGACCACTCTGCACAAATCACAGGGAAATGCACCAGACTGATCGGCGCAGCCCCGGGTCACGTGATCACCCCTGGAGCGGTGAGGAGGGAGGTGTGTGTGTGTGCGTGTGTGTGTGTGTGTGGACTGAGGTGGTTTCATAGGAACCACAATTCATTAGGAGGGGGAAAGGATGACTTTAAAGAGGAAATCAGGACATACTTATTAGAAAGTGTGAGTGAATGCCAGGCAGAAACATTAACAGATGTCTACTACAGTTGGCCTGTTGTCATTTTATTCTAGCTTTGCTGGGAAAAAGCCAGTAAGAACAAATTCAGCAAATCACAGACTTGCACTGAAGAGAAGAAACTCAAGAATCTACGGAGCTCAGCCTTTTTTCTCTAAATAGAACATAGTTTATACTATTGAAGACAGATGCTTGTTTATTCTATGCTGAGAGCTCTCTGGCCAGACGGATTCCAAATATCCTTCCATCTGCAGATCCTTCCAGGGCTTTGCAATTTTTACTAATTAATGAGAAGACTGGGGGAGGGGAAACTTAAAATGAAGTAATAAATATGCTTGGAAGAAAGTTAAAGGGCTGAGTTATTTCACAGTTCTGGAATTCAGAGGAATGAAAAAAGTAAACAGTCCTATTGGCTCAAAGGAGAATCCTTTCATCCATGAAACAACTTTATCTAGATTATTTTGGTGTGTTGAGAGACTTTCCCTGTGGCTATATTATAAAATGACTCCTCACGTTTTTATTCTATACTGTTCTGTTGGGCCTTGTGAAACAAGAAATTATTTGCTGCGTTTAGTTGCTGTGTAATGGGGCTTTTTTATCATTTACATGTCCTTGGTATCTATTAATTCACATCCTTTTTAGAAATGTAATTGTGGAAGCAAAGGTCATTAAAATTTCTTGTAATGTATAAAATCTAGATAATGGGACCGAAGGCCTGTTTGACCGAATTGCCTGTGTCAATACAATTTCATGGGTTTTAAGAGTAGGAAAAATGTTTGAAACTGGTCCCTGGTGTTAAACATTTGAAGATGATTTTTGATCTCTGAAAAAAATTTGTTCCCCAAAACACAGGTGAAATCAATTCCTTTCTGAGTTGATACTGATGGTGATTTAATGAAACTAATCTTTATGAATTAAAAAGGATATTTATTTATCTTACTAACCAAGCTTGAGAGTCTGGTGGCTTCTCAGCCAGATGAGATGAGATATTACCTAGGAGCTCCACACTTAGAACAAATTGGGCATGGCTCCTATGATAAATAATATCAGTTTTTGAGTTCCATTGTTCCACTCTGGTTAGAGAGTCATTATCATTTATGGAACCCTACACCCATATGCTTTATTTTGGTCCAGAACATCTTCCATTGCGCTAAATTCTTAGGAGGAGCAAAGTATGTGCAGAAAGGGTGCCAGCCTAGAGAGGAAGCTGAGTAGGGAACTACCTACAGTATCATTCATTCATGAGACGTTAGAAGGCATCTTTCCTCAAGATTAAGGTCCCACAGATTTAGTTCCTACAGGAACTCAACGAATATTTGTTCAAAGAAGAAAAAAAATAAGTAAACGTATCAGCATAAAATCACCTTGCAGACAAAATTAGAAAAGCCTCATGTAGACATTCCTCTTAATTTACACCTCCCCATCCCCCCTCCTAGCTGGACCTACTTTGACCAATGCTATAGGAGTCAACATTGTCATTAAAGAATGTCATACCAGAACTCAGAGAAGAATGCGTTTGCTCACCTTCCCAGAGATAAAAATAACTGTGAGCCGGGATAGAATTTTCTAAGGCACACGAAATCAGCCTTTTCAATTGTGAGAAAGAAAACATAATTCTCTTCGTTGCATCATATGTACTTGGAGAAATTTTCTCTCACAGAGAAACCCACCCCACTGTGTTTAAGTAACTGATGTCCCCCAATGTATTAGTCACAGAGAACACCTGGGTTGTACAATTCCAGGGGCAACGGTCAGACGCTTGCACGTGAATGGCACGTGGGGTTTGTAACCCAGCACCCACATAGTTATTCTGTTCAATAGCTATTGTTGAATTTGTTGCTTCTCTGAAGCCTCAGTTCATAAGGGCGTGGTCTAGTTTTTTCAGAGCTTCATCTCATATTAATTAGTTGGTTTGCAAGAAGTGTTGCCGTAAATTAATGCATTGTTTTTCTTTTCTCCCTGTTTTTCTGGTCTGTGGGACTGGAATTCAGGAAGAAGAGGGATCCCCAAAAGAACCACAATGCCTCGGGTTGGAACGGAAGATGGCAGCAGGTAGAGTCCATTCAGGGCAGCGCCTCCTTTTCTGGGCTGCTATTGCTGACAGCAAGGCTCGCAGAATCCGAAAGCTCTGCAGATTGCAAAGGAAAATCTGTATGTTCCCAGTGATTGGAAACATGACTAGAAATGTCACTTGTGATGTATTCCAGGCACGACATCTGGACAATCTGGTCATGATGCAGAAAATAGCTTCTTTTTTTCTTCTTCTTTCTTTTATTGATTTCAGTTCTTGCTGAACAAATACTTGCAATAAAGTAGATGATGATAATGATGAAGAAATTTCAAATTCAGTAATACTAAAATAAGTAGTGTAGTTTTTTACTGGTGTATTTATGATTACCTAGGAAAATGCTATCTAGATGCATTTGCTGGTTTTTTTTATGTTAGTGTGTAGTTAAATATGCAGCTTTGCTAAAGCTATTTACCCCATAATAGGACTTCGATTAAGATAATACGGAAAGAAACAAATCATGAGTTTATAACTTAGCTTCCGCCTATGATGGGTAATGATAATGAGATGTAATGGTCATAAAAATAAACATTAGTTGAATGGACCTAAATGAAAGCTAATGACCTAATGGTCAATGGACCTAATGAAAGCTAAATCGTAATACTCTCAGCTTCTATTTTCCAATGGCTTTAATTTGGTGTTTTATATGATGAGGGGTTAGAAGAGGGCTCCAGATGTGTTTGCTGCTCATAGAGGGTCATGTTCTTGTAATTTAATGAAAATCAGGGTGCAGAATTAAGAAAATAAAAATGGTAACAAAAAGAATATGCACAGTGACGGGGGGTAGTTGGCACCCTGCTCTGATTTACATGGAGGAGAAACAATGAGCAATTATCCAGCTCCAGCATCTCCCTCTACAGCCCTCCCAAGTGTCTACCCTCACCAGTAACAGACATTGCTTTAGTTTCAGGCCTCTTCTGATTCTCTCCCCTTGCAGATCTTTGCATGACTGGCTCCTTCTCTTCAAGTAGTTCTCAGCTGAAATGTACAGTCCCAGAAGCTACCTTGTCATTCCTTGAAATCACTCTTCAATCCATTGCCCGTTTTTATTTTTTCCATAACACTTATTAGGATCCCAAATCATCTTTCTGTTGATTGCTTTCTTTACTTATTGTCCTCTCAAGAGATTGTAGCACAGGAGTTGGGTCTGGAAGGATAGATATGAAATCCATTTGAGAAGAGAGACACATTATCTGGTGTGTTTATAAAGTGAAAACCAAATACTGTAAGTTGAATCCAAAGTGATATCTATTTGGAGTTCTGCCCATTTTTTGGCTGATGACCTGATCCTTTGGCATCTGTCACCTTATCCTGAGGTCTCTAATTTATATTTGCAGGGGCCACCCAGGGGACAATGACAGGTTAATTGGGAGTGTATTTAAATTTTACCACCATCGTTACCTGTCCTTTGAGCTCTAATAATTCAGCATCTATGTACATTTGAGGGTTTTTTTGTTTTTGTTTTTGTTTTTGCGGTACGCAGGTCTCTCACTGCTGTGGCCCCTCCCGTTGCGGAGCACAGGCTCCGGACGCGCAGGCTCAGCGGCCACGGCTCACGGGCCCAGCCGCTCCGCGGTACGTGGGATCCTCCCGGACCGGGGCACGAACCCGCGTCCCCTGCATCGGCAGGCGGACTCTCAACCACTGCGCCACCAGGGAAGCCCTGAGGTTTTGTTTAATGTGATCTGCCTGTAATAGACAGAACCCTAATGCCTACTCAGAATCAGGTAGCATCCCCCCTTGACTTTGTGGGTAATGTAGCTGAGCAAATAGAGAGCCCATTTGTAACAAGTCCCTTTTAATGTGATACAGCATGGGTTGCTGTCAGCTGGTGCTGCATTTCAGCAAGACCAGCGCTGGGAAGTTTCATTAGACGGATGAGGCTTACCCTTACGTCCAGCCTGCCCTTCTGGTGCCCCGCACCTCTTCAGTGGGGTTCCTTCTCACTACCTCATCCCCTAGTTTCTCTACCTTCAGAAGGACATGCAGTCAGGCTCATACACCTCGGTGCATGTTAATTCACATCATTGTGTTGCTTCTTGTTCAGCCTGTTGGTATTTTAAGCCACAAATCTACCTGTGGAATGAGAACAATGTGGTGGTGTTAAAGGGATTTTAAACATCAGCAAACAATTAAAGAAGAGAGGCATTTCTGGCTACAACCGGAATGCCTGGTTAGACACTTTCTCAACCTGAGCATTGGATGGCCCTGAGTTATGGGGCCACGCAATGAAGATCCCATCAGACTGTGTGTTCCTTCGGAGCAGGGATTATGTCTGTTTACAAGTGAGGCTGGATCCTTTATCAAAAGGCGCCATTTTAAAGAATTATTATACCCTTCTGATACAACATTCAAGGCAAAAGTAACGAAAAGGATGGGAAGCTAAACTGGGGTTAAGCTTATCACTCTGCCCAGAGACAAGGAAGAATGAAGTAGTGGACCCATGAAAAATGGTGATGAGATGGAGGTATTATGGTGAAGAGGTTTCCATATACTTAAAAGATCCTTTGATGCGGCCATGATGTTGCTCATATAATAGAGAAAAAAAAAACAAAGATGCTTTACTGACAGTGAAGGAGGAGGCTGTAATTCCAACCAGGGAGAACTCTACATCAGCAAGAAGGCACAGTTTGAAGCCTGACAATGTGACCCAATAAGCCAGTTATTGGAAGGTGCTGAGGACAGGGTAGGAACTAGTCTACATGTTCTCACCTGGGTGTATGCCTTGTTTCTAAGCAGCTACTGTATCAGAGTTGTCAGATTTTTGGTCTGCGTGGCTCAGGCCCCCCTCTCTCTCAGGTCCTTCTTTCCCTGGATAATTGCTCTTTCCGTTTTGCTTCTCCATGGAAAGTGTTCCTTTCCCAGAGCCGCCTGTGATTGCTCTTTTCATTGTAGGGAAGAAATTATATGATCAGCCTTCATTTAATCTCTTTTTATTCTACTGAAAGGCCCTTGGAACAAGGCAAGAATCACACATACATACAACAGCTTATAAAAAGCATCGATATTGAATAAGATTAAAACAGAGCATTACTTTTCTTAGTACAGAGACTCAGGTTTATAGCTGACAGAAAAAAACAACAGATCTTGCTTAGGCTAATCTTATTTGTAGCCAAAGGGATAGATATTATGTAGTACCGGTTTTCTAGAAAGAGGGAGATGAGCAAATTTTCAGAGGTGGCCCATCATATCTTAATGTATTCATTCATTCATTCCCTTGCGGGCAATGAGACCAATCAATGGGACAGCTATGCTTTCTTGAGAGAATTCTTTTTAAAAATTAATTGCATCCTTTCTGATGGCTATGTTTCCCCCCACCAAAAAAAAAAAGTAATATGTGTTTTAAAAATGTTGGCTCTATCTTGCCACGTCTCTTGCCATGCATTGCTTTAGAAGCAAGCCAAGTACTTTTGAATGCTGAAACAATTTTAAATGTGTTTAAAATCCAAGAAGACTCTGTGGAATCCATATTATCTTTTAGTTTGCATTCACCCTGTGCTGTTAGGGCCCCAAGATTGCAACACTTTGTTCATAAGAGGCAAGAAACCATTCTATGACTGTCAAAGAATTTCATCTGAATGTTCTCCTTTTGCTAAAGGTCACCTAGGGCCAAGTGGGCCCCAGCACACTTTCAGAGGTGGCTGTCTGTGTCATCTGCACTTAGTCAAATTTTCATTTCCTGTGGTTTGTAGGTTATTCAAGTGTAAAGTAACGAACCCCAAACGGTTAAAGTTCTTTAACTAAAAATGGATGCCATGAGGGAAAAATGTATGTATTTTTGTAACCTTTCTGGGGAAGTGAGACCAGGGTTCCACTGTGCAGCTTCTTAAGCGATGTGATGTTACTTTGTGTGTGAGGCTGGGCCCCCGAGGAGACTCAGAAGTCAGGCTTTCCGGCTGAGAGCCCTGGGAGGTGACGAAAATGAGACCGAGTCTCTGATAATTCAGACAAAATGTCTGCTTTTCCTTTCACATCATAGTAGAACAGTCCAAATGAGGTTTCTGCTCCAGCCAGCTGTATTTCAGTCAAACTCCATTCTGACTGCACCAAAAGGTTATCTTCCTTACTGGTCTTTCTGAGGCTGCAGCCAATGAATAGAAAATTGTTCAGGTAGGGAAGTTAGAAAACAGGAGGGTGGTGTGCCTCCTTTATCCTGAATTTACTTTCTTGCCATTCTCTGAAACTTGGAACAGATAATCTGAGGATTCCTGGGAGGCCTTTTATTAGAGAAAATGCTACTGGGGGTTGTAGATTACTTTCAGCAGTCATCTTCTCCCTGAAACTCCTTTATGGGACTTTGCTGCCATACTTTTATTTTAGTCTAAGGAACCCCGCTATAACTGTGTCTACTTCAAATAATAGTGATTCGATGTTCACTACCACATACATTCTTCCGAAGCAGTGATGGCAGCAACCTGCTTGCTGCTGGAGGCCCATCAAAGGAACGAAGTCCTCTGAGGGTAACACATTCCCTATTCCGAGAACTAAAACACCACTGGACAGGAGGCCACGGGCTCTAACATATATTCGTAGAGAGGAAGGTGTTTCTAGAATTTACTTACAGATTCTGCATTATCAGGTTCAGTAGGAAAAAGTCTTTTTCTTTTTGCCTGGATTTTCTTCACCTGTGAAGTCAGTTGGACTTGCCCTAGAATCCAAGGAGATGTTTCTCTGGTGACCGGGCGTTGGGGGATGGGGCCGGGGGCATTGTTTGCCTCTGGCAGGAGAGGGTGGCCAGCCCGGGAAGGCTTCATGTCTGCGGTGATGGGAGACTTCCTGGCCTGCCTATTAAAATATGTCAGTCGGGGGCTTCCCTGGTGGCGCAGTGGTTGCGCGTCCGCCTGCCGATGCAGGGGAACCGGGTTCGCGCCCCGGTCCGGGAGGATCCCACATGCCGCGGAGCGGCTGGGCCCGTGAGCCATGGCCGCTGAGCCTGCGCGTCCGGAGCCTGTGCTCCGCAACGGGAGAGGCCGCAGCAGAGGGAGGCCCGCGTACCACAAAAAAAAAAAAAATATATGTCACTCGGCTCCCAGCTCACTACCTTTCGCATCAAGAAGGTGTCAGATGGAGGAAATCGGGTTTCCAAGTTCTCAGCGCTCTCCTAGACAAAAAGCTCTTAAGTGATGATACCACCCACGGCTCTGAAACCACAGCATACGTCCTCCTAAGCATCACCCAGAGAGCACGCTTGGCTTTTTCTCCTCCCCCCATGGGCAGAGAGCATTTATTGTTTGCAGAGTTTTTGCTGATGGCCATTCTGACTGGTGTGAGCTGATAGGTTTTTGTAATTTGGATTTGAATTTCCAGATCTTTTATTTAGGAAATTCAACAGACTGCTTATTGTTTGTAAATGGGAAAATACAAGTTTAAAGAAAATGAGGGTTTGCTTTAGCGCTCTGTGTTCAAGGTACACCTGATGCGTTGTTGACTGGTGGGCACCTGTGCCTTGAGGAGAAGCAGAAATGCACCTGCACAGCTGATGGTTGGTTTTGACACTGTGCGCGTGTGCACGGTGAGACACCCTGCCAGCTTTGTCTTGTACTCTACTCTCCATCCGATCCTGTGTCCCCTTAGCATAGTGGACATGCAGTCAGAGAGCTTTCCAGAAGTTCATCCAGGTCATAACGTCAATCGGTTGCCAGGATAGAAATCTTCAGTGCGGTAATACTTGGAGCAGAATTGCCTAATGTGTGTGTGTGTGCGCGCGCGCGCGTGTGTGTGTGTGTCACAAGATGTGTTTCTGCCCTATTTCACTTTCTTTTATTATTTTGTTGTTTGGTTAAAATGTGTTATTGGGTCTTCGTAAGAACCCCTTAGAGGGCAAAGAATTGGGAAGGTGACATTAATATACAAAAGCAGCAATGATTAAAGTAGCACGCGCATTAAATAAATCAAACTGTACAGCGATGATCTTTAAAGGTTTCCATCCTGGGGGAATCTCTCTACCCACTTCCACTTCCCACTTCCTTCCCCCGCGCATGAATAAGAAGATGGCACTTGTGTTGCATGCAGCGTACTCGGATGCCCACCCAGCTCTCTCCTGGGAGTGTACCTTCCCTCCTGTTCTCAGGGTAGGAGGAGTGCAAAAATCACCATCTAGAAATTCCAGCTGATCATTGTCACAAAGGCTCTGAGGAGAGAAAACGTGAAGTTTTTCCATCTCACAGATTGTTGTTGTCGTGGTTTTTGTTGCTCTTTACCCATGTTTCTCTGCAAACATTTCAGTGAAGTGGCATTTTTGGTCCTGGGGGCCCTGAAGTCGGCTGCTTTATTTCCTTGCTCTCCCTACGCTCCAGTTCAACTGGGCTTCATGGCAGCCGTACTTTGCTACACGCTTCAGTGATTCCTGGTGGATCGGCCACTGTTACTGAATTTGTTTATTGAAGGGGACACAGGGTCAAGCAACATGGTTGAAAAGACAGTAAGGGACTTGTCCTACAGCTGCTTTTGTGCAGCACTTTATGTAATACTGGGAAAACGTGATTGTCCGTATCAAAGACCGCGGAGGCGGGATGGATGACGTTGGGGGTGCGCCCTGTCTCCCACCTTCCGCTTCAGTGCACACCTGCTCCACTTCCGGCACCTGCAGGCCTCTGCCTGAGGCTTTCTCTTCCAGAACCTGCTCTAAGACCCCTCAGGAGTAGCCCTCGAGCGATCACTGGTGGGACTGGATGAACCGATACCTCTGCTGTCCGGCCCCTTGGGGAGCACAGCTGGGGAGCACGGGCCACGCCGGCTCCCAGGTTGCCCCACGGAGTCAAGCCCCAGTCACCCCCGGAAGTAGCTGGCTGGATAAAGCCCCGTGCCGGCTGCCCCCCTCCCATCTCTGCGCCCCACTCCCCTCCTGGTGTATCCTCCACCTCCTGCGTAAACCGGGGCAATCCCAACTAAGAGAGGGTCCCCTGACAGTCCCTGCACTGAACTCATCATAACATATTTAAAAGCATCCATGAACCTGGTTGAAATCTCAAAAAAGAAAACCTTTCAAAAAAAATTTTTTTACTACCTAAATGCAAAATAGCTGCTTTGATTACTACCTTATTAACTGGTCAAAATGGTGGCATAGCCAAGCTTCTTAAAATCCCCTTTTTCTGACTGCAGCCCTCCCTCCTTCCCTGTCCACTGGGGATGGTTAAGGATCAGGAAGAAGGAGTGAGCGTTTTCCGTCTTGAAGCTGACTGTCACCGAGCATATTTGCTCAGGCACTGCCGTGGTCTGATTCATTTTGAACTTGCTTGATTTGAGTCTCCGAGTGGATTTGAAGCATTTCTTTCTGAGCCCCGAACGGGGCCCTCGCGTTCAGCTTAGTTACTGATTGGATCCATGTGCACAGGAATAATCATCTACCCTGTTTCGAACCTGGTTAAAAACAAACAGCTTAGGAAAGAACACCTCTGGTTCCTTATCCTTCATCACAGAGAGATGATGGGAGAAGGAGACAATCAAACATGATGGTAAAATGTTAACGAACAACTTTCTCAACCAAATTATAGCCAAGAGCTGATATTCAGTCTACGAGCTACACAGATATTCAGAAACAGTGAGTAATTCCGAACTCCTGCAAGTTGATTTTAACTGCTTATGGCTGATGTTACAAACAGGGCCAACTCAGCTTATAGATGTGTTTCGTTTGGCCCACAGTCTTTAAAATTTTTTTTCAATCGGTTGTCAATGTTTAAAAAGTGGAAAATTTCATGTAAAAATCTAGGTTCTGATTTCTCTCAAGAAATTTGGCCAGAAACTGGCCAAACCAGGCCTGCATCCTTAAGTGATTAAAAAACAATCAGCTGGGGTTGCATCCTCTAGATGTTCCCTCCCCATCCTGCCTGTGGTTTGAGGAGCAGGTAAGATGATGCAGGGGCTGTTGCTATAGAAACCGGAGGGCATGCTATTCAAGCTGACAAGCACTTACCTCGGCCAGTGATCTTTACACAGTTCTCTGAAGTTCCCCGCAGTGATGGTTTCTTCTTTGTAAGAGGCTAACACTGTACTCTTCAGAGGCTTCTCATGATTTCAGGAATGGAGGATTACAAACGTTTGGCAGCTGTGCAGGGTACCACCGGGAGAAGGAACCACGTAACGGATGGGTGCGGCTGAACCGCTAGAAGTGTGTTCCAGCTCACACCTTGATGACATGTGACGTTGCAGGACTCGGGGTCACCTAAGGGGCCACAGTCTTCTCCTCTGGCTCGTCCTTTTGTGGGGACTCAGGAGCCACCATGTTCTCACTGACAGGGTTGCAGCCAAAGACTTCTGTTTCTGCCTTTGCTCAGCAAGCCTGATGTAAGATCCCCTTTGTGAGCATTTGCCCATCTGGCTGTGTGCCTGGCACCTTTTACAAGGATTTTGATCGAGCATGACTCCTGTGTGCATAGTAATCATGGAAATTTTCAGCTTTCCTATCCAAGGAGAAGTTGACAAAAGGGACAGATTGCCCTTGGCGTTTTTCAAGCTATAGAAGCAGAACAGGTCAAGGACTCAAAAAGTCAGGGTTTTGCAAAGACCCAATTCTAGTATTTGGCCATCACTGTGAACACGGGGGCATCCATGCCTTTGGTCACATAGTTCATCTGTCTGTGTGTTCAGCAAGGGTGTCTGGAACCAGCTGCTATGCTGGGTACTGAGATAGGGCCTGAAGTCTTGCCTTCTTGCTTTTTTGTTCACCTGGAACCAGTTACTCCCCTCAACCCTAATAGCCATGTTTCCGGAAGTTCACGCTTTGCCGTTTTTTTCTGTGCCTGGACTCTTCTCATAGCTGCCCTGCTCTAAGGGGTTCACAGTATGTAGTTCCTTCCGACAATTTGAAAAGGTTTCAGGAAAATGGATAATTGTATCACTTCCTTCAGGTGACTACAACTTTCTCTGTTCTTTACCTCTTACAACGGACTGATTTTATCCTTAGTTAATCTGGTCCAGCTGCCATGTTTGATTTTTGCATATTCATGATCACATCATCTGAATTGTTCTTTTCTAACAATTGAACATAAAACATCTGGTAACCATGCCGACCTGGTACTTAACAATAATACCATCTAACATTTATTACGTACTTGCAATTCATTAAGGACCTTGCTAAGTGCTTTACATGGATTTCTTATTTGATCCTCTTAACAGCGCTATGGAATTGGTACTATATTATTCCCACTATGCAGATAAGGGAACTCAAGTTTAAAGAGTTCATTTATCCCAACACAAGTCTGCTTGAGTCCAAAGTCCTACCCTCTTAGCCATTTCAGCAACTCTGCAAATACCAAATGTCTTCTGGACAGAGTTAAGAATTTCTGAGCAGTACCATATGAGACGGTTGATTTTATATCCTTCTGATTTGAGCAAGTTTATCAGCAGGGATCTTAGCTCGGATGCCCTTTAGAAAGGTTAACCTTCCCAGTTTCTTGTAAGGAGGGAGAGCTGGGGTAGGATGAGTTCTTGGAATTTGCCCTGGGCATATAAAGTCATGCTTTGATGGAGATGAAGTAAAGAAATGAGAGTCTTTACCTTTTTTTTTTTAAAGTTTGGTGAAGTTGAGAATCTATGTTCTATTTTTTAGATTAATTAATTAATTTTATTTATTTATTTTTGGCTGCGTTGGGTCTTCGTTGCTGCGCGCGGGCTTTCTCTAGTTGGGGCAAGCGGGGGCTCCTCTTCCTTGTCGTGCGCGGGCTTCTCATTGCGGTGGCTTCTCTTGTTGCGGAGCACGGGCTCTAGGCACGTGGGCTTCAGTAGTTGTGGCACGCGGGCTCAGTAGTTGTGGCGCATGGGCTTAGTTGCTCTGCAGAATGTGGGATCTTCCCGGACCAGGGCTTGAACCCGTGTCCCCTGCATTGGCAGGTGGATTCTTAACCACTGTGCCACCAGGGAAGTCCCGAGTATCTGTGTTTTAAATCTACTTCACTCTATTGGGACATTATATTTAAATCTGGTAGAATCAAAAATATAATAAACTTCCCTAAAACTTGGTTCTTCTATCCAATTGTATGATTTCTGTTTATGGTGTCACTGTCCACCTTGGTTTCAAGCGTCAAGGCCATGTTTGATTCCTTCTTTCTACTTAACCTCTGTATCATTCTTATTGAGTTCCTTTGCCATGTTTCTCGTATCTATTCCAACTTTTTCAGTCTTGCTGTTACACTCCATTTTGGGTCATTATTCCCTCATGTCCAAACTATTTTAATAGTTTCCTAACAGGTCTCTGTGCATCCAGATTTCACCTGCTCTTATACATCCTACACCCCACTGACAGAGTATCTATTCATCTATTAAAATCACACCTAGGCTTGAAGGTCCAAGGTCAATTCTATAGTCTTGATGTAATAATGGAGGACATACTGAGAAGTAATCTCACCAAGACCTCCCTTATGGCCCATGATTTACAATCATGTGTGGACATGTCTTACCCCTGCCAGTTGTTTATACAATACTTATATCCACCTTATGCACAATTGCTCAATCCTATGGTAAGAGTGTATTTTGTTTTGTAAAAAAAACGCCGAACTGTCTTCCAAGCTGTACCATTTTGTATTCCCACCAGCAGTGAATGAAATTGCGTGTTGGCCCACATCCTTGCCAGAATTTAGTGTTGTCAGTGTTTTGGATTCTGGCCACTCTAGTAGGTGTGTAGAGGTGTCTTGTTGTTTTTTGACTGGGTTGTTTTTATTTTTTAAATAACATTTAAATTTTCACTATGAGTATATATTATTAAATTATTAAAAATTTAGTCATGTAGTAAAATGGGGAAAAGCTAATGATTTAATGTGAAGTGAAAAACAGAGGATATAAAATTATTTACCATAATTACAAGTACAAAACACAAAAACCGATGCATAGCTTGCAGAGCTTTACAAAATGGAGGGAAAGGAAACAGAATGTTCACAGTAGTTGTTTACCTTTATAGTCCTAGCTTCTAGCACCATAAGTATGCAATAAACATTTTCATGGTTCTTAAATGCATATTGGAATTAGGGATGAATTAATCTATTTTCCAAATTTGCCATAATGAGATGCTACAAGTTTTGTAATGAAAAAAAGTAACTGTATACAAATAAGACTGATTTCACAACCCCCAAAACAATAACATAAGGGAAGGGGCTTTAATGTTGTTCATAAAAAGATTTCAAGGGCTTCCCTGGTGGCGCAATGGTTGCGCGTCTGCCTGCCGATGCAGGGGAACCGGGTTCGCGCCCCGGTCTGGGAGGATCCCACATGCCGCGGAGCGGCTGGGCCCCGTGAGCCATGGCCGCTGAACCTGCGTGTCCGGAGCC
>NC_041224.1:12416896-12420417 GCF_002837175.3 Physeter macrocephalus
GAGGGAGGCCTGCATACCACAAAAAAAAAAAAAAAAAAAAAAAAAAGATTTCAAGTGTAGCATCTACTACCACGGGGCTTCCGGAAATCTCCCTCAAGAGAGCACGCCCTTCCTTCTTCCTCTTTGGAACAGTGATGGGTAATCATGGCGGCCATCTTGGACCACGTGGCAACTTTGAGGATGAAGCCACATGTTAAGGAGAGTGGGGATAAAACACAGGAGAGGCCTTGGTCTCTGGGGCTCAATACCAACTCTGGATCTTTCTTTATGTGTAAGAACCAGAAAATGAAACCTTCTATCTCATATACACCACTGTTATTTTTGTTACTGTCCTTTGTAGCCAAACCTAATCGTCACTCGTGCTACTCTTACAAGACCTGGAAGCTTCTTGAGGGGAGGATGGTATCTGTGCATCTTTGTCTCCATCCTGGCACTCGGCACAGTGTGTGTAGAGCCAAATCCTCAGTAACTCTTTGTGAAATGAAGGAATAGAATTCAAGGAACTTGGAGAACTGAGTGCAAAGCGCTGTGTGGGAGAATGCGGGCATCTCAAAATGAGAGAAACGTGCTCTCTGCTCTCAAGGAACTGACAGTAAAATCGTGTGTGCACGTGTGTGTGTGTGTGTGTGTGTGTGTGTGCGTGCGTGTGTGTGGTCACTTTTGCATCGGACACATCGGGGTAGATAAATGTGGGAAGGAGGTCAGCCCTCTGTCTCTTTGAATAAAAACAAGATGTCCATTCACTTCTTGTTCTCTCCTGGCATTCTGGGCTCTTCAGCGCCTGCTGGAAAAGCCAGGCCTTGCCTGGTGTTACTGGGACTTCTGAGCTTTGAGAGCTGTTTCCTTTCCTTCGAAGCCCGAGAAGGATTATTCCCGTGATATGTGAATAGCTGTGTGTGAGCGCACAGGAAGTGGTTCCCTAGCAACAGGAACCTCCCACTGCCTCGGAGCCTCGGCGCTTTCCCTGCCTTTTGTTTTCTCTCCTCCGTCCGGCCTGTCAGCAAATGGCCAGAGTGACTGCACCTGCTCTGAATTAGGGGGGGCCGTTCAACCCCAGCCGTTGGTTTTCTAAGTCAAAGGGCCCTGTTCCTCTTTTGGTGGAGCTTCCTCATGAGGTCTGGGGCCTGTTTTGCTCCTGGTCAGACCATAATTTCCTCAGATCACACTTCCTCTTTTGTCTTTCAGATGTTGACCAGAAATGGAAAATTCTGAGGTGCCCGAGGAAAAATTTGAGTTTTTACGAAAAAAAAAAACCTAGTTTTTTGCACATTATTTCAAATGACCTAAATTTCTTAAGGAAAAGTTTAGTAGACTTTTTTTTCCCCTGAAGAGTTCATTCTCACCCCATTCTTAACTTTGTTTTTCCACAGAAGCCAAATTCTTCACTCCTTATGTAGGTCAGCATGTCAATACGAGGTTGAATGCACAAGATGGCTGGGGAAATAATAAAGTACCTTCTTACAACACTGCCTCAGTCTAGCAAAATACTAAGTTCTAGAAAGAGTCATCCCTACTGGGGGCATTGATCCTCTTCCTGTTGGGGCCCCAGAGCCCTATTTTAGAAAGTGTAAATCTGTACAGACCGTAGCACATCGCCGGAGCATGGCTTCAGAATTTGCTGGCTGGAAATGCCTTGCTTCATGTTTGAATAGTAACCTGTGTGAAAACAGCGATCTTAGAGAAGATGGTCATACATCTTTACCTACCAGTTGGCTGGTATCAATTGGTAACATTGACTCTCTGGCTCAAACTGCTGGCAACAGGCAGCTAATTATAATTGAGCCTAACAGCCCCTAGACTCCTTGTCTCTATAGCTTTTAAAATACTCTCATTCACTTATTCGTTTAACCAACAGATATTTCTAATTGAGGGTCTCCTATATGTGTCTACAGACCGTGGTGTGTCTTGTGGGAAAAACATGTCTGTAACCTTGGCGGGGCGTTGTCAGTTTGACAGAGGAAGTAAGACATGCACCCGAGCAAGATCATAGCCTAAACAGAGGTAAAACCATACAATTACAGACGTTCTCTTTAATCGACTCTTCCCGTGAGAGAGCAGTGGTGGAGACAGGGCGAACCCACCTTTCTGGGTGATCAAGTAGAATGATTATGGGTGAAGAGAGCTGAGAAGTTACATCTGTTCTGTAGACAAACAGAGGACTTAGTCTCCAAGACGATTCATCTAGCTCTTTTGATTAAACTTAACGTTTATTAAAACAACAAAACGAAACAGCAAAACCCTGCTGTGTTATGATATTCTGTTTCCATCCAAATGGTCTATTTTTAATCAGTGTTAAGAGCCTGACGTATGTCCTCCAAAGCGGCATAAAACAGAAACCAGGAAGAGAATTTATCTGGGATCTGGGAAAAGTAAAACATAAACCCTAGCTTAGGGGAAATTTGAAAGGCCACTGTTTATCTTATTTTCCTCCCAGGCAGCATTTTCCTGGTAAATGAGAGAGAAAGAAAAATGTATCTCAGTAGCCAAACCCTCTGGGAGCCAGGCTTTCTCGTTACTCGCCATGTCCCCTGCGAGCTGAGTCTATCCAGGGTAGACTGTGTGCATCACGGCCATGGTCATGGTTAACCAGGAAAAACGAGTTATAAATCACTGGAGATGTGGGAAAGGAAGCACCACCCAAAGGCAGACAGCCACAGTGTGTTCTTTCTTGGGCTGGCTGAGAACAAAGAGGAGGAGACATCTAAAGGCCATTCTTAATATAGCCAGGTGACAAGCCACTCTTAATATAGCCAGGTGACAAGCCACTGGGGATCATCTCTGACTTTTAAAGAAAGAGCCACTGCCTACTGTGGAACTGACACTTATTAAAGACGCATAAAGTGGAGAAGGCGGGACAGACCATAAGGGAGCCTTTTGTAGCCAAAACAGTGCTTTGCACCCTAGGGCAGAAAGGACAAAAAGCTCGCAGTGGTGGAAAGTACAGAATTCCCCAAGGACGTGTCTGAGTCCCAAGGCTGGGGCTCTGCTGTAACTAAGTGATTCCTAGGGCAGAGTTCTCTCTCCCCACACCACACTCAGGATCTTCCATTTTGAACCTAATTGATTATAAGAAGATCTTGGCTGATTGTTATTTTTAGGATGTTGTAAACAGATTCCCCATGACTTTTCTTTTTTTTTGAGTTTTAAAAAAATTTTATTTATTTATTTATTTATTTATTTATTTATTTATTTATTATCTTTGGCTGCGTTGGGTCTTTGTTGCTGCGCACGGGGTTTCTCTAGTTGTGGCGAGCGGGGGCCACCCTTCGTTGCGGTGCGCGGGCTTCTCATTGTGGTGGCTTCTCTTGTTGCGGAGCACGGCCTCTAGGTACGTGGGCTTCATTAGTTGCGTTGCGGAGCACGGGCTCTAGGTACGTGGGCTTCATTAGTTGCGGCACGTGGGCTCAGTAGTTGTGGCTCGCGGGCTCTAGAGCACAGGCTCAGTAGTTGTGGTGCACGGGCTTAGTTGCTACGCAGCATGTGGGATCTTCCTGGACCAGGGATCGCGCCCGTGGCCCCTG
>NC_041224.1:12420455-12442321 GCF_002837175.3 Physeter macrocephalus
GTTGCGGCACGTGGGCTCAGTAGTTGTGGCTCGCGGGCTCTAGAGCACAGGCTCAGTAGTTGTGGTGCACGGGCTTAGTTGCTACGCAGCATGTGGGATCTTCCTGGACCAGGGATCGAACCCGTGTCCCCTGCACTGGCAGGCGGATTCTTAACCACTGCGCCACCAGGGAAGCCCTCCCCATGACTTTTGATGCGTAAGTACCAGGCTGTATTAGTCAGTTCTCCAGAGAAACAGAATCAGTAGGATGTATATATACATTTAAGATTCTTTGAATCTTAAAATTTTTATTTATTTATTATTTTTTAAAAGTTGAAGTATAGTTGATTTACAATGCTTCAGGGGTACAGCAGGGTGATTCAGTTATACATATATATATTTTCATATAAAATATATGAAAATAAGTTTTAGATACATATGGGGAGGAGAGACAGAGAGAGAGGGGTTTATGATAAGGAACTGGCTCGTGTAACTTTGGAGGTGGTCAAGACCCAGGATCTGAAGATCTGCAGATATGGGAGAGGCCGGCAGGCTGGAGACCCAGGAAGAGCTGATGTTTCAGTTTGAGTCCAAAGGCAGGAACAATTCTCTCTTACTCTGGGGAGGATCAGTCTTTTGTTCTATTTATGGCTTCAGCTGATTAGACAAGGCCCACCCACATTCAAGAGGGCAATCTGCTTTACTCATCCTACTGATTTAAATGTGAATCTCATCTAAAAACCCTCCCAGAAACACCCAGAATCGAGTTTGGCCAAACATCTGGGCAACCCATGGCTCAGTCAAGTTGATATATAATTCATCTCTGACAGGCTTTGCCTCCTATGCCCATTCAAACAATGTGAGGAAATTAATATTTATTGAGCTCTTACTAGACCAGACACTCTATGTTTATCTCTTTTTATAAATAAGGGGTAGGGGACTTCCCTGGCAGTCCAGTGGTTAAGCCTTTGCCTTCCAATGCAGGGGGTGCGGGTTTGATCTCTGGTCGGGGAGCTAAGATCCCACATGCCTTGTGGCCAAAAAACCAAAACATAAAACAGAAGCAATAATGTAACAAATTCAATAAAGACTTTTAAAAATAAATAAATAAATAAATAAATAAATAAATAAGGGGTGATTTATTGCCCACTTTATGTAGCTGGGCATGAAGATGACAAGACAGAGGAGGTATATAAGAAAGACCTCTCCTGTCTGTCAAATAAGAAGCAACATTTCTTCAACACACAAACTTATAGTTCAGAAAACAAACTTAAAAAGATCAGATTTGTGGTTACCTGAGGCGAAGGGTAGGGCCAGGGGGAATTTAATAAAGATGGTGAAAATGTACAAACTTCCGGTTGTAAGATACTTAAGTCCTCGGACTGTTATGTACACTGTGAGTAATATAATGAACACTGCTGTACATTATATATGAAAGCTGTTATGAGAGTAAACCCTTAGCATTCTCATCACAAGGAAAATATTTTTTCTTTTCTTTTCTGTCTATATGAGATGATGCATGTTCACTAAGCTTCTTGTGATCATCATATCATAATGTATGTCAGTCAAATCATTATGCTGGACCCCTTAAAGATGTACAGTGCTAGGGCTTCCTTGGTGGCGCAGTGGTTAAGAATCTGCCTGCCAATGCAGGGGACATGGGTTCGAGCCGTGGTCTGGGAAGATCCCACATGCCACGGAGCAACTAAGCCTGCGCACGAGAACTACTGAGCCTGCGCTCTAGAGCCCGCGAGCCACAACTACTGAGCCTGCGCTCTAGAGCCCGCGAGCCACAACTACTGAGCCTGCGCTCTAGAGCCCGCGAGCCACAACTACTGAGCCTGCGCTCTAGAGCCCGCGAGCCACAACTACTGAGCCTGCGCTCTAGAGCCCGCGAGCCACAACTACTGAGCCTGCGCTCTAGAGCCCGCGAGCCACAACTACTGAGCCTGCGCTCTAGAGCCCGCGAGCCACAACTACTGAGCCTGCGCTCTAGAGCCTGTGAGCCACAACTACTGAAGCCCGTGTGCCTAGAGCCCGTGCTCCACAACAAGAGAAGCCACTGCAATGAGAAGCCCACGCACTGCAACCAAGAGTAGCCCCTGCTCGCCACAACTAGAGAAAGCCCACACGCAGCAACGAAGACCCAACACAACCAGAAAATAAATAAATAAATAAAATAAATTAAAAAAAAAAAGATGTACAGTGCTAGATGTCAATTACATCTCAATAAAACTGGGAAGAAGGAGGAGAAAGAGGAGGAGAAGGAGGAGGAGAAAGAGGAGGAGGAGGAGGAGGAGAAATTTTCCGCATTTTGTAGTAAATACAACGTACCAAAGCCTACGTATGTTCAACATTCTTCATAATACTTTCACAATCATTTATTGAATTTGTCATTAAAATTCCTTGAGATAAAGTGGGACAGGTATAATTTTCACTTTGCAGGTAAAGAAACTGAGTCACAGAGAAAGTAAGCAACTTGCTTACAGTCACATGGAAAATTGGAAGCAAAACCAAGATGCAGTGCTCACATTTTCTGATTTCCAAGGTAGAGGAAAACCTCCACCATGCTTGTAATATTTCTGTCTGCTAATGCATGCGGTGCTGATGGGCCTTCACAGTGGCAGGTGTCATAAGTGGGAAAGATCATGAGCTTCCAAGTCAGACAAGCTGGATGTGGATCCCATGTCAAGCTTGGGTTGTTTCACTTAGGGAAAATTCCTTGGCTGTAAAATAAGATAACGACACTGACCTCATCAGCTAGGTGTGAGGGTAACACAATGTAATATATATGGAATGCACAAGGCCAGGTACACGGTAGAGGATTAAGTAGAGAATTAAATAAGAAGAGTGTCTAGACCATAGTAAGCATCCAATGAGTGTTAGCCCTCATCGTGACTACCGTTGTGCTGTTGTTGCTGGTCCCCCATGTATCTTGGCCTCTCCCTTCCTTACCACCTTACGACACTAACAAGATTAGGTAGATAAAGAGAGAGAGAATAAGACACAGGGAGAGGGAATATCGTTCCTTCTTATGCTTGGTCTGTCTTCCTCATTACTGGCACCATTAGGTCATTTCTAAATAAGTAATATGACAACAGTTTTAAAAAATCTTACACTGGACTGCTGTTTTCTTGTGTCTTTATCCAAAGTGACTTTGTTTAAATTTTCCCTTGGAATTATTTGCTGGCTGCCTGCAATGGCTGCTGAGGTCCTGTACCTGAGGGTCAGTCATCTGAAACTGGCCTAACTTGGCTTTGCATCTCTCTGTCTAACCCAGGTACAGTGCACAATACAGTAACTTGTATTTGTCCAAACCAGTGTTGGCTGAAATTATTCAGAAGACTTACGTGTCAAAAGATCCCAACTCTCCAGATGCATTTTATCTATTTACCTTTCAAATTTGGAAGTTATTATACAGCTTAGTAATTTGAGCCATTAGGAATGGAAAGTACCAACTTGGTTACTCATCCATCTGAGAAGAAACAATTGGATCATAACTCCTTTAAGCTCCAAGTTTTCTATTAAAAAAAAAGAGAGAGAGAAAAAAAATGGGAAAATTATGGATCTGGGCATTTCCCTTGGAGGAAAACGATGTACCAATAGATTTTGGAGTATTTTGTCTCCTCTGGCCTCCAGCCTGGGAATCACTCACTAGCTGTGTGACTTTGGGCAGTTTGACTACTTTGCTGATCTGAGCCTCAGTCTGCTTGTCATTAAATTAAGGGATTGGGATACATCACCTATAAGATATCTTCCAGCTCGAAAATTCCATCATGCTAGCTAGGATTTATGCAAGGTGCTATCCTAGGAAATCCAACAAGCAAAAAGAAAACTCATTGGTTTTGTTTCACTTGGAGGTCATCAGCTCTTTATTATCCAGTGTCTGCCAACCAGTCAGGTCATACTGGGCTCCTATGAGAGCTCTACTGGTCCAAATTTGGTCAGATCTCTACTTTATTTCCAGGAGAACTAAAGCAGATGAGAATTTCCCTTAAGAGACGTGGATCCAAAGAGGGTTCACCTAGGATGTGGTAATGTGAGCAGTGAAGGCAAATAAAAAAGGACAATCAAGTACCTCCTATAATTCTGGAGAAATCTTTCATTCTTTTGACCAACATTTATTGAGAGGTGGTATGGTATCGAGACAGGCTGTGACCTGGACCCTTTGCTGCAATGCTTGCACCTGGACAAACATCTCCTTAAGCAGCAAAATGCAAAGAAAGTATAAGGGACTAAAAGTAACTGCATGTTTGTGCAGTTGGGGCAAATTATGGACAAAAGATACAAAAAAGACAAAAAAAGAGGACAAATATTGTATGATTCCATTTATATGAGGTGTCTAGAGTAGTCAAATAACTTATGGTTACCAAAGGGGGAAGTGGGGGGTAGGGATAAATAAGGAATTTGGGATCAACATATACACACCACTATATACAAAATAGACAATCAACAAGGACCTACTGTATAGCACAGGGAACTCTACTCAATATTCTGTAATAAACTGTAAGGGAAAAGAATCTGAAAAAGAATATATATATATATATATATATATATAGCTGAATCATTGTGCTGTACACCTGAAACTAACACTTTGTAAATCAACTATACTTCAATAAAAAATTTTATAGAGATAAAAAGTAGAATGAGAATGGACTGGAGGACACAGGGCGGGGAAGGGTAAGCTGGGACGAAGTGAGAGAGTGGCATGGACATGTATACACTACCAAATGTAAAAACTGAAGAGAATCTGTGCGCCACTTCTGAAGAGCCAGGAGCAAAAACAGGGTGCTTACGGCGCATGCCCCCTGCACACAATGGGGATAGATGTATATGTATAGCTGATTCACTTTGTTATACAGCAGCAACTAACACAACAATGTAAAGCAATTATACTCCAATAAAGATGTTAAAAATATGCAATAAATATATTTCACTATCACATTTTTCAATAAAAGTAATTGTAGTTTCTTGAAAAAAACAAAAGTAGAATGGTAGTTAATAGAGGCTCGGGGGAGCTGGTCCCTTATATGGGGTGAGGGTAGGGGTGCGTCCAGGGGTTGGGCTGGAGGGCTGGCTTAGGTGTTTTGCCCACCCCTCTGGTGGTGTTGTGTGCAGGGGGCATGCGCCGTAAGCACCCTGTTTTTGCTCCTGGCTCTTCAGAAGTGGCGCACAGATTCTCTTCAGTTTTTACATTTGGTAGTGTATACATGTCCATGCCACTCTCTCACTTCGTCCCAGCTTACCCTTCCCCGCCCTGTGTCCTCCAGTCCATTCTCATTCTACTTTTTATCTCTATAAAATTTTTTATTGAAGTATAGTTGATTTACAAAGTGTTAGTTTCAGGTGTACAGCACAATGATTCAGCTATATATATATATATATATATATATATTCTTTTTCAGATTCTTTTCCCTTACAGGTTATTACAGAATATTGAGTAGAGTTCCCTGTGCTATACAGTAGGTCCTTGTTGATTGTCTATTTTGTATATAGTGGTGTGTATATGTTGATCCCAAATTCCTTATTTATCCCTACCCCCCACTTCCCCCTTTGGTAACCATAAGTTATTTGACTACCCTAGACACCTCATATAAATGGAATCATACAATATTTGTCCTTTTGTGTCTGGCTTATTTCACTTAGCATAATGTCCTCAAAGTTGATCTACATTGTAGCATGTGTCAGAGTTTCCTTCCTTTTAAAGGCTGAATAATATCCTATTGTATGTATCTACTACATTTTGTTTATCCATTCATCTGTCAGTGGACACTTGGGTTGTTTCCACCTTTTGACTGCTGTGAATAATCCTGCTATGAGCGTGGGTGGACAAATATCTGTCAGGTCCCTGCTTTCATCTCCAGAAGTGGAATTGCTGGATCACACGTTAAATCTATGTCTAACTTTTAGGAACCACTCATTGTCTTTTTTAAAAATTTTTTTGTTGTGCTGTGAGGCATGTGGGATCTTAGTTCCCTGATCAGGAATCGAACCCACGTCCCCTGCAGTGGAAGCGCGGAGTCTTAACCACTGGACCACCAGGGATGTCCCTGGGAACCACTAATTTTCCACAGCAGCTGCACCATTTTACATTCTCAGTTAGCAGTGCACAAGGTTTCCATTTTCTCTACATCCTCACCAACACTTGTTCTTTTCCATTTTCCTGATAATAGCCATCCTAATGGGTGTAAAGCAGAAACTCACGTTTTGAGAAAAACAGTACTTTGCTGTGTAAGACTGTCTTGTCCATCGTAGGAGGTAATATCCCTGTTACACCAACTCATCCACTGGAGGACCAAACTGGTGGAGAATACTGATTTTTTTTGTTTTTATAAATTATGAGCAACAGCTAAACTTTCTGTTGAGTCCTTTTAGCCTCAGCGGGGCTGCTGGAAGTCTAGCTGTGCAGGGAGAGTTTAAAGGTCAGCCCAGAGATGTGCACAAAGTTTATGCCGAAAATTTGAGGCTTCCCTCTCTCCTGTTCTGCTTTCCCAGATTTCTCCCCCTCATTTTCTAGCTGACGTGGTTTCCCTGCCTCTGTCCTAGGGTTCTTTAGCCCAGAAAGACTGCCGGTTTCTAGTCAAGGTTTTGCCACCTTTCCCTCCCCACCCCGAAGGAGCCATCTGACTTTAGGCTAAAGGCTATACAAGTACGAAACTCAGCTGGTGCCACTTCTGTCCCAAGTGTGGACACTCTTCTCCAGGTTTGACCTGCTTTTTGGTCACTCACCAAGCCTTCAGTAGTTGTTTTTGGATTTTATTTGAAGTTGACAGCTGTTTTCTGTGGAAGAGTTGATTCCACCATTACTGGAAGCAGAACCTTACCCTCTTTTTCAGGATCCACTCTCATCCTCTCCAAAAGCTGGTGCTGCCATGTGAATAAACCCAGACTTGTCTGCCTATTTTCCAAATTTTGGACACTGAGCATATCTTTTGAAATCTTAAGAGCTAGTTTCTATGATTTTTTAAAAATCGATAATAATGTCTTAAAATTATAACTCAGTTATAGAAGAAAAATCACAGTCTCCTTCACAGTGCTAAGGGGAAACTCTGCAATGGCTTCACATTCCTTTACTTGCAGGCACGTGAGTTGAGGTTTAGCCCTTACAACTCATTTAATCTCTTCCCTAAATTGTATTTGTGCTCCACAAAGTGGCGCTACGATTAACCGTAAATGTTCTAAATTTCTCGCTATGTGGGACAAAGGAGAAGTACGAGGTTAATCCTGAGAAACAAATGTCTGTTGGATCAGTATTTTCTCTGGCTGCCTTGTGACGAAAAGTTGTCAGGTTTCAGGCTGGAAAATTATAATTCTGAGATCTGGGGGTTAATAAGAGATTTGCCTGCCTTTCTCCATGTATTCGTTTGCTTAACAAATATGTGTTAGATCCCCATCACCTGTTAATTAGTGTGTTTAATGAAAACTAATTTAGTCATTTGTGGATTAGTGATTAGCTAGTGTAGTCATACTTTTCTAAATTTTTTAATGCAGCAGGTTCTTATTAGTTATCCATTTTATAAATATTAGTGTATACATGTCAATCCCAATCTCCCAGTTCACACACCACCACCACTCACCCCCGCCACTTCCCCCCTTGGTGTCTGTACATTTGTTCTCTACGTCTGTGTCTCTATTTCTGCCCTGCAAACCGGTTCATCTGTACCATTTTTCTAGATTCCACATATATGCGTTAATATACGATGTTTGTTGTTCTCTTTCTGACTTACTTCACTCTGTATGACAGTCTCTAGGTCCATCCATGTCTCTACAAATGACCCAGTTTTGTTCCTTTATACGGCTGAGTAATATCCTATTGTATGTATATACCACATCTTCTTTATCCATTTGTCTGTTGATGGGCATTTAGGTTGTTTCCATGACCTGGCTATTGTAAATAGTGCTGCAGTGAACATTGGGGTGCATGTGTCTTTTTGAATTATGGTTTTCTCAGGGTATATGCCCAGTAGTGGGATTGCTGGGTCGTATGGTAATTCTATTTTTAGTCTTCTAAGGAACCTCCATACTGTTCTCCATAGTGGTTGTAATTAGTTTGTTCAATGAAAACTAATTTAATCATTTGTGGATTAGTGAGTAGCTAGTGTGGTCATACTTTTATTCATCAATAAATTAATTTATTTCATGAATTTAATTTAGTTAGTTTATGGATGAATCAATGCAATAATTTAATTCAGCAATAAATTCCTAATCCTTATTCCAAGGTGCTGCAAGATCCTGAAATGCTTTCTGAAGTATCAGGTTGATTAATTTTGTTCAGGATAGTTTTAGCATCAATTATACCTTCTTGCATTATTATTGGAAAACCAGGAGTCCATGCTTAGTACATGTATCAATTTTCTCAAGGGTTATGTAAAGGTTCCCTTTTCTGTTCATCAGTTTCACAATCAAAGACCTATGTAAATTTCCCATGCTGTCTTGAAACGGGGCTTCATTCAATGAGGTGCTTTTGACTAGCCCTGTGATTTCAAATTGGTTGATTATTCTGGCATACGACCCTCCAGCTCATCTTGGAACCCCTCCCCACTCTGGCACTTCTTGCCGTGTACCTCCTGGTCTCTGTCCTAAGCTGGTCAGCCTCTCAATCCCTGGGGAATGTCCCGAGTCTCTCCTTCTTTATGTCATACCCCACCTATCTTCCATCCCCCACCTTGCTTCATCCCCTTCCTTTCCCTAAGAAAAAAGTTACTTTTGGATTTCCTTTACCTAATAATTTTTATATGCAAATTTTTGAATTCTACCGGAGGGGATTCTGATGGTGAGGAATCTGTACTTTTCTTCATGGACATACAACCCACATAGTCCTACAGCGACCTGAACTTAGAAGAGCCTTGCACTTGGCTTAATGCTCTGCTGTCACCATCTCAAAATACTTAAATCATTTTTTTTAACAAGGTGCATTTTTAAACGTTTTTATTTTGTGCAGGCCCCCATAAGCTACGTAGCCAGTCCTGCGTTAGGGAGAGGTGTTCAGTTGGTCAAGAGTTTGCAATTCACTGGGTAGGAAAAGGAGCAACCAGAGCTATTTATGACATCACTGGCAGGGACGGGACCAGGAAATTAGAAAAGAAGGATACATAGGATCACCTTTCAGCAGCGCTCTCTTTTACGCTGGGAATCTCCTTCAATCGCAGGGCCAGGGTTGGAGGACATGGTGGTAGCCCTCTTGTAGATCAATTAAGGAACTGTTCAAATGATCATAGTCAATTCTGATCTACTCTTGAGGAATCCCTGCCAAATTCTACAGAAGGAATGTATCTCTAAAAATAGATTGATTTTAAAAGGGCTGCCATGGGATTTACACACTGGCTCATCTCTTTTATGGAATAGGTAAACTAATATAAAAGATAGACAAGTTTATCCCAGGAAAGCCAGGAGCAAAATCTTGTCCTGTAGAAATAAAAAGTGGCAGTAAGGTACTTTCCAGGTGTTGACTGTAAGGACATGTTACATTGGTTCAGGAAAGATATTCTGGGAGAGTAAATTAGGAAGAGGATTGTGATGCAGACCTTTTGAAGAGGTGCTAGAATGCTGTCAAGGCAGAACCTGAGGAAACTCAGTGAGATGCATATGTGAGAAGAAAACAAAGGAAAACACGTGAGAGAATTTCATACTGTCCTGGAAAAAAAAATTATCGACATGAATCTAAATAGAAAGGCCTTTGTGATGATCTGGACAACAGAAGGAGGCAGAGTTGAGGTTGCAAATTAATACCTTTCTGTTTGCTTTGTGCATCCTTTTGTTGGTTCTCAATAAGTGTGAAATACTCATAAAAGTCCCTGGGGGAAACCATTTCAAACAGACTCGATCCCTTTAGAATTAAAGGACTTTCAAACAATAGCATTTGAAGGCTCCTGCTGAAGGTCTTTCTTTTAATAATTGACTGCTCTTGAGGAGAGTTCATTTCAGAACATGGTTTTGAAAGTGGGAGCTGAGTAAAACATACATACGTAAAATTCAGCTCTGCCGAGGTACACTGTTTTATTTCTTATTTGTTGGGATTCTTTGGCAGCAGCGGGCATTTGTAGGCAATCCTTTTGCTAATGGTTACTATGGTCAATCGAGCAAGTCAACTATTTTTCTGCAAGTCTCTTTCCACTGTGCCTTTTGACACGGAAGGAGAAGGGATGCCGCGTTGAACTCAACAACCAAGTTTGAACATTGCGTTCGGGGCACTAAGTGCTTCCTTGAATACAAACTGCTGAAGTGAGCAAGGGAAGTACATTTTGGTGTTTTCTTGAAAGCCTTGACTATTGAAATGAGCCTGAAGTATGGAGAATAGGAAATTCTGCAGCCAAGAAAGCCCTATCTGTCCACGGCATCCTGCGGAAGAAGATAAAGGTCCATCTGAGTTTTACCTTGCTACAGTGTTCACTGACTGTGAAACCTCAAAGAACATATATATTATATATATATATGTATATATATATATATATATACACATTTTTTTCATGTATCTTAGGTGAAAAGATTGTTCGTACTTCCGTGACTTATGTGTTTTTTAATATTAATACTTGATTTTTAAAAGTAAATTGAAAAGTCATGATTTTTCCTTAAGTTTATAAATCTTATTTTGCTTTAAATAAGATGCCAATAAATTTCTAAAAATCACTTTAAAGGCTCTTCGAGTCATCTTTGGGTCCCATTTAAAACCTAAACTCCTTTAAACATTTAAAATTACATCTATATTTATTCAGTGTATATAGCTTTATTTCTAAGTCCTTCACTTGTCTCTGTAATGCCAAAATTTCCCAAAACTTACTTAAGTAATATAAATCTAATATATATAATATGAAACATCTACATTATACATAGTATCTACTTATATATAATGTTAAGTTCTCCAAAACGGTTCAATACCGTTTACAAATTAGGTTTTACCTTGTCAGCTTAAAAATCATGAGTTTGAATCAGGTATCCACACCAATTATTCTTTTAGACAATACAAACATTTCAAATGCAAGGTACACAAAATTTTACATGCAATATAACACAAAAAATGTAAATACTACGAATTGCATTTGCTCAATTATCTTTAATAGCTCAGCCAAGATGGATTCCAGCGAGAAGGATTCTGGGAGACCACTGACAATAAAGATGTAATTTCTTTTCCATTCAACCTCATGGAACCCGTGAATTCTATCCAAAAGAGCCCAGGAGAGCCGAAGCAAGAAGAATTATCTTTAGACTTCATTCTAAGCTGGCCTGGTATTAAACGTACCCACCAAGGAACCAATTATACTTTCCCACATTAGTTTCATTTTTCTTTCCAAGTATTTTTTGGCAATACTGTTCCAAGGAAGTGGGATTTCCATTCCAAGTGCATTGGGGTGACCTCAGAGATTGAGCAGCATATAAATTAGAGAGACTGGCCTGAGTACAAAATGAAGAGCTAGAGACATCCAGCGTAAATTTTTTCCCCAACAGACCGTCATATTGAGCCTTCTTTTTTAAAAAAAAAAAATGAGGTGAAATTCATGTTACATAAAATTAACAATTTTAAAATAAAAGATTCAGCAGCATTCACAATGTGTGAAACCACCCCTTTTTAAAATTGTAAGACATTTCCGTCACTCCAAGATAAAGCCCTGTTCCCACTAAGCAGTTAGTCTCTATGACTCACTACCCCTGGCCCCAGGGAACCACCAATCTGCTTTTAATTTCTATGGTTTTACCTGTTCTGGGTGTTTCATATAAATGGAAGCATATACAACATGTGAATTTTTGTGTCTGGCTTCTTTCACTTAGCTTGCTTTTGAGATTCATCTATGTTGTAGTATGTATCACTACTTTATTCATTTCTGTGGCTGAATAATATTCCATTTTATGGATACACCACAATTTGTGTGTTCATTTATCCATTGATGGACATTTGGGTTGTTTCCACCTTTCGACTCTTGTGAATAATCCTGCTATGAATGCGCCTGTACATGAATTTGTGTGAACACCCGTTTTCAATTCTCTCAGGTATATTCCTAGGAGCGGAATCGCTGGGTCGTGTGTGTGTGATAATTCTGTGTTTTGCTTTTTGAGCCAAACTGTTTTCCACAGCAGCTGAACTGTTTTATATCCCCACTAGCAATGTGTGAGGGTTCCAATTTCTTGATCCTACCCGACACTTGTTACTTTCCATTAAAAAAAATTACAGCCATCTTTGTGGGTGTGAAGTGGTATCTTATTATGGTTTTGATTTGCATTTCCTTAATGACTCATGATGTCTGAGACTTTTTTATTAATGGTTTCTGCCAAGGGAGTACTCCAAGTCAATGTCCTACACTGTAGGTCCTCTGAATTCATGCTCTCACTCTTTTGTAATTACTCTCAGTTGTGTCCTAGATTATGGCAAATTATATGTGATCTTCCTCCAAACTCCAATTCCATTCGCCTTCTTTGCCCCACAGCCTAATCGGATTCAACCAATCTGTTTAATGCTTGTTTCTACTCTAAATTCTTTTTACGCTCCTTCTACCTGGCAGATCTGCTACTTTAAACAGCTATCTGTATGACATCCTTTAGCTTCTGCACGTCTCTCCCGTCTGTTTAGCTGCATGGTCAATTTCTAAAGTCATTCTGATGATAATATTTAACGTATAATATTAAACATATTGGGAGGAAGGAAATTTCAGACTGTGATGAAAGTATGTTTTGGCAGAATCAGATTGCAGTACTTTAAGAATTAGTAACCATTCATTTAGGAAATTTTCCTTTTGAATCAAATGACCATGATTGAGACCGCAGAAATGAGACCGCAGAAGTGTTCAAGAAACGGCAATTTACCTAAATTGCCTGGGTGGTCAGTTGATGCCCGGGAGGAACCAGGCCCACTGGTGCCTGCCTTGTAAATGTCCTTTTTCTCAAGTCACCTTCGGGCCACGGTCGTATCTAATTAGGAGCATCCTGGGAGGGGAGAGATGTCGACGAGAACAGAGAGCATAGCCAATTGGTGCAGAGGAAAATCAGGATTATAGAGGAGGATTTATAGTGTGACGTCCGAGATGGAGCGAGAGGCAAAAACAGCTCATATGGAGACAGATCAGAAACGAATTCAGAGGTCGCTGATCACGTCCTCAGTAGTACTTTTTATGCGTGGCCCAAAGAGCTTTGCTGAGGTACACGGAGACTGATAAGACACCTAAAGCTATAAAATGATCCATCTCAAATCCACAGTCTGTTTCCATGAAAGTCAGGTCCTGCCGTAACTAGGACCTCAGGTGAGAAACCAAATAGCAGAAGCGTTGGGGGAGACTGTACCCTTTTGCATCTACACCCCAAGATCTCCAGCTCTTGGACAATTGTCTGGTACAATTGAAAATTCTAAATTGCCACTCAGATATAAAGCAGCATTGTTTTTATTGTTCCCCTAATGAATTGTATATTGAAGACAGAGGCGAGTGGAGGGGTCTGAGTTAATTCAATATAAGAAGGGTCTTGTGTAAATCCAGGGCCACCCAGGGACTGGCGGTGGCCAGCAGTGGTCAGCCCTCAAAAAACGAAATAAAATCATCACCGTAACAGGAGATGGCTTTTTTCTTCTCTTCTGCTTTGCCAGCTGCAAAATAACCACTGTCTTAAAAGAATCCAAAGAGTCCCAAGTGTACTTCTGGGGGAGCCAGTGTCCCCAGCCTCCTGTTGGCCCTAACGAAGGAGGAGGATGTGATTTGCTTTGATGTACAGCTGTAGGTTTTTTAATGAGGTAGGCAAGAGATCAGATTACATTGGGACACCTCCTTTGAAGCCTAGATTATTCAGCAGCCCTGTTGAAATTAGCTGTTCATTTATCTACGAGCAGCTGCACGCAGGGTTGGACGGTTTTGCTTGTAGTGTCAAACTGAGTAGGGCTGGGCTGAGGCACTCCTGAATATTTATTTAATGCAGTTATTCCTCTGTGCCACTTTTTTTTCTGCTTCTAAGCAATAGTAGTAGATTTTGAAATCGCTAGAATTTCACCATAAAAATGACTAAGAAACTTGATCTGGATTGTAAACCGCAGCTCGGTTCTAACCGGAGACAAATCCTCTCGGTCCCACCTGCCTGTTCCCCTTCCACGTGACATTAATGCCATTTTGGCACATGGTGTCCCAGCTGCAAAGCAGGGCTGGTCCCTCCTGTTTGCCTGTTCTGACGAGCTCCCTGCAAGGCTGCCAGAATGGCCACATTCATGACTGTCAGGGACTGGCTGGAAATACACAGTCTGTATTTCAGAGCAGGGGCCAAGCTCTGCTCACTGTCCGGGGAAGGTGTATGTGGTCAGATGAGGCTTTGTCAGGGATCAGAGAAGAAGGAATGGAGGATGACCCTGGCATGGGGCAGAGATTTGGTGCCACGCTGGAAAACTGGCAAGGCTAGGAAGGATTCTCACACACACACACACACACACACACACACACATACACACACACACACACACACAAGTGACATTCTGATCAACAGAATTATTGTCATGCATTTAGTACAATAGGCCACCAGGAGCACAAGTGTTTCTCACTCTTGTATATTTACTGATCAAGTTAAACTTTGTTCTGTATGTGCTTTAGGTTTACAAGACCTCTGCATTGTTATTTTTTAATATTTTATTTTATTTGTTTTAAAAAATTAAATACAATTTTTTTTTCCAGCCGCCCCGCGGCATGTGGGATCTTCCCGGACTGGGGCACGAACCCGCGTCCCCTGCATCGGCAGGCGGACTCTCAACCACTGCACCACCAGGGAAGCCCTTAAATACAATTTTTAAAGGTCACTTTACAATGATTACAAAATGTTGGCTGTCTTCCTCGTGTTGCACAACACATCCTTGAGCCTGTCTTATACCCAATAGTTTGTCCCTCCCACACCCTACCCCAAGAGTGCCCCTCCCCCCTCCCTACTAAGACATCTGCATTACTAAAAAAAAACTTTTGTTCCATATCTGTTCTTTCTTTTTTATTGTTTTTTTATACAGCAGGTTCTTATTAGTTCTCTTTTTATACATATTAGTGTATATATAAGACATCTGCATTACTGATTTAACAGTTTCACTTTTCTCCCTGCATGTGTCAGCTGCTTGAACTGTTTTACCACATTTGTTATAAACGCAGCTTCTGTGTCCAAATATGGAATTCTATGCAGGGACATTCAAGCTCCTTGGGAGCTGACCCCCAAGTTCTTTTCACTTTGAGGTGAAATGGGCTAAACAAGTCCTGGGCCCAGCGGAAACTGGCTCCGTCATTTCTTCTCCAGTGTTTTCAGCCAAAGTTGGAATATCTTCCACCCGTCTCCTGATGGGTTTCATGGTTTTATTTACTGTTCTCATTATCACTAGGTTATTTGCATTGTTCACGGGTCTCTTTCAGCACTTCCAGTGGTTATTGAATGGTCCTCCACGTGTTTTCTGAACTGGGCACCAGCCTCAGCTGCCTCTACTTTGTCTCCCGTTTGCTAGGAACCATTTGGGGACAAACACCACGGTAGCAGATGACACAGGCAACTGACATTTTACAATCCTCCATTAATCAAAAGAATGCTTTGTAACTGATATTGGCAAGTTCATTAAAAAGTGAAAAAAACTTTTTACTCTTGAAAAAGTAAAGTTTAAAAAACTTTAAAACTTTTTTAAAAAGTAAATTAAAAAAAACTAAGATAAAGAATAAAGAATAAAAAGTATTTTATTTATATGCAAAACCAGCAATCTATCTAAAATCAATCGCCATTTTCTTAATAGAGACTACATTAGATGGCTCCATACATTAAAATCTAGACAGACAAAGGATGTTCACAATACTCAGTAACATAAAATATGTAGAAATAGCCTTTTTCATCACATGCACAAGAATCATGAATGTCTTTTCTGGGTTATTCATATAAACAACTTGGATATATGATGAAATATGCCACGTTCATGGATTAGGAAATAGAACGTTACTAAAATGTTAGTTCTTTAAAAATTAATTTATAAATTTGCAATAATTACATCAAAATTTCAAGAGGAGCTTTTGAAACTAGACAAAATTTTTTAGATTTCATATGAAAGAATAAATGACGAAAGGAGTTCAGAAAATTTTGAAAAGAAGAGTAATGAGTAAAGGAAGTTTAACCCTCCCAAATATTAAAACATGTTATAAAGTTCTAATAATGTAAAGAACATGGTACTATCAAATACGTAAGAATCAAATATGTAATAAATAAGGCATTCCAAATGAATAAGGAGAAGGGGAAGATCTGTTTGATAAATAGTTCTGAAACAATTCCAGAATGATGAAAGTGTAAACTTTTTAAATAACTAATAATAAATTACATCATAAAAAATAATAAACGTTAAGTAAGCAAATTTGCCAGTCATGGGAGGGGGGAACAATAGCGCCTCAACTTAAAAACAAAGGAGCAGATTACTAGATTTAAATATCTAAAATTTTCAAAATTCTGTCAATAAAAAAAAACAAACCATAAACCTTAATAGTAAGAAATATCTGGATAAAATATTTGCAAGATAAATCATCATGCTCTTGCATGAACTAAGCACTGACAAAGCTGGAGATACACATGGCTAACACTTAAAAATAAACGTCTTCCTTACCAATAATCAAAGAAGTAAAAACAAATTTAAACAAAATAACGAGTTTTTAATTCTTCAAAATAGTAGCCATTTTAAGCAATAAAAATAGCCAATACTGCAAAAAACAAAAAACAAAAAAAACGGTGTCCTCAGCATAGAGAACAGACTGGTGGTTGCCAAGGGGGAGGGGGTTGGGGGAGGGATGGAGTGGGAGTTTGGGGTTAGTAGATGTAAGCTAGTATATAGAGAATGGATAAACAACAAGGTCCTACTGTATAGCACAGGGCACTACATCCAATCTCCTGGGATAAACCATAATGGAAAACTATATAAAAAGGAATGTATACATATGTATAACTGAGTCACTTTGCTGTACAGCAGAAATTAACACAACATTGTAAATCAGCTATACTTCAATTAAAAAATATTGATAAAATTTGGAAACTGGAGAGGACCTCTGATGTCACCTTGGTGAAATGTATGAATGACAGTAGGGTAAGAATCTAGCCTTAGTTCCTTTGAAAAAACGTTGGACTCCAGTGATCATAGGGCTTCTGGGATTTCCCAGCTATAGGGGTCCACTGACTGAGTATAAGATATTTAGCAAATACTCATTATTTAGCTATGAGCCAGATAAAATTTCATAATTAAAACTAAAGTGTATAAAATTATAAATTTATTTTTCTAAAAAAACCCCCACAAAATATTATCTCATGCTCTAACCTGCTAGGCCTAGTAACATAATATAATCACTAGAGATAATGTCAATGAATGGAATAATTTTTCAACCCTATGCTGTTTTATCATAACAAATAAAGGCTTCTATCTATTTTCCCCCATTAAAAAAAAGGAGTATCCTCAGCAATGTTGAGTGTTACTGTTGGGAAAGATGAGTTTGACACTTTCGTTAAACAGTGGAAAAATTAAGGGAAAATGGACAGTTGTGTGTGCCTTTAGAACACGAAGCCCAACTGAGGGGTATTTAGCTTGAAGTCTCAACTCATCAAATCTTCCGTGTATATTTGTGATGATTTTGTGCCCGTCCCCGTACCTCTGTGCTACTCACCCTCCTTGGAATATGTGTGCCTTGTCCGTCTTTGATGTCCTTTAAACAGGTCTCCACGTAGCCACCTGCTGGATTAATGGTCACTCTAAATTCTCTCAGTAGGATGTATACGGTGAGTCCCACGGCATCCTAGACTCTTGCAGCTGATAGGCTGTTCTCCACACACTCCTGCATCTACTGCTTGAATTGTTTTTTTTTCCTGAGAAAAAGATGTGTTTGCTTCAAGCTTGTTTACACGTGTTGTTATCGTAATACCGTAATATAATTAGACATGAACTAAGTCAACAAAATGCGAGTGCCAAAAGAAAGGGGGTGGTTATTATGAAGATAAAATCAGATGCTTGGAAAATAAGGAAGATGAGCTGCTGAAGACAAATTGTTGTCGGATTAGGTGTGGGCAAGGGAATTATACAAGACGAGTGAAGCAGTAAAAATCAAGAAGGACTCTGTACTCAGATTGCTTTGCAATTCTCTCCCCCTTCTTGCTCCCATTAAAAACAACAAACTGGAAATTGTGTAGTTAATGCATTATGGGTGTGATCTGTGCAGGAAAGAAGGCAAGGAAACTCCAATTAGAAGGCTTACGCTTAATAGAAAACCTTGACCCTACAACAAAGTAAACTGGTGAATAAACTCCCCGTATGAGTTTATGTGGAATTAAATGTTCAAGGCATAGATTATTTTTATGTAACTGCCTGCTCTGATTAACTGCCCATCTACCTGAACTTAGAGCCGCCGAAAGGATGTCCAGGGTACAAGTCCTTTATCAGACATCTCGGGTGCAGTCTCCTCCAGGAAGCTTTCTCTGGCTTTCGTCTCCAGCCGGGGTGAAGCCTCCCGCATCCTGGCTCCCAGCTGTTCGTCCATCACAGCGCTTTATTACATCGTAACTATTTGCTTAGCTGTCTGTCTCCTTCACTGGGCTGTGAGCTTGCTGAGAGCAATGAACTCATTTTTAATTTCCAAATTCTTAGGTCTTGAAACACTGCCTGGCCCCAGTGTAGCTGCACGAATGCTTATGAATTGAAGGTTGAAAAACAGACTTCATTAAAGATGCTGATGGAATAACCAAGATTAAAAAAATAAAAACTGGGTGTATCACTTTATGGAAAGACTGTGGAAAAACTTGGTTGGTATAAGGGAGTCGTTTCTCTGGATTTAGATGTGTTCTGTAAAGAGCTTAAAGACCAAGTACCTGGGAGTCGCAGAGTAATGTGAATAGATTTTATTGTTAGTGTGTGTTGTCTGGACATATCTTCTCTTAACCGCAAGATTTTTTTTTTTTTTTTTTTTTGCGGCACGTGGGCATCTCACTGTTGTGGCCTCTCCCGTTGCAGAGCACAGGCTCTGGACGCGCAGGCCCAGCGGCCATGGCTCACGGGCCCAGCCGCTCCGCGGCACGTGGGATCTTCCCGGACCGGGGCACGAACCCGTGTCCCCTGCATCGGCAGGTGGACTCTCAACCACTGCGCCACCAGGGAAGCCCTCGCAAGATATTTTTATATGTCTTTTCGCCTTGCAGAATTTTTGCCCCCTTTCCTTTTTGCCTTCCACGTGCTGTATTCTGTTTCTAGCAGCTAACAAGGAAGCTGTGGAACTTGGCTGGTGCCACCCCACATCAACTGGGACAGCCTCAAAGAATCTGAATCCTTCCATTACAAATCTTGTTTATTCTCCTTCCTCTCTTCCCTAACCTCAAATCAACATATGCATCTAGTCTGGGAGTCTAGGGGAGTTCTCAAGACCATGTATCCTGTTTCCTTTAATAGACTTGCAGCCTAAGCTAAGAATTATCTTTTCATCCCCCGTCCTTTACATTCTTTAATTCCTTGGTCTTAACTCTTTAATCAAATGTCTTGCTTTAATATTCCCTTTGCCCTGTGGCATTTGGCTTATGTCTAGACACAAAATGTTCCATTTCGTATAAATTTTAAAAAGTGGCCTGCAAGAGGAAATATTTCATCCAAAGTAAATTGTATAGTTTGAACACTTAAGGGCTTAGAACCAAAGAGTCCGCAGTAGGAGTCAATCACAGAACACAAACGACACAGGCACAGTTTAAGAGAAAAGTTTTTTAATGAATTCATTCACTATAAGCAGCAGTTTAATGGGTGCTTTGCAAACATGTAAATATGGAACTGAATATCATTCTTCTCATTTGCTGCAGGCATGCCACTTCCCCTCGAGTCCCCTGAAAGGATTATCAAATATGAAAAACAGAGACTCTAAAAAATAAAACTTTTTATTGCAAATGAATGATTATCTACATTAAGAATCCCAAAGGAATCTCCAAAAAAACGCCAAAGAACTCCTAGAAGTAGTATGAGAGTTTATCAAGTTCATAGGGTACAAGGTGAATATATGCAAATCAATTGTATTTCTATATAGTAGCAATAAATAATTAGAAGTTGACATTTTAAAAATGTATCATTTAGAATAGCATCAAAACCATGAAATACGTAGGGATAACTTTAACAAAATATGTGCAAGGTCTGTCTGATGAAAAGTACAAAACAGTAATGGGAGAAATCTAAAAAACCCTAACTAAATGGAAAGATATACCATGTTTATAGATTAGAAGACTAAATATTAAGATGTCAGTTCTCCCCAAACTGAGCTACAGATTTAATATCATCTCAATTAAAATTCCAGGAAGATTTTTGAAAAAAAATTGACATGTTGATTCTAAGGTGTATATGGAAAAACAAAGGCCCTAGCATAACCAAAGTAACTTTGAAGAAAACCAAAGTTGGATGACTCACACTGCTTGATTTTAATACTTATTTTAAAGCAAGACAAATAATGCCGTGTGGTAGTGACAAAAGGAGAGATCTAGAGATACATGCAACAGAATGGAAAGTCCAAAAATATACCCACATTTATATAGTCAGTTGATTTCCAACAAAGCTACCAAGGTAATTCAATATATAAAAAATGGTCTTTTTAACAAATGGGACTGGAGCAATTGTACATCCATATAAAAAAAAAAAAAAAATGAAACTCATCCTTACCTAGCATCCTATGCAAAAATTAATAGAAATATTAACTGAAGTAGATCATAGACCAAAATGTAAAAGCAAAAATCTTTAAAACTTCTAGAGGAAAACATAAGAGAAAATATTTTTGACCTTGGCTTGGGCAAAGGTTTTTTTAGCTACGACACAAAAACACAAACCATAAAAGAAAAAATGGATAAGTAAGACATCATTAAATTTAGTTTTCTTCTTCAAAAGACATTGTTAAGAAAATAAAAAGAGAAGTCACAGGAAGGGATAAAACACCCACAAAACATACACCTGATAACAGGTAAAAGAACGCTTAAGACTCAGTCACTAAGAAAACACACAACCAATAACAGCTGGATAAAAGACCTAACAGATATTTCACTAGAGAAGATATATGGATGGCAAGTAAGCACATGAAAAGATGCTCAACATCATAAACCATCAGGGAAATGAAAATTAAAACCACAACAAGATATCACTACATACTTATTAGAAGGGGTAAAATAAAAAACAGGACAACACCAAGTGCTAACAGGTGGTAGAACAACCGGACCTCTCATGCATCACTGATGGGAATGTAAACACAGGCAGTGTGGAAAATGGTCTGGCAGCTCCTATCTGGCAAAATATACACTTCCCATGTGTATTATTTTCTAGGATTGTTGTATAAAGTATCACAAACGAGGTGGCTTAAAACAACAGGTATCTATCATCTCACACTTCTGGTGGCTAGAAGTGTGAAATCAAGTTGTCCCCTCATAAGGATACCAATTAGATTAAGGGCCCACCCTACTCCAGTAGGACTTCATCTTAATTAATTACATCTGCAATGATTTATTTCCAAATAAGATCATGTTCTGGGGTACTGGGGGTTAGGACTTCAACATATCTTTTTGGGGGGACACAAGTCAACTCATGACACCGTACAACCCAACGATCCTACTCCTAGGCATTTACTTAAGAGAAATGAAAACATATGTCCTCACAAAGACCTGTACAAAATGTTTACAGCAGCTTTATTCATAGTCACCCAACAATGGAAATGATGGGAACTTTCAACTATAAATGGATAAATTGTGGTACATCCATACAGTGGAATACCACTTGGCAATAAAAGAACAAAACTACTATTACATCCAAGAGCACGGATGAATCTCAAAACTTCATGTTAAATGAAAGAAGCCAGGGCTTCCCTGGTGGCGCAGTGGTTGCGAGTCCGCCTGCCGATGCAGGGGACATGGGTTCGTGCCCCGGTCCGGGAAGATCCCACGTG
>NC_041224.1:12442362-12463230 GCF_002837175.3 Physeter macrocephalus
GGTTCGTGCCCCGGTCCGGGAAGATCCCACATGCCGCGGAGCGGCTGGGCCCGTGAACCTATGGCCGCTGGGCCTGCGCATCCGGAGGCTGTGCTCCGCAACGGGAGAGGCCACGGCAGTGAGAGGCCCGCGTACAGCAAACAACAACAACAAAGAAACAAAAAAAAGAAAGAAAGAAAGAAAGAAAGAAGCCATACAGGAAAGACTGCAAACTGTATAATACCATTCACCCAACATTCCAGAAAAGGCAAAAACTATGAGGCAAAAATCAGAGGAGTAACTGCAGGGACTAAAGGTGGGAGGAGAGAATTGATCACAAAGGGGCCTGAAACAACCTTTTCAGGTGATGAAAATATTCTCTATCATAACTGCGGTGGTGGCTATACAACCATATATATTTGTCAAAATTCATAGAGCTGTACATTAAAAAGGGTAAATTTTACCATGTGTAAATTATACCTCAAGAAAACTTCCACAAAAATTCTTACATACTGCAGTTTGAAAATCAAAAGTACTTACAAAAATAAGACCCAAGATTCTGTGAGCTCTCACTGTAGGCAGTCTGCATGTGGACTATTCAGATTTGAGGAATTAAAGTTTCTAACAAAGATTTGTTAGACATATTAGGATTAACTGGAATTAGTGAAGGTCAGTATAGCTTCCCCTGGCTGGGAATCAGGAAAGGAAATCTCCAAGAGTCAAGGTTTGTACTTTTGGGGAATGGCCCTCTGATAATTATAGGGAGCAAAATCCTCAAGACAACCTGAGATTTAGAAAATCTAAATGTTGAGCAGTAATGAGGCTCCATCCTGGCCCTTGTGTGAGCCTGGGGCTATTTCTTTGACATCTACCTGAATGTTCACTACCTGTTATTTCTAGTCTCGCAACAGCCCTTCCTGAGATGGGCTGTGCTCTGCCTTTCCTACCAGGACAAGTACTCTTGCTATTCATTGGTCTTGGGTCTGAACTTATCGTTCAATTGTTGTCTGAACTCAAACATAGACAGTTACTTCTATGTTTCCTCAATTCAAAGAAGTCATCAATTGTGAAATTATGATACAGGTACACCTCAGAAATATTGCAGGCTCTCTTTCAGACCACAGCAATAAATTGAATGTTGCAATAAGGTGAATCACACGAATTTTTTGGTTTCCCAGTGCGTGTAAAAGTTCTGTTTATGCTCTCCTGTAGTCTATTAACTGTGCAATAGCATTATGTCTAAAAATACAATGTGCATTCCTTAATTTAAAAAAATACGTTATTGCTAACAAATGCTAACCATCATCTGAGCCTTCAGCAAGTCATCAAAGGTCACTGATCACAGACCATCTTTAACAAATGTAATCGTAATAAGAAAGTTGAACATATTGTGAGAATTCCAAAATGTGACACAGAAACACAAAGGCAGCAAATGCTGTTGGGAGAATGGCACCGATAGACTTGCTCAATGCAGGGTTGACCCAAACCTTCAATTCGTAAAAAAAAGAAAGAAAGAAGGAGAGAGAGAAAGGAAGACAAGCACATAAAGTCCAATGAAACGAGGTCTGCCATTTCCCCACTATGTGAAAGTAGAGCCTGTGACACCTTTTTTCAGCTGACATGCTGTAAAGTGAAGAAGGAATTATACCTTGTCCATCTTGCTAATGGTTGCACAAAATAAACTGAGATAAAGCAGAGATGCTTTACAGACACAGTTCAAAGCTATAGAGACTTGACGCTGGGATGCTGAATGCCGTTCCCAGGGAAGGTGGGGGGGGTGGGGGCCCCTCTCCTGGCCTGGATGCTCTCACTACCTTTATAACAACCTGTTGCGAAACAGATGCTGAGCACTATGTTTGCTTTTTTGCCTTTTTTTCATAAAAGCAAAACGCTGCTTCGGAGGACTTCTTTTGGTTAGCGAAAACAGGTCCTAACGTAAGTCTTTCCTAAAAGCAAAGTGGTGTAAAGCAAACTTTCAGGGATACTTGTATGAAGTTTCAAGGACAGAACGTGCAAGTTTACGTTAAATCGTATTCGATGCACGCCCGTTCTGCTTTTCAGACTGTGTCTCCTGCATGGCTTGACTCCTTCTTGAGTAAGACCAGGGCTCTCCCTCACTTGGCCGTTTCAAGTTTAAGAGACATCTGTCTTCCCCAGTCTTCAGATGCACCCCCTACCCCTTCTCTTTGTAGATCCTCTTAACACGCAACAACCACTCATAAGGTGCCTAGCAAGAATCTCACACCTGCCTCAACAGGGAGGTTTGTTTCCTGAGTCTTGAATTCACAGTGAAAACCAAGGCACGACCTTCAAAAAAAAAAAAAAATTCTTAAAATATCCTGTGTCTTTCTCCCTGCTAATTTCCTGTTCTTTCCAGCCTCTTTATTTCCTCTTCTCCTCTCCCACCCCACTCCTATCCCTGTTAAGTCCTTCCTGGCCCCTCTCCCTCTTACCGTGTCCGCTCCCCTTCCTTCTCCTCTTATGTGCTCCCCTGCACTTCTGATTCTTACCTTATTTTTGTGCTTTTGCTACTCTCTCTTTAACTGACTCTTATGAGGGATTCAAGTGTATCTTTTTTTAATCTATTTTTTATTGAAGTATAGTTGAATGACAATGCCGTGTTAATTACTGCTGTAAGCAAAGTGACTCAGGTATGCATATATACACAGACTTTTTGATATTCTTTTCCATTATGGTTTATCACAGAAGATTGACTATAGTTCCCTGTGCTATACGGGAGGACCTTGCTGTTTATCCATTCTACATATACCAGTTTGCATCTGCTACAGGATTGCTCTTCTTACTCAATCAAGTCTTGTGTTCTCGGAAACCTAGGAGAAAATCTGCCACAAACTTTCCAACTGTATACTCCCCAAGTGCCTCCACTTTTTTATACCAGGCGGACCCAGGCGAAGGACAGTACCTTTTATCTGCCTCTGGGCGTGATTCAAGCTCATGCATATTCATGTTTCTACCTCATTAGTAGTCCCCTGGGCTGACTCTGTGTCATCGGGAGAGCATTGAGAATTGTGGAAATCTCAGTTAAACAATGTCCCTTGTCTTTGCATTTGCTTCCATCTGTTTTGAAGCACAAGTTTCCAGTTGCTCTGTAGAACCGCTAATCAGATTCTTTTCCTATGCAGAAAACTGAGTCTTAAAAACAGCCATTCCTGCAAATGGGCAATGTGCCTTGATCAAAATTCCCAGTGAAGACTCAGCTCTGCCTGCCACAAGGAGATCAGAATCGTTTTTTGAAATAACGTCTCTTAAGAACCTTTCTGTGACACAGCAGGGAAATGTCTAACATCTTTTGGAAGGACTTAAAATAATTGTTATAAAAATGTTTGAAGGGGCTTCCCTGGTGGCGCAGCGGTTGCGCGTCCGCCTGCCGATGCAGGGGAACCGGGTTCGCGCCCCGGTCTGGGAGGATCCCACGTGCCGCGGAGCGGCTGGGCCCGTGAGCCATGGCCGCTGCGCCTGCGCGTCCGGAGCCTGTGCTCCGCAACGGGAGAGGCCGCAACGGAGGGAGGCCCGCATACCACAAAAAATGTTTGAAGGGATAAACTGATAAGCTGAGTTTTGGGTGATTATTTCTATAATTGGGAAGTAATATAATGATCCTTTAAATAATTCCATCATACTGATTTTTCATACAATTCAACCAATATCTATCTAGTTTCTCTCATGGCTCTCTCACTGTGCTAAACACACCAACAGGATGAAAATATTGATTCCTGTCTGCCTTCAAGATTTTCAAGGTACTTAGGGGGAAAAAAAGATAGGTACAAAAAAATCATAATATGTGACATATAACAAGTTTGTTGCCTTCTAGAGTGTAGATAACTTGCTTATTTATTTATTTATTTATTTTTGGCTGCGCTGGGTCTTCGTTGCTGCACGTGGGCTTTCTCCAGTTGCGGTGAGCGGGGGCTACTCTTCGTTGCGGTGCGCGGGCTTCTGACTGCGGTGGCTTCTCTTGTTGCGCAGCACGGGCTCTAGGCGCGCGGGCTTCAGTAGTTGTGGCACGTGGGCTCAGTAGTTGTGGCTCGCGGGCTCTAGAGCACAGGCTCAGTAGTTGTGACGCACAGGACTTAGTTGCTCCGCGGCATGTGGGATCTTCCCGGACCAGGGCTCGAGCCCATATCCCCTGCGTTGGCAGGCGGATCTTAACTACTGCGCCACCAGGGAAGTCCCCGTGCTTTTTAGTTAACGTGTTGTTGTCCCAAATCTAGCTCATTCCTTTGCACACAAGGACACTTAATGAGTGTTTGAAAAATACTGGGTGTTATAAGGAAAATAAAAGAAGCAACGAATCCAGATTACAAAAGTTACAGACTGCCTTGTGGGGAAAGTAGGGCTTGAGCTGCAACTTAATGCACGGGTAGAATTTGCATCTGTTAAAAGAGGGAGGAATAGCATTCCTGCCCCAGGGAACAGCGTGAACAGGGTTCAGAGGTGGGGGGCAAGTGTGTTCACGCCAATGGGAGGGAAACTGCCTGGAGCAGAATCTCCCATTTAGCGAGGTCAGGGTTTAATAGTCAAAAGACCAATAAAGATAATCATTAATTCTCTCCATATGGGATCATTCCCATCAGCTTACAAAGAAAGTAACAAGAATTACACCCAGGCCTCAACATGCCATCAATTCCTTCCAATTTAAAAACAAAACAAACAATAGATAGAATCTCTATATTTCCCACCACCTACCTCCCTAGAAAAAGCTGCCTATACCAGCTTCCTCCAGTTCCTCCCCTCCCATTCTTTCTTTCTTTTTTTTTTTTTAATTGAAATATAGTTGATTTATAATATTGTGTTAGTTTCAGGTATAGAACAAAGTGATTCAGATATATATATATTTTTTATATTATTTTCCATTCTAGGTAATTTCAACATATTGAGTATATTCCCTGTGTTATACAGTAAATCCTTGTTGCTTACCTATTTTATATCTAGTGGTGTGTATCTGTTAATCCCAAGCTCCTAATTTATCCCCCCACCCCTCACCTTTCCCCTTTGGTAACCATAAGTTTATTTTCTATGTCTGTGAGTCTGTTTCTGTTTGGTAAATAGATTCATTTGTATTATTTTTTAGATTTCACATGTAAGTGATGTCATACAATATTTGTTTTTCTCTGTCTGGCTTACTTCACTTAGTATGAGAATCTCTAGGTCCCTCCATGTTGCTGCAACTGGCAAAATTTCCTTCTTTTTTAGGGCCGAGTCATATTCTATTGCCTATATGTGCCACATCTTCTTTATCCATTCCTCTGTCGATGGACACTTAGGTTGCTTCCATGACTTGGCTACTGTAAATAGTGCTGCAGTGAATATTACCTCCTATTCTTTCTTAAGCTGCCCCATCCAGGTCTCCACCCCTGCTGCTCTACCAGGGATATTGAGTGTGTAAATCCAATGGTCAGTTCTCAACCCCCATCTTGCTGGGCTTCCAGCCGTGTTTGAGATAGCTGACCACTCTAGCCTTCTTGAAACACTGGTCTCACCTGGCCTCCAGAATGCTAATCTCTTGGTTTTCATTCTCTTTCACTGGCTGTGCATTCTCAGTCTCTTTTACTACTTTCCGATTACCTCCCTGATCTTTAAATGCCAGGTGGTCCAGGGTGCAGACCTAAGTCATTTTCTTGGTGATATATGCAGTCTTCTGGATTTCAGTGTCACACACCCACAGATGACTCCTAAATGTAGGAGCCTGGACCTCTCCTCTTAATTCTAAACCCATATCCAAGGATAGTTGACCCTTGCACAACGCGGGTTTTAGGGGGCACAGACCCTTCCTGGAGTCGAAAATCCGAGTATAATTGGCAGTCGGCCCTCCATATCCGCAGCTCCTCATGGGCGGATTCAGCCAGCCAAGACTATGTAGTGGGCATTTAGGGAAAAGATCCCGGTATAAGTGGGCCTGTGCAGTCCAAACCCATGTGGTTCCAGGGTCAGCTCCACTTACTTGATCTTTTCACTTGGATCACTGAGGGCGTCTCAGCCTCAATGTACCCAAAGCTGAACTTCTGATATTCTCGCCTAGGGCGGTTCCTCTGATAGGCTCCCCACTTCTCAGAAAAAGGAAACACCATCCTTCCAAGACCTCAGGCCCCAAACTTTGGAGTCAACCTTGACTCATTTTTTCCTCCCTCCCATATTCACCGTCTCATAATCCATCAGCAAATCCAGCTGGTTCTACCTTCACGATACCATCATGTGACCGTTTCTCATCGCTCTGATTCCAACCACATCATTCTCTCTCCCAGATGAATGCACAGCCTTCCAAGCGTTCTTTCTGCTTCCACCTTTGGTCCCCTGAGTCTATCTTCACCCCGGCAACTGGGTGATCCCTTGAAAACATACGTCAAACAGGTCTCTCCCCTGCTCAAAACCCTGCCATGGCTTCCCAGCGCATTCGGAGTGAAAGCCAGATGCCCTTCCGCAGCTGCCAGGGCCTTCCATGCTCTGACCTCATCATTTATTATCTCTCATGGACCCTGCCCTTCGGCTTTGCCACCTTCCTGCTGTTCCTTGAATTTACCGTGTGTGCCAGCCTCACGCCCTCTGCACTGTTCTTCCAGCTACCTACAAAACTTTGCCTGCGCAAGGAACACCTTCATAGCCTTCAGGTGTTTGCTCAAATGTCACTTTCTCGGAGAAACCTTCTCTTGCCACCCTGTTTAAAATTGCACATTCCCACCACCACTTTCTATCCTCTTCCTAGCTTAATTTGTTTTATTTTATTTATTTTTTATTTTTATTGGGGTATAGTGGATTTACAATGTTCTGTTAGTTTCAGGTGTAGAGCAAAGTGAATCTGTTATACATATACATATATCCACTCCTTTTTAGATTCTTTTCCCATATAGGTCATTACAGAGTAATGAGTAGAGTTCCCTGTGCTATACTGTAGGTCCTTATGAGTTATCTATCCAGCTTAATTTTTTTTTTCTATAGCGTAGCCATAACGAATGCTATCAGACATACTATATGCCCTTCTATTGTTCTTCTCTTCTCTTTCCTTCCTTCCTTTCCTGTTTGACTCCTTGGTCTAGAGTATGCATCGGATAAAGGCAGGGATTTTTCTCTGTTGTTTTCACTGTTGTATTCTCAGGAACTAGAATAGAACAGAGCCTGGAACAAAGAACATACTTGACAAGTATTGTTAAGTGAATAAATCCCCATTTTACTGATGGGAAAAACTGAGCCTTAGAGAAGATGAATAATTTGGCCAAGGTTACTCAGCTGCTAAGCAGGGGATATAGGACACAAACTCCCATCATTTGGTCTGGGGACCTGATCACTGTAATAGTCGGTCCCTGGGAGGCAAAGCAAGCATTCTTTGTCTTACACAGGGCATGGAACTGTTCTCCAGGCATTTTTTATTATATTATTTTATAACTTCCATATTGTGAAAAAATTTGATTTTTTTTCCCATTGTTGGGAGTTACAACTTGCTCAAAAATAAATGACAATAAAAGAACATATTAATTCTAAATCTACATGTCACTTTGTAGATTACAAAAAGAAAAGTTTTATTTGGGAATTCAGTTCTATTTTGAGAAGGTAAGAAAAGTCAGGAATTGAATTAAATTTATTATCCAAAGTAGTACAATAGATCAGAAAAATTTCATGAAAGAAAAAATATTCAGAGTTGTTCAGGACTTGGCTTACCTATTTTCATCCTAATCATATGAAGAACATAGCTAATTAGGAAAAAGTTATCTAGACATATGTTTTGAGAGCTGTTCATAACCAATAATATTTAAGACCCAGGTCTTTCTAAAACCTTAAGAAGCTAAATACTATTTCTGAAGATGTGTACAGTTCTTCTTTTAAAGTAATAACTCTGATCAGTAACTATAATTCATGAGAAAATGCATTATTCTATAAAAGTAAACTTCCCCTGCCTCTATATATTTTCTTAATTTTCAGCTCAGCTGAATTCATTAACGTTGCCTCCTTATGACAACTGTTTGAGGGAAAAGAAAGCCATTTGAAAAATAAAACTTGTATATATTTACAGTATGTAACATGCTGATTTGATACACACATACATAGTGAAATGAGTACTACTGTCAAGCTAATTAACATCTCACATAGTTACCATTTTGTCTGTATGTGTGTGTGTGTGTGTGTGTGTGTGTCTGTGTGTCTGTGTGTGTGTGTGTGAGATGAGAGCACTTGAAATCTATTCTCTTAGGAAATTTCCAGTACACAATATAGTATTATTAACTATAGTCACCATGCTGTATATTATACCTCTAGGCTTATTCTTCCTACATAACTGCAACTTAGTACTCTTTGACCAGCATTTCTTCATTTCCCCTGCCTTCCTGCCCCTAGTAACAGCCATTCTGTTCTCTGCTTCTGTGTATTTGACTCTTTTAGATTCCACATATAAGTGCGATCATGCAGTTCTGTTCTTTCTGTATCTGACTTATTTCATATTTTCATAATGTCCTCCAGGTTCATCCACACTGTTGCAAATGGCAGATTTTGTTTTGTTGTGTTTTGTTTGGCCGCGATACACGGCATGTGGGATCTTAGTTCCCCGACCAGAGATGGAACCCGTGCCCCCAGCAGTGTGAGCGTGGAGTCTTTACCACTGGCCTGCCAGGGAAGTCCCTCTTTTTCTTTTTAAGGCTGAGTAATATTCCATTGTATATACACATCACAATTTCTTTACTCATGGACAGACATTTAGGCTGTTTTCTTGATACACAATCTTGCCAACTGTGAATAATTCTGCAGTGAACATGAGGGTGCAGATATTGTATCTCTCCAAAGTACTGATTTCATTTCCTTTGTGTGTACACCAAGAAGAGGGATTGCTGGATCATACGGTAGTTCTATTTTTAAGAAAACAATTTCCTAAAGAAAGAAGTAACTTTGAATTTTAATCAAGGAAAAACCAGAGGTCTGGGTCTGAGGGAGGAAGGCTTACATAACTTGTTATACTGGACGGGGCCTGCTGGTGTTATGGCTTGGGCGATAGTGTTTGCTCTGTGGGGCATATGGGAGGAGAGTAGTCCATAGATGTCCGTTCAATGAGGATTAAGTATCTGTGGTCCAGGCAGAATTTGCTAGAGATGGAGAGGAACGAGTGGATATGAGAGGAATATAGTGAAAGCAATGGATTGGTTTTGTGACCCAAGTGGATGTAGGGCCCGAGAGGAAATGAAGATTACCTAAAGGGGTAGGACTGAGAGCGTCAGGGGTCCTCCTGATAAGGGGGTGGTGAGTAGGGAAGTTGAGAGTAAAAAGGGAAGTTCTGCTTCTAATTGGTCACGTTGATAAACTGTCTCTCAGAAAGACTAAGCATATCTCTAAGCCATGAATGTCATTAATCATTTTGAAAATCGATTTCCATAGTACTGGGTTCCTCCTATTCTGTGAGAAAATTTTAATTGCTGATCCAATTTATCAGTAGCATGTGGGACTCTCCCAGTTTCCTATTTCATTCTGAGTTGGTTGTAGCAAGTTGAATTTTTCTGGGACTTTTTCCATTTCACTTAAATTTGCAGATAAAGTTGTTCCTAGTGTTTCTGTATTCTCTTTTGAGTATCTTTGAGTATCAGTAGTTATGCCTCCATTTTCATTCCTCATATTTTTTTTTCTTTACTTTGTCTCTCTTTCTGTCTCTCATCATTTTGGACAAAGTTTTGTCCATTTCATTGGTCTTTTAAAGAAAAAGATAGTTTCATTCTACCTTTGCGTTTCTTTCATTTATCCTTTTAAGTGGCTGTTTATGCACTCATGTAGATGAGAGCAGGTGGCTTAAGCAGTTGTTGAGAGGAACGCTCTGGGAAAAGCAGGTGCATATGTCAAAGTACAGTTTCTCGCGATGTGTCTCAGCTGATGACTTGCAGAAGGGCAGTCATCAGGTCAAGCTGGGAGCAGAACAAGGCAGGTTGTTTCCGGGACTGAGAAACGCCTGGGGAGGATTACAAAACATCTCCAGAAACGAGCCTTCAGCTACCCCAGAAGGACTCTGCCCTTTTATCAGTCATTCTGTCTCTCTTTCCTTATCAAGTTTAACTCCTTATTAATTTAACATTATCTAGCTACAGTTAATATTAGGTAGCGTTTGGTGGAACACACATAAAAGAATGTTATTGCTCGAACAGCATTTTGTAAAGCCCAGGAATCATTGGCACTTCAAACGTATGGCAATTCTGTAGGCAGAGTTAATAAGCAAGCTTTCTCTGGCAAGATTTAACATTAACTGCATTTTGGACTTTAGGTGCAAGCCCAGAGTGGACTGGGCAGCCCTCCCTTTGCAGCCAAGGTGGGACAGCAGCAGAAAACCCATTAATGCTGTAATTTTTAGATATAGCGTATATGTATACACACACCTCTCTCTATATACGTGTATATATGTGTGTGTGTGTGTGTGTGTGTGTAACAGTGCTGTAATTTTTACATGGAACATGAATTTATCTGGATTTATGTTGCAATAAAATCATTAACCACTAAGTCCAGAGGAAATAGCCTGCAGTCAGTTAAATATCTTGTCCAAAGTCACAAAGCTAGTTGGTAGCAGAGCCATGATTTATATCCCTTCTGCCCTAGCCTAGTCTTTTTTCTATAATTCCATGGACTTACGTTATTGCATTGCTTAAAAGGCAGGTAAGTATATATAAATGGGATTCAACTAGTTATTACCAATTCAAGCATTTTAAGGGATACTTCCTGCTAATAGAAATGTATCTGGAAGGTAGAGCAAGAAGAAAAAAAAGTTTAAGCAAAATGTAGAGTGTTCTCAGTGAATTGGCCACTTGTTTTCTGTGTTAGTTATTCGAATCAGGAAGCATATAGGAATTATCTTTATTATGCTTACGTGCAGAGATTGTTTGTTTACTCATTAATATTTACTATTAAGACATCTTAATATTTTTGACAGGATGAGCATCTGAGTGTTTTTTCCCCTCCCTTTGCTTTTAGAGATTTTAGTTTTAATGTACAGGAAGACAGTCAGGAAATCCTCGTTTTCTGGTTTTGGATTTATGTAAAGAAAAAGACGTAAAACTCAGATCTCTGCATCATGCCCTAGTTGTTTATGTGACTAACAGCTGTTTCTTTTGACTCTTAGGCGATATTTAGTTGCAGATATTAATCACCATTATATTATAGAGTCCCTTTAATTTTAAAATTATGAATAACAAAGAGCAAGTGTTTTGTAAAAAAGGAAATCAAACATTTGAGGCAACACATATATTAAAGGTTTTGAAATGACAACTCTCCTGAATTTTAAACTGTCTAGAAATGGCAAAGTGTTCATTTACATTATGAAGCACGGCTCTGTTGTGGAGTTTGCCAAATTCTTTGCAGCAGATAACTAACTATTAAAGGGGAGAGTGTTCATTTGTCTTAGTGGTGCTATTAGCATATTTAATGAAGTGATTCCATGCCTGTGCTCACGAATGCTCACGCAAAGAGGCTATTTTAAAGTAACAGCTCATGACCTTGCTTATAGCACATGCTTTCTGATTTGGGTCTGTCATTTTGATCCTTTCTAAGTACCACTAATTTTAAAAGGTACATATACGCTGTATTTGCTTGGCAAGCCATACATCTTTTCACAAAACACTTCCACAAATGAGTTCTATAAGTCTCTTCGTTGAAAAGCGTTATCTTCACGGTTATAGAATATTGCATTAGTGTGATGAAACAATGGTGCAAAGCAGTTAAGCAAAATAAAGGAAACACTATTATATGCATATTATTATGCTGTTTAAGTGATAAAATTAGTGTGCCGTATTCTTAACTTTGTTTTTCTTTTCCTAGTTTTTCAGTAATCAGGTCATCACAGTTTAATGAAGACTTACTACCCCTTGAGCTGTGTGGGAGCTAGGTTATTAACCTAACTGGAATTTCTTCTTAGGCCTGGCTTCTTCTGGTTTACCTAAGTAGCTGATGAGCTTGTATGTGATACATCCCCAAGGCCTCCATCTTCTGCCCGCCCTCACATCTGTAAGGTTTTTTTTGTTTGTTTGTTTTGGCGGTACGCGGGCCTCTCACTGCTGCGGCCTCTCCCGTTGCGAAGCACAGGCTCCGGACGCGCAGGCTCAGCGGCCATGGCTCACGGGCCCAGCCGCTCCGTGGCACGTGGGATCTTCCCGGACCGGGGCACGAACCCGCGTCCCCTGCATCGGCAGGCGGATTCTCAACCACTGCGCCACCAGGGAAGCCCCTGTAAGTTTTATACTAAAGAACATCTGTCCATCTGCCTATCAGTCCATTTATTTATATTCTGGATTATATGTGCAGAATTCTGTCCTCTGGTATACACACACTAGGTACTGCTGGGAAGGGATTTTGCAAATCAAAGGAAGGTCTCAAATCAGTTGACCTTAAGATTGGGAGATGATCTGGGTGGGCCTGACCTAATCACATGAGCACTCTAAATCTGAGTCTAGAGGCAGAGATGGATGTGGGTGGAGATGAAGCGGGGCAGAGAGTAGAAGCACCAAAGGATTTGATGGGCACATGCTCACTAGATGATGGAAAGGGCCTCATAGTAAGGTATGTGGGCAGCTTTTAAGAGCTGAGGGTGCCTCCCAGTTCAGCCAAAGGAAAATGGGAACCTCAGTCCTACAGCCACAAGGAACTGAATTCTGCCAACAGGACCTTGAGCTCCAGATGAAGTGAGCCATAAGTCCTGCCGAGATCTTGATTTCTGCTTTGCGGGACCTTGGGTAGAGGAACCATCCAGGCCGTGCCTGACTAAAGCCGTGATGAGCTAATATATGTGGGCTAATTCTGTGGTAATTAGTTATGCAGCAACAGATAACTAACACACTGATTTAGAACCTGGTCAACCTTAGCTTCTTTAGCGTCCTAAGGCCTTTGTCCTTTTTCCCCCCGCCTCTCATTCTTATTTGAAACCAGAAGCAAAAAAGAAGAAATCCCATGCGTACTTTGATCTCTCAGTTCAGGACGTGAGACCAGTAGCAATTTATTGAGTCTGTTGTGGGTTTTATGTTTAATTGCAAAGGGTTTTGGCTTGTTTATAATCAGGATTTCCCTTGAGACGACTGCTATCACCTGTCACAGCTACCCTCCATGCTGGAGTTCCTTAACTCTGATGCAGGGGAAGATTATTTGCAAAGATGGCTACAACAACTCCTCCAATCGTACATAGCACCCTTGTATTCAGGTCCCTTTGAAATATGACCACCGCTTTACCATCAAGGGGTGGAGCCCCCAAACCTTGGATCTGGGCTAGATCTGTGATATTTTCGAACGACAGAATGTAGCAGGATGACCTTGAGCTTAGACCTCGGGAGGCCTGATGGCTTCCTCTTTCACCCTCTTGGACCAGCTGCCCCGGGAGGAAGTCACCGTGAGCCTGCACCTGAGGGACCCAAGCAGACAGCTCCAGTCAACATCTGGACTTTGAGGCCACCCAGGACAAGCTGGTCCCTAGCCAACCTCCCAGTGACAGCCAAACGCATGGTAGAGCCAAACAGAACAGAAACCAGAGCAGAAACAAGGTATCCCAGCTGAGCCTCATTCAAATTGCCAACCCACAGCACTGTGAGAAAATCATTCATTCTTATGTTAAGTCACTACGTTTTGATGTGATGTGTTAATTGCATTAATAGATAGCTGATACAGATATTAAAGAACATGACTTTTAAAATATGAATTGAAAATTAAGATTTTATTTCTTTTTGAATGGATTATTATCTATTCAAATGGTCACGGACACAGTGCCAAATTTAAGATACAGAACAGTATACATATAAAAATAAATTTCCCTCCTCTAGGGCACTGTTAAGCCTTTCTCATCTGTTTGGAGTTCTGCAGGATGATGGTTCGGGCATAAGGCAACTATTTCAAGATTGTGTATAAGGAAAATGACCAAGTGGGAGATAAAGGACAACATATCTCATTCCAAATTGATTTGCTTTGTTCCACTTTATGTCCCCACGTGTTCATCTCTGCTTTCCTCAGTTTTCCTTAGGAATGAATTTAAAAAGGCCCCCTATGTCAAAGCAAGTGGATGAGGTTAAAGTTGAGTGTATGGGTGGTCTTGCGGGTGAGTGTTATAAGGTGGAAAATTATTATGTATGCTTTGCAGTAAAGTACGATTAGAGAATCTATCACCAGTGATTGGTTAAAGGACTCAAAAGCCACTCAGGAGAGCATTTTCTTTGTTTTGTATGTGGAGAAAGTGAGCAAAGGGCCTCTATATACCTGGTGAAGTGTGTCAGCCCAATGGTAGAAACCCAAGGAGGTGCCACCGGCTCACCTGGCCTTCCTGGGATTCTGTCCACATCCAGAATATGGAATCTACAGGACATCAGATTCAGGCTGAGAGTTAGGTGTCACCTGACATACTCCTGGGAAGTCTAGCTGTGCCCTGAGAATCCAGGCTTATTTATTGGACAAACATCTATCATGCCTCTACTGTGATCCAGGCACTGTTGATAGAGGCTGTGGATACACGTATAAATATCACTCTGGTCCATAATCTTTAAGTTCTTATTTCCGGAGTCCACCCACAGTGACTCCAGGGGCCCCAAGCCAAACTGGATACTTGATCCTACCTGGGTTAAAATCCCCCTAAGATTCTCAGGAATGTGAAATACAAGCCCCAAACAGTAGACTTAATGAATGGGTGTTGGCATCCTGTCTTTTAATAAAGCTTTGACTCAAGAAGTTCAAAGTAAATATTTGATGTACTTTTTTGTTTTTGGTTTAAAAGAAATAATGGTTCCTGATACAAAGGTAAGGCCAAGGCTGAGATCCTTGGGCATTAATACCTCAGTCTGTGGAATAAGCTGTTTCTGTTTCTCACCAGGGCAGGGAAAAGGCTGTGTGGTGACTTATCACATCTAGACACTCTGTTCACTGCCCTGGCATCATAGTAGTTTGTCCAGGCTGCTTTGAGCGGGGGTACATTATAGGCTCACTGGTGGGTCCGTGCTCTTCCAGTGTTAAGAGTCTAGAATCTAATGCATGCTTCTTGTATTAGTCTGCTGAGCTGCCATAACAGTGGCTTAAACAACAGTCATTTATTTTCTCACAGTTTTGGAGGCTGGAAGTCCAAGATCAAGGTGTCAGCAGTGCTGGTTTCTGGTGAGGCCTCTTCCTGGCTTGCAGATGACTACCTTCCAGCTGTGTCCTCACATGGCCTCCTTGTGTGCGCAGAGAGACAGATCTCTGGTATCTCTTCCTCTTCTTTTTTTTTTTTTTTTTGCGGTACGCGGGCCTCTCACTGTTGTGGCCTCTCCCGTTGCGGAGCACAGGCTCCGGACGCGCAGGCTCAGCAGCCATGGCTCACGGGCCCAGCCGCTCCGTGGCACGTGGGATCAGCAGCCATGGCTCACGGGCCCAGCCGCTCCGCGGCACGTGGGATCCTCCCGGACCGGGGCACGAACCCGCGTCCCCTGCTGCATCGGCAGGCGGACTCTCAACCACTGTGCCACCAGGGAAGCCCTTCTTCCTCTTCTTATAAGGTCACCAGTCCTATTGGATTAGATCCCCAACCTCATGACCTCATTTAAACTTAATTACCTCCCTAAAGGCCCCATCTCCAAATAGAGTCACATCGGGGGTTAGAGTTTCAACATATAAATTTGGGGAAGACACAATTCAGTCCCTAACATTTCTTATTTGCCAGATACTGGGTTAAGCAGGAGGATATAAAGATATGTATATCTATCAAGTATAAACTCTGCTCAAGGAGAGCACATATTTATAATACAGTGCACTAATTATAAGGCCATGGTAGGTATGGGAAGGGCAGAAAAGGTCCGTTCAGTTTGAGCAGGTCAGGAAGTCTTCTCAGAGCAACTTGGATCTCAGGAGGAGAGAAGCTCTTGGGGGTTGGGGGCGTAGGAAGGTGTGCTGGGCAGAGAGGAGGCATAGAAAAGCCTAACAGGTGACAAATTCTTTCATCCAGTCCTCAGAGTCACAAAACAGGGCCGTTTAGCAAATACAACACTCTGGCTGAGTGGCTCCATGGCTGTGTGTTTGGGGCATGCAGCAAGAGCCCAGGGAAGTCGTCAAGGCGGTATCAAGAGGGGTGCTGCTCTATGGGGTACGAAGGAGCTTGAACTTGGTCACGTAGCAGGGATTGGGCATCCCTTAAAGGGTTCTGAGAGCAGATGTGCAAGTGGAATGTGCACTGGGGAAGCAGTTTGGAAGAAAAGCATATGTGAGATTGGGGTCTGGGGACAGCTGGGGGGCTACCGCCACAGTGTGTTGACAGACCCCGAAGGCCAGCTGGGGCAGAGCCAGTGGGATGGGGACCGGGAGGGCTATCAAGCCGTCACACAGAATGTGCAGGACTTGGAATTGTCTCCCTTGTGGGAAGTGAGGGGAAAATCTAGGCTGGATCCCAGGTTCTGCTTTAGTGACTGGTGGACCCATTGTCAAGAACAGAACCAACACCACCCAAGAATGGGAGGGAAGTAAGACTTGCGGTGAAACACTGTGGATAAAGTTCACACAGGTCAATTTCTTGGGCTGGGAAGGAGCCCATCTCTCTAAATCCCGTGGTGGCAGGTGACCCCACCCCTCAGTGGGCTTCAAGGCCTAGGGATGACCAGGCTCTAGAAGTGCTGTGACTTTCCAGCATCTTTGGAGTAAGGAATTGGTTTACCAAAATCCGTAATTGATATGACTTTTCTGTGTGATCATGACCCAAGCTGTTTCAGTCAGAAAAGCTTCCCAGTAAATAAGCCCTTATTCATCTGTTGCCAAGAAAATTAAAAAGCTTTTGCTCTAAAATCCATTACCTGCTGTCTTTATTGTTTGTTACTCTGAAACATATCTCCCATTTTTTTACCTGCTGTGATTCACGTAGATTGTAATCTAAGAGTCTCGGGGTTGGGCAGAGAAGCGATTTGCTGTAAGGGAGCTGAGAAAAACGAAAATCCGAGAGGAAGAAAGAGGAAAAACTAACCCTTTTCTCCTTCGCATAAGTTTAAATCTCCAATTACCCTTTGGAGAGCGAGGGGGAGGGGGAGGAGTCTGAGCAAATTCCCAGGTCACTGGGTTTCAGGCTCTGGCTGGACAGTACATTTGATTCCGTGTCCCTCTGAGTTTTCTTCGGTGACGTGTTGGCAGAATTTCAATGGGGACAGTCTCTCTGAATGTCACAGGAGTGGAGTGGCGATGGAGGCCAGACACCCACCAACCAAACAGTCCCGAGTACTTGCGGTCGTGTGTGTGTTTGTGTGTATGTGTGTGTGAGAGAGAGAGAGACAGAGAGACAGAGAAAGACAGAGACACAGAGAGATCTTTGATTGTGGGCCTAGCAAACGGGCGCCTGTCACCTTTAATTTCCCATTTCTCTCTCTCTCATCTGGTGACACTCAGTTTTTTTCTTCCAATATTCTCTCTCTTCTTTGAGAGATTCCGAAGCCAACCAAACTAAAACCACAGAACGAAAACCTCCAGGAATCAAATTGGCAGACTTTTTCCCGGCGCAGTCCCCGCGGGCCGCGGTCCGGAGCGCCGAGCTGCAGCCAGCGCGGCGGGGCGTGTCCGGGGCGTGGCCTCAGCAGCCTAGCTCCGCCCCGCCTCGCCGCTTAATTCGGACGCGCGGGGCCGCGGGGTGTGAAAGAGCTTGTCTGCGCTGGACTGGTCGCGCCGCCGCCGCCGCAGCCGTCGGAGCCGCAGTCGGAGCCGCCGCCCGCGCCGCCTCCGGGCCGCCCTGAGCCGCCGGGCCGCTGGGCGCCGCCGCGGCCGCCCGGAGCGAGCGCCGGGGAGGGAGCCGCGCGCCTTTGTGCGCGCGCCGAGGTGGGTTCGCCTACCGCACTTACTTTGCACACAAAGACTGGGAGCGCGGGGGAGGCGGGGTGCCCGCCGGGGCCACAGCGCGGCCGGCCAGCCGGCCGCCCTGCTCCGACCCCCGGCGGGAGGGTCCCCCGGGCGGGAAGGGCCGCAGTGCTTCCCCTCCCCGCGGCCCGCGCTGGGCGGGGGTCCCTGCGTGCGCTGGAGGACGGCGCGCCGGGCGGTGGGCGTGCGGGGAGCCCGGGCCACCCCGCGCCGTGTCGGGGACGAGCCCGGGGTGCGGGGTCGGGGCGTGGCAGGGGTTGCGCGCGGGGGTACCCGAGGCTTGGGGATGGGGGGGTGGGCGCCGCGAGGGAGGCGAGCCTGGGCGGCCGCTCCGCTCGGCTTATTGTTGCTTCCTCGGCCCTGAAAATGGAGAGACCCTGCCTGGAGCGGGGATGCGCTGCCCACCGGGTGCGCCGCGCGCGGCCAGATGCCGAGCCCTGGGCGCCCGGCTGGCCCCCGCAGCCCCGGCCGCCGCGGAGCCTCCTCCGCCTGGGCAAACAGAGGAGGGGCCGCGGGGGCTTTGAGCCGCTGCTTTAAAGGTGACCGGGACACCGTTTCCAAACAGTCTGCAAGTAACTTTTCCATTTTTGCCTCTTCTCCGCTCCCGCTACTCCAGTGAACCTAGTATATTGGGTGGCGTCTGCCCCCAAGGAGTCCTAAAATTTTGGTTCTCATAACTTCTCCTCAGGCATCTTCAGGTCCCTCGGGGATGGCGTGGATGCGTCTGGCCAAGTTTTGACGTGCTGTGTAGGGGGTGGTAACAGTCCCTCTGAAATGCGAAGCGAAATCCCGCAGAGGATAAATGCCATATCTTTTTCTCTGCAGCAAGATACCATACCCTTCCTTCCTGGGAAAGACTTGACTTAATGACAGTAGAGCAAAGTTATTTAATGAAAATGAGTTTGCTCTTCAAGATAAACACAGAAAACCGGAATGCGGCCTGTTAGACTTTATATTTTTAACTTGAGGATTTCTTGCTAACAGGTACGTAGTTTCAACTCCGGCCATGTGCCCTCTCCATCACTTTGGAGATTTTAGCTGTCCAAGTTGCTTTAAGTTGAAATAGTATCTGGAGGGCCTGTCTAGAGAAGATTTCTTAGTGCTAGTCTTTTCCAGTTTAAAACTTTTAAGTATAAAATTATATATATTTATTAAACAATTGAAAAGAGATATAGGGGAAAAAAAAGTCACTCATGTACCAAACCACCCAAACATACCCTGAGGATAAAGGCATCTTTGCTTCATTTATGGCTTGGCAGACATGGTGTGGAAATGCATGTGTGTGAATGAATAAATCAGGGAGTTACTGATTATTAATCTTTACCACTCCCATCAGTCTAAAACACAATCCCTGATAACCGTAGTCTACAGCAGTGTTTTGCCAACAAGTCGTTTGAAGTGTATTTCCTTATAGCCTTGCACATAACCACCTATACAGAAGGGGGAGAGAAGAGAGAAAAAGCAATGCAAGTTCCACTTAATAGGGAAGAACGGACTGATAGAAGCGTTTAATGTACTATATTCTTTGGATATCAGGAGTAGTTTCAGATTGGCTTTTTTTTAAAAATAAAAGTAAACCTTTTGGCTTTTAACATATTCAAAAAAATAAAATTGTGTTCTGAGATCCATGAGAAATATGTGATGGAAAGGAACTCTTTGTAGAACAAGGAATAGCCATGGTTTTGTAGCTGGTGACTTGCTTGCTTTTAAAAGACCGTGCGTTGAGAAAGCAAAATAAGAAGGGTTTTCCTATAAGTGGAGAGTAGTTCCGCGTGCCTGTGTTCTGTGAAAAAACAAAAACAAAAAACACATTGTTCCACCCCAGATTTAGCCAGTGAATGCTTTTGTCATTACATACTTTTATTTTCCACTTGTAAAATGTTCCGACATTTAATTTCTCCAATATGCAAAGTTAAAAAGAGGTTTTGGAGACAGCTGTTTAGAAGTACTAGATTGATCATTAGGATGATGCAATACTTTTTGAAGTCAGAAGAATTTACAAGAAGGAAGTCGTGGTTATGTACTGTCAGGTGCAATCTTTGTTCCTGTTTCTAACGTGGGGTTCCTTAATCTGTGAGCGTGCTTGGACGGGTTATGGTGCAGTACAATCAGCCCTCCGTATCCCCAAGTTTCACATCCCCACATTCAAACAACCAAGGATCGAATCCGCAGGTGCCAAACCCGCGGACACAGAGGGCCCACCGTATTCATTGTACTGCACCATTTTATATTGGGGACTTGAGCATCTGCGGATTTAGGTATCCTCGGGGGTCCTGGAACCAATACCCTGTGGATATGGAGGGTCAACGGCAGTGACCTGTGAGTGTGTAAAGTATGTAATCTGCTGTAATAATGGCACATTTCTCCATCCAGAAGTCAAAAGAAACTAAAATAGGGGCCATCAGAATCTCTCAGTCTCATTTTTCAACCCTCCTATGACCTTGAACAGTCTGAGCAGCACAGCCAAGATGGACGTGAGGTCAGAGTTGAGCTGCTTTGCTCTTAGAAGTTCTGCTGCCTCGCAGGGTGGAGAGAAGAGTTTGGGAGTGGCCCAGGGTTACAGACTTGTATGGCTCTTTGTGATGGCCAGACACCTGTCCCTGTTGCCTGGAGATTCCATTCCTGGGATGTTTAGAAGCAGACTTGGTTTGTGCTTGAGAGAAGTGCTCTGAGAGATCCGGGTCCTGAACTGTAAGTGGTAGGATGGATGCTGTCCACCCTCCCTTCCTATTACTTTTTTTAAACATCTTTATTGGAGTATAATTGCTTTACAATGGTGTGTTAGTTTCTGCTATATCACAAAGTGAATCAGCTGTATGCATACATATATCCCCATATCCCCTCCCTCTTGCATCTCCCTCCCACCCTCCATATCCCACCCCTCAAGTTGGACACAAAGCACCAAGCTGATCTCTCTGTGCTGTGTGGCTGCTTCCCACTAGCTATTTAATGACACATGTAAAGGTGGAAAAGACTTTTAAAGATTTTTGGGGGGGAGTGGTTAAGGCATGGAAAACTTTTCTCCAGAAAAGAGGGGACATAGTAGGTTAGTAATATAGCTTCATATTCCATTTTTTTTTTTTTTTTTTTTTT
>NC_041224.1:12463247-12466814 GCF_002837175.3 Physeter macrocephalus
CTCTCCCGTTGCAGAGCACAGGCTCCGGACGCGCAGGCTCAGCGGCCATGGCTCACGGGCCCAGCCGCTGCGCGGCACGTGGGATCTTCCTGGACCGCGGCACGAACCCGTGTCTCCTGCATCGGCAGGCCGACTCTCAACCACTGCGCCACCAGGGAAGCCCAAGCTTCATATTCTTAATGCCCCATCTGCCCCTTCCCTCCAGAATTCTCTGTGTAAATGTTTGGAGAAAAGGGGCCAGGAGGTTTGGTTGGGTGAGGTCTAGATTTTAGGCATTTTTAGAAGTCCCCGGATATCTTGAGATATTGACTTTTCAGCCTTCTTTAAGTCTGGAGAAAGTAGCTGTGAGCGCTGACCCGTTTTTGCATCTCACTTGGGCTCACGTCATATAGGGAAAGCTGTGTGCAGCTAGGGAGTCTGTGTGTGCAGCCCCGGGACACTTAGCGCTGGGATGACCTGATGATGAGACTTCACTGTGTTTTTTTGTGTAATTTCCTTGTTTGAGCTTGGCTTTGTTTTGCTTTTCCTTTGTGAAGCAGACCAGTTTCTCCCCTTTTCCTTCTTGTGCAAGAGGTGCTGGGCCCCATCCGTCTGAACTTTAAACTTTTCCTTACACTGAGTACCTAGGGAACTCCGCTGAAAAGGAGTCAGTGCTTTTCACCGCATCTGACGCTGCTGATTCTTAGACCCCATCAGTAAAAGATAGAAAATCACTGGCCAGCTGCCACTTAGTCCTGGTAAATCGTCGAGTGGCTATTTTTTTTTTTTTTTTTTTTTTTTTCGGTACGCGGGCCTCTCACCGTTGTGGCCTCTCCCGTCGCGGAGCACAGGCTCCGGACGCGCAGGCTCAGCGGCTATGGCTCACGGGCCCAGCCGCTCCGCGGTACGTGGGATCCTCCCGGACCGGGGCACGAACCCGCGTCCCCTGCATCGGCAGGCGGACTCTCAACCACTGCGCCACCAGGGAAGCCCTCGAGTGGCTATTTTTGAGGCTGATGGGGGAAGCTTTGTCTTCTATTCATTCCTTCATTGAACAAACATTTCCTTAGTGCCTCCCATGTGCCCGCACTGCCCTTGCATGGGGCATATCGCAGTTGATAAGTCCCATGGGGTCCCTGTCCACATGGCAGGGCAGGCGAGGAAGATATTTAAAGAATTGCATGAATTACACAGGCATTGTTTGATGACCGTGATATTAAGAGCTGTGAAGGGAAGGTAGCACTTTGTGAATTAAGGCATCTCAGAAAAAATGATGTAAATCCCACCTAAGGCTGCAGGATTGGGTTTCTGACTCTAAGGTGAAGGGTAGGGCAAGAGGCGGGAAGGGGACCGAGCGTGATTTGCCCAGGGCTGATCAGTTAAAGAGCAAGGCGTAGGGGCTTGGCGGAACACATTTGGAGGACCGTTCGGTTGTGTCTAGCATTTGGCTGAGGGGTTGGGACACTTTCTAGTGCAGAATTGAGGAGGGACTGGGAAATCGTAGTCTTGTTCCCGTGTTCTCGCTGAAGGTAAACCTGCAGGCCGGTGGCCCTGGGAAGCCAGCTGTGGTGAGGACATGGCGTGCCCACCCCAGGTTCTGTTACAAATGAAAAGATAAGAGGGGGCTGTGGGGAAATTGTGGGAAGACTTATTTAAGCATGTTTTCCAGACTCAGGTGAACTGTAGGAAGGAAAATGGAGAGCAATGCAGAAGAAGGAAGGACTGCTGCTTTAACGCAAGGTGGATCCCTTAGCAGTTCCATCGTACCAGGGATCTCGTTTAAGGTCAAGCAGCTGGTCAGAGCAGTTGTAAAGCAGTAACCGTAGCCTGTGTTGTGTGTGCCTGGGAAGAGGTGGGAGGGAGGCGTACTTTGGTGACAGGCATTTTCCCTAACCCACCGCCCAGTCTTAGAGTTTTGCAGTGTGAAGAAAAGCTCCCTCCACCCTTGGAGCCATGAAACAACGTGATTCTGGGCTGTCCTTAGTGCTATTCCTGGCCATGCTACTGAATTAAAAATCCTTAGCCGTTGTTACACGGAGAGGTCTTAAATGGGGAATTGCAGAGTCTAGGCAGAAGGTAGAAAAAGTGCAGGTAGACCAGCTGTCCGCATCCTGGTGGGTGGTAGGTGTGCGTCTTCTGGAGGGTTTTTCTTGCCGCGTTCTCTGTTCTCCTTTCTGTTGTCAGTGCCAAGTGTAGATAGTGGAGCATCTATGGCCCTGTTCAGTGCCAGTCCTGGGCAGAGGGGTGGGATTGGGGAACGGGGCGTGTTAACGAACGTGCCATACAGTTTGGAGCTTTGAAACCAGGTGTGTCTGAGTTAGTACCAGGCCCCGGCTTTGTGACCCCCACAAGTCACAGAGCCCCCGGGGGCTTTAGTGCTCTTGTTTGTGAGATGAACTTTGTGAGATCTACCTCAGAGGGCCTGAAGCCCGAAACACGTGGTCCCTGAGCATGGCCAGCCAAAGGTGTTTAGGCTCTTGCGCCGTGGCCCACAGATTTTTGATAACAGCAGTGATGCCAAGATGCCGATGAGGGACACCGGTGGGGGGTGGCGGAGGATGAGGGACTTCTCCCTTCTCTCTTTATCTGACCTTTCAGGATGCCTTCATGCCTTCAGGATGCCTTCATGCCTTCAGGAGTGTTTTAAAGAATCTGGCTTTGCTATCAGAAATGGCATGTTTTATTCTTTTCTTGGACACAGGTTCTGGCACCCTTCATAAAGCGACATAACCAAGTGTCTAGGAGAGAGGCCGTGATCCTGTGGTGTCAGCTGTTCTGTGTCGTTATTAGTATATGTAACACAGAGCGCACTCCGTGAGCGTTCAGGTTAAAACTCACATTTTATCCAGGTTTTTGAGGCATGTGGGCCTGATCCATGCTCATGAGTTTACAAAACCATGCAGTGCTCTTACAAACTCCCTCTGTATAAATAATCAGAAGTTGTTTCTGGATGTCTAATGGAGAGGTACGAAAATTCCCCTGTGCTGGAGGAAGTTAAGAGTGTCATTGTGGGCTTCCCTGGTGGCGCAGTGGTTGAGAGTCCGCCTGCCGATGCAGGGGACGTGGGTTCGTGCCCCGGTCCGGGGGTTCGTGCCCCGGTCCAGGAGGATCCCACATGCCGCGGAACGGCTGGGCCCGTGAGCCATGGCCGCTGAACCTGTGCGTACGGAGCCTGTGCTCCACAACGGGAGAGGCCACAACAGTGAGAGGCCCGCGTACCGCAAAAAAAAAAAAAAAAGAGTGTTAAAGGAACTGGTGGGTTGCAATTTAAAATAAATTAGTGGGATAGACTTCATTGAGAAAGTGTCTTTTGAGCAATGCCTTGAATAAGGTGATTGCAAAGTCATGCATATATTTGAGGAAATCTTTTATGGCTGAGGGAAAAACTTCAGGGGCCAATTCTCCTGAGATGGGAGCAGGAGTTAATGAGAGTGTGGAAACTGAAGCTCAAGAACGTTAAGTGGAGAGGGCAGACAGCAGAAGCAGGAAGAACAACAATCTTGCAGCCTGTGGAACAAAAACCACATTCACAGAAAGATAGACAAGATGAAAAAGCAGAGGGCTATGTACCAGATGAAGGAACAAGAT
>NC_041224.1:12472535-12484131 GCF_002837175.3 Physeter macrocephalus
GGACGCGCAGGCTCAGCGGCTATGGCTCACGGGCCCAGCCGCTCCGCGGTACGTGGGATCCTCCCGGACCGGGGCACGAACCCGCGTCCCCTGCATCGGCAGGCGGACTCTCAACCACTGCGCCACCAGGGAAGCCCTCGAGTGGCTATTTTTGAGGCTGATGGGGGAAGCTTTGTCTTCTATTCATTCCTTCATTGAACAAACATTTCCTTAGTGCCTCCCATGTGCCCGCACTGCCCTTGCATGGGGCATATCGCAGTTGATAAGTCCCATGGGGTCCCTGTCCACATGGCAGGGCAGGCGAGGAAGATATTTAAAGAATTGCATGAATTACACAGGCATTGTTTGATGACCGTGATATTAAGAGCTGTGAAGGGAAGGTAGCACTTTGTGAATTAAGGCATCTCAGAAAAAATGATGTAAATCCCACCTAAGGCTGCAGGATTGGGTTTCTGACTCTAAGGTGAAGGGTAGGGCAAGAGGCGGGAAGGGGACCGAGCGTGATTTGCCCAGGGCTGATCAGTTAAAGAGCAAGGCGTAGGGGCTTGGCGGAACACATTTGGAGGACCGTTCGGTTGTGTCTAGCATTTGGCTGAGGGGTTGGGACACTTTCTAGTGCAGAATTGAGGAGGGACTGGGAAATCGTAGTCTTGTTCCCGTGTTCTCGCTGAAGGTAAACCTGCAGGCCGGTGGCCCTGGGAAGCCAGCTGTGGTGAGGACATGGCGTGCCCACCCCAGGTTCTGTTACAAATGAAAAGATAAGAGGGGGCTGTGGGGAAATTGTGGGAAGACTTATTTAAGCATGTTTTCCAGACTCAGGTGAACTGTAGGAAGGAAAATGGAGAGCAATGCAGAAGAAGGAAGGACTGCTGCTTTAACGCAAGGTGGATCCCTTAGCAGTTCCATCGTACCAGGGATCTCGTTTAAGGTCAAGCAGCTGGTCAGAGCAGTTGTAAAGCAGTAACCGTAGCCTGTGTTGTGTGTGCCTGGGAAGAGGTGGGAGGGAGGCGTACTTTGGTGACAGGCATTTTCCCTAACCCACCGCCCAGTCTTAGAGTTTTGCAGTGTGAAGAAAAGCTCCCTCCACCCTTGGAGCCATGAAACAACGTGATTCTGGGCTGTCCTTAGTGCTATTCCTGGCCATGCTACTGAATTAAAAATCCTTAGCCGTTGTTACACGGAGAGGTCTTAAATGGGGAATTGCAGAGTCTAGGCAGAAGGTAGAAAAAGTGCAGGTAGACCAGCTGTCCGCATCCTGGTGGGTGGTAGGTGTGCGTCTTCTGGAGGGTTTTTCTTGCCGCGTTCTCTGTTCTCCTTTCTGTTGTCAGTGCCAAGTGTAGATAGTGGAGCATCTATGGCCCTGTTCAGTGCCAGTCCTGGGCAGAGGGGTGGGATTGGGGAACGGGGCGTGTTAACGAACGTGCCATACAGTTTGGAGCTTTGAAACCAGGTGTGTCTGAGTTAGTACCAGGCCCCGGCTTTGTGACCCCCACAAGTCACAGAGCCCCCGGGGGCTTTAGTGCTCTTGTTTGTGAGATGAACTTTGTGAGATCTACCTCAGAGGGCCTGAAGCCCGAAACACGTGGTCCCTGAGCATGGCCAGCCAAAGGTGTTTAGGCTCTTGCGCCGTGGCCCACAGATTTTTGATAACAGCAGTGATGCCAAGATGCCGATGAGGGACACCGGTGGGGGGTGGCGGAGGATGAGGGACTTCTCCCTTCTCTCTTTATCTGACCTTTCAGGATGCCTTCATGCCTTCAGGAGTGTTTTAAAGAATCTGGCTTTGCTATCAGAAATGGCATGTTTTATTCTTTTCTTGGACACAGGTTCTGGCACCCTTCATAAAGCGACATAACCAAGTGTCTAGGAGAGAGGCCGTGATCCTGTGGTGTCAGCTGTTCTGTGTCGTTATTAGTATATGTAACACAGAGCGCACTCCGTGAGCGTTCAGGTTAAAACTCACATTTTATCCAGGTTTTTGAGGCATGTGGGCCTGATCCATGCTCATGAGTTTACAAAACCATGCAGTGCTCTTACAAACTCCCTCTGTATAAATAATCAGAAGTTGTTTCTGGATGTCTAATGGAGAGGTACGAAAATTCCCCTGTGCTGGAGGAAGTTAAGAGTGTCATTGTGGGCTTCCCTGGTGGCGCAGTGGTTGAGAGTCCGCCTGCCGATGCAGGGGACGTGGGTTCGTGCCCCGGTCCGGGGGTTCGTGCCCCGGTCCAGGAGGATCCCACATGCCGCGGAACGGCTGGGCCCGTGAGCCATGGCCGCTGAACCTGTGCGTACGGAGCCTGTGCTCCACAACGGGAGAGGCCACAACAGTGAGAGGCCCGCGTACCGCAAAAAAAAAAAAAAAAAAAAAGAGTGTCATTGTGAATATGTATATATAGAAGGACTTTCTTTAGAATGTTCTTTTCTCTTACAACTTAATGTCATTTAAAATCGATAAAACGGAACTTCCCTGGTGGCGCAGTCGTTAAGAATCTGCCTGCCAATGCAGGGGACACGGGTTCGAGCCCTGGTCCGGGAAGATCCCACATGCCACGGAGCAACTAAGTCTGTGCGCCACAACTACTGAGCCTGTGCTCTAGAGCCCACGAGCCACAACTACTGAGCCCATGAGCCACAACTACTGAGCCTGCCCTCTAGAGCCTGAGAGCCACAAATACCGAGTCCACATGCTGCAACTATTGAAGCCCACACGCCTAGAGCCTGTGCTCCACAACAAGAGATGCCAGTGCAATGAGAAGTCCACGCACCGCAGTGAAGAGCAGCCCCCTGCTCGCTGCAACTAGAGAAAGCCCACGTGCAGCAACGAAGACCCATCATTGTGAATATGTATATATAGAAGGACTTTCTTTAGAATGTTCTTTTCTCTTACAACTTAATGTCATTTAAAATCGATAAAACGGAACTTCCCTGGTGGCGCAGTGGTTAAGAATCTGCCTGCCGATGCAGGGGACACGGGTTCGAGCCCTGGTCCGGGAAGATCCCACATGCCACGGAGCACCTAAGTCTGTGCGCCACAACTACTGAGCCTGTGCTCTAGAGCCCACGAGCCACAACTACTGAGCCCATGAGCCACAACTACTGAGCCTGCCCCCTAGAGCCTGAGAGCCACAAATACCGAGTCCACGTGCTGCAACTATTGAAGCCCATACGCCTAGAGCCCGTGCTCCGCAACAAGAGAAGCCAGTGCAATGAGAAGTCCACGCACCGCAGTGAAGAGTAGCCCCCTGCTCGCTGCAACTAGAGAAAGCCCACGTGCAGCAACGAAGACCCAATGCAGCCAAAAAATAAATAAATAAATAAATTTAAAAAGTAAATAAATAAAATAAAATAGATAAAGCTGTGGTCAGGGTTCTTTGTCTTCCTTTCCTTTTTTCACAGATGCCCAGAGTAGTGTAGTGTGTTGGAAAGAGGGAGGCCTACTGTTCTAAAATGTTCAGAATCCTGGGCCCAGGTTCACCATTAATTAGTATGCATGTGGTTTTCGAGCAGGTCATTTACTTCTCTTTCTCTACTTTCTCATCTATGAAATGCAGATAATCACCCTTGCCTACCTCTTAGAGTGGTCTTAGGGTGAGGTGGAAGCCTGCCTTCGTTTTACCTGGTGGAACGCTTGGGACCATCAGTTGTCGTTCCTGGACTGCCATAGGGTTCAGTAGCGTGCCGGCCACCCTCTCTAGCATCAGGGGACTCTTTGAAGGTGAGAGGAGGCAGGGCACAGAATGGTCAGGAGGACTGGCCGCAGCGTCCTTTGCGTTCCTGCTGGGGGCGGGCAGGGAGCCTCAGTTATTCTGTGCTCGTGGAACGTGGCACCGTGGATGTGTCCTAGACTGTAAAAAAATAAATAAATTTAAAAAGTAAATAAATAAAATAAAATAGATAAAGCTGTGGTCAGGGTTCTTTGTCTTCCTTTCCTTTTTTCACAGATGCCCAGAGTAGTGTAGTGTGTTGGAAAGAGGGAGGCCTACTGTTCTAAAATGTTCAGAATCCTGGGCCCAGGTTCACCATTAATTAGTATGCATGTGGTTTTCGAGCAGGTCATTTACTTCTCTTTCTCTACTTTCTCATCTATGAAATGCAGATAATCACCCTTGCCTACCTCTTAGAGTGGTCTTAGGGTGAGGTGGAAGCCTGCCTTCGTTTTACCTGGTGGAACGCTTGGGACCATCAGTTGTCGTTCCTGGACTGCCATAGGGTTCAGTAGCGTGCCGGCCACCCTCTCTAGCATCAGGGGACTCTTTGAAGGTGAGAGGAGGCAGGGCACAGAATGGTCAGGAGGACTGGCCGCAGCGTCCTTTGCGTTCCTGCTGGGGGCGGGCAGGGAGCCTCAGTTATTCTGTGCTCGTGGAACGTGGCACCGTGGATGTGTCCTAGACTGTCAGACTTAAGAGTGCAACCTGGCTTAGGCAGGTAACCTCGTAGGGCTTCCATATTCTGACCTGTGAACTGTAATTATAATAAATGAGTATTTTTATAATTACCAACTGACAGTTCTTGAGCACTTCCTGTCTGGCAGGTGCTGTGCTAAGCACTTTGTGAGAGTTCTTTGTTCCTTCAGCAAGCATTTAACGTGTTTTTCTCTATGCCAGACCCTGTGCCAGACTCCGGGGCATGTGGGTAGGACAGTGTCAAAATCCTGCTTGCGTGGAGCTTCTCTTCTAGTGGGAAGACAGAGTGTAAAGGAGAACGTAGATGATGTGATTCCGGGCAGTGTCACTGCTGTGAAGGAAAGGAGGTCGAGGGGTTGGAGTCCGGCAGGAGCAGAGGTGGGGTTTTTAGTAGGGTGAGGCCCCTCTGAGGAGAACTTGAGCTCCGAATGAGGGAAGGGCTGAGCCTCACCCCCGTCCGTCTGTGCAGAGGCGAAGTGCAGATAACGGCCCAGGCACCAGAGGTGCTCATCCGGTGGGGCCTGCAGGCTGTAGGAGACCAGGGGAGGGTTCTGAGCAGGAGGTGGTGGAGATGAGCCTTGTGTTTGTAAATCCCCCCCTGCGGCCATAACCGCAGAGGCCAGAGTGGAGGCAGGGGGACCCGTGGGAGGCTTTCGTGAGTCCCCGAGGACTGGGATGGAGCTGGTGAGAGGTGGTTGGATGGATACCTGAAATATTTTGAGGATGGAGCCCTCAGGACCTGGTCATGGACTGGGGCAGATATGGGAAAGGCGAGAAGTCATGAGTGCTACCTCTGTGTTGAGCCTCAACCCCTGGGTGAAGGGGGCACCGTTTATTGATCTGGGAAACTTGGGGGAGGATTATAAATGTGCTCGAACAGCTCTGAAATGAATACTGTTAGGGTTCCCGTTTCACAGATGTGGAAACCGAAGATTAGAGAAGTAACAGGTTTGCTGTAGGACTAAGCCGGGTCAGGATTAGGATCCAGGTCTGGTCCTCGCCCGAGCCTAGCGTTCTCAGCTGTTTGGCTGTGCTCTGCAGAATATGTGAGTTTGCTGTCAGAACAGATTGGTGAGAAAGGACTTGGGCAAGCGCTTTGAAAGCACACCTTTTTTTTTTTCTCCGTACAGCTTTATTGAGGCATCAGTTATATACCATGCAATTCACCCATTATAAGCATACAGTTCCATAATTTTAGTAAATTTGTACTGTTGAGCAGCCATCACCCCAGAGTCCAGCTTTAGACTCTGTAGTCAATTCCTCTTTTCCATCCCCAGTTTCAGGCAGACACTGATCTTCTGTCTCTAAGGTTATGCCTTTTCTAGAAATTTCCTACACAGAGAATCATACAGTATGTGGCCTTTTGTGTCCAGTTTTGTTCATTTAAGAGAGTGTTTTTGAGGTCCATTCATTGTGGCACACCATGTCCGCTCTTCAGGAACATTCTTTGCCTTGGTCAGAAAGAGGTACTCTGTGCTGATGAGAATGGTTTCCACGGAGATGGGCCTTCAGATGATGATAAACATGATGATGGCTACCATTTCCCGAGCATTTCCGATTATGCCAGGTGTGGTTTCATTCATTATCTTCTGTGGTCTTCCAAGAAGTTCTGTGAGGGAGGTACCATTAGTGTTAGTGTTTTACAAAGGAGGAAAGTAAGCATAGAGAGAGGAAGAAGCTTGTCCCAGGTTCTAAGAGCTGGGATCCAATTTGGGCCTCCTCTCTGCAGAACTCTGCCTCGGCCAAGACTCCACATTCCCTTAACCCTGTTGATAAAACTTTTGACTTCTTAGCCTCAGAAAGGGCTTGGAATCCCAGTTGGAATAAGGCACTTACCAGGTAAATCTAAAACCGTAGCTTTAAGGAGGATATTTATACTGCATTTTAGTTTTGGCATCATCACATGGAAATGATGATGTCTTAAAGTCATCCATTTGTGAAGGAGCTTTCTTAGGTATGGTGTGAGCGTGGCACCAAATTCAAAACACATAATTATGTCATTAGGCAGAGCTTGTGTGTTTGAGTTGGTCTTAAATATTATGTTTACCAGAAGGGCCATTTGTTTTGTATGAAGTTTCCCAAGGCTGTTACCTTGTTATTAATGGGTGGAATTAGGCATCATGTATTTTTCAAAGCGTTTTATGTCATTATATTAGATGCTAGTACAATTTTCCCTTCTATGTAACAATCTTGTATTTAAACAGTATTTTTTCCAATTCATGTCTAGTCCATATTGGAGGATTTTGTGTTCCCCATTGCAGAGGAGTTCTTTGTGCATCACAAATATCTGAACGTTTTGAGAAGATTTTTAAACACTTCATATCTTTCTGTCTATACACTTGGGTGTTCATCTTGCTTCCTTCTCTCCCATTTCATGGGTACCCTGCTTGCTTCAAATGTTAACTTCTCTGTTCAGAGCATGGATTTTATGCTGTTTTCATGAACGGGTTTCCTGTGAAGCTCAGGCTGCTAGAATCCTGTTGGCTATAATTATGCTCAAGAACCTGTAAATTTCCTCTCGAGATCGCCCCAGGTACTGCCTCTTTTTCTACCAACCAGGATCCGCTGCATCTGCTTTCTGAGAGTTTCCCCTTCCTGTGCAGAGCTGGATGTGGCCCAGCCATCCGAGGCTCAGTTTCTGCTCACGGGCCCTGCCCTTTCCATTGGAGAGTGGCTGAATTGCAGTTCCAGAACATCAGAAGGCAAGGGGTGGGGCGGCCCAGGAATACGCAGGATTCCCCATCTCCCTGCATTGATTTCACCCCACATTAGCTTAAAAATGTCTTTTGATAGTTGGTTTCTCACACCAGGGTCCGAACAAAGCTCACACATTGCCTTTGATACGCCTCGTGACGTTTTAACTCTAGAATAGCGCTTCTTCCCCCATCCTGTTCTCCTTAAGTTATTGCTTTGTGGAAGAAGCAAGTCAGTTGTCGTGTAGACGGTCCCGCATTCTGGATTTGGCTGAGAGTTTTCTCTTTAAACGTGTTCCACTAACCTCTGTGTTTCTGTAACCTGGAAGTTAGAACGAAAGCTTTATTAGATTTGTTGATGTAAAACAACCAGTTATTTTACCAGCAAAATGGGTTTATTGGAGATCAGCAAAGAATCGCAATTTGGGACCTAAAACTTATGGTGACCCACAGGTAAGTCCAGAGAACAGAGGAGAGGAACATTCTTTTATAGAGGAGAAGGAGTTGGCTGGGACCGTTATAAACAAAGAGTCCATTGGAGGAAACTGGGAATTCAAAGTATAGTGGCTTTTCATTGGCTGACTTGTGACAGCCTCTCATTGGCTGGGCTGTTGCCAGGCGAAGAGAAACCCTTCGTTCCTCCTGCTGAGTGGTGAAGTAATAACCTTCTTTCTGTTGGAGATGCAAAGGTATCTCTTTTCCTTGGGGTCTGCAGTTGACATAGAGTGGTAGGGCATGAGAACTCCCCCTTCTGGCTTCCTGATTCCATTTTAAATGAGGTTTCTGTTTATTATTTTTCATAGATTCACGTTCAGGTTTAGGGGGGCAAGATTAGTTTGTTGGCCCTGTTGCACACTTCGTGTCCCATCGTCTCAGGACGGTGTCTGGTTGTCTCCCTTGTAGTGATATTGAGGTTGATCGTTGGGTCCATGTGCTGGGAGTTTGATCCTTTCATTGTGAATTTTCTCATCAACCTTTCTCCCAGGGTCTGTTAGCTTTCATTGAGGACTGTTGCCTGAATTGATCATTTCATTAGAGGTTGTTGATTCTTCTCTCTAAATGAGCATGTTAGTGAGTGTGAGATGAGATTTAAACTGGCCAGGGTGTCTGCTTAGGGACAGCTAAAGAATTAACAGAGAAGCAATGATTGGCTTGGCTTTATCCAAGCATAGCGAATACTTCCAATACTCAGTACTTCATTAGAGCTCAATACTTCATTAGGGCTAATTGCTATTTGCACAATCTTTTATGAATGTCACTGTGCCAGGTTGATTTTATTGTAAGTCTTGTTTAGCAGCAATGTTAAATTCTGTCCATATTTGCTAACTTGGGTGCTTGGCCATCACCTAAATTAAGAGATTATGACATGGGTTTATGGGTGAGAATGCCAAGTGATGGTGTAGACCGTGGTAGGTTATCTTCTTTAGTAATCATTTAAAATTTCCTGACACGTAAGGACACGTATGCCTCATTTTTCCTTATAAAAGAAGTAAGTCACTGATGAGTTTAAAAATATAGGAGGTGAACGATAAATCTGAAATAGCTGAGTTTCCGTTCTGCCTAGATGGAAGAGAAGTGGACCTCTGCTGGCAGCTTTCAACTTCATTGTTAAGATCAGAAAGGATGGATTATTGCAATGTGTCCAGCAGGAAGTAATTGGGAGTTTCTTTTAAAGGTGGGGGGTCGTAGTAAATGAATTTAATTTGTGTGTGCTCCATGGCTGCCAGGGGCCACTGGGACATGTTACAGTAGCAATCTGATTTGGGGACAGTCGCAACATTTGAAGGCTCCTGGGATGGAAATATATCGATTCCTCCTGTTACAGGCAAGCCTGCCTTTTGCCAGCACATGTTCCTGGAGACCGCAGTGTGAAAACAATCTTCATAAAGCAGGTTCTAGGATCCCCACAGGTACAGTCTCATGATGAGGAGTTGTGCCTTGACTAGACCCTTGGTATCAAATAAATCGTGGCTATGACCAGTAAATCATAAAGGTGTGACAACTAGAAACCTAAAAGAATTTGAAATGAGAAACTACCCTGCACTGTCACAGAGGGTTTGAGCTTGGGGACGCCTTAGAGATCAAGGGATCATCCAATCTAGACTCCTTATTTTTTTTGGTGAATAAACCACCGCTCAGACGTGTCAACTAGCTTGCCCAAGGCCACACAGCTCGTTATTGGTTGAGTTGGAACTAAAACTCATCCCAGGATAACAGTCACTGACACGTGGGTGTTTCTTACGCACATGCTAAATGCTTTACGTGCACCGTCTTTGTGATCCTCATCCCATGGCGTAGGACTTTAATTGACTATATTTTACGAGGAGCACACTGAGGCCTAGAGACTGTCTGTAATTTATCCTAGATAACACAGAACTCAGGTACGTTGGCCCTCCATACCCGTGGGTTCTGCATCCGTGTTTTCAACCAACTTCTGATTAAAAAAAAAAAAAATTTCTGGAAAGTTCCAAAATGCAAAACTTGAACTTGCCATGCCCTGGTAATTATTTACATAACATCTACATTGTATGTACAACTATTTACATAGTATTTACATTGTATTAGGTATTACAAGTAATCCAGAGATGATTTAAAGTGTATGGGAGGATGTGCTTACGTTATATGCAAATACTTGTGCATCCATGGATTTTGGTATCCACAGGGATCCTGGAACCAGTTCCCTGCCAATACTGAGGGACGACTATATTCACTACAGAAAATGTGGTTTATCCACCCTATGATACTGTCTTTTACGTTAGCCATTTCTTCTTTCCTTCCTCTCTTTCTCCTCCTGGTCCTCTTATTATCAATATTATTATTATTATTCTAACTTTATTATTCTTTTGAAAGGAATTATTCCTTATGGCCCATAAACTTTGCCTTTCCATGGCTTTCCATTTACTCTGAAGATCTATATTAAACCCACCAGCTCTAATGTATTGTAAATATAGTCAACGGAAAGTATAGCACTAGGTATAATAAAGATTGAAACAATAAGTAACTTTGCTTGAATTCTTAGCCTTTAAAAGAGCTTTTGGAACTTGAAAAAATTCCTTTGATCGTTCTTTAAAAAAAGAAGATCACCACTTATCCTCTAAGTACTTGAAAACATCACCAAGATATTTCCTTCCAGCAGGTCTGGAAAGCAAAGGTTCCTTCCGTGAGAGCCTCTGCATCTCTTGCTTCCTCTTCACTCCCTCCTCTCTCTTCCCTTCCTCCTTCAGTCACATTCCGGGCAGTCCTGTGGCAGAGATCTCAGCAGGAAGCAGGTCTGCTTTTAGGAGCGAGGGTGTGAAGGGTGGTGGGTGGGGAGCAGAGGAGGTGAGAAGTAGCCGCTGGAAATGGGAGAGGGTGTTGGTGTTGAGCTGTAGCTCTCATTTTGAAGCCTGCAGGGCTCGCCTTGTATCCGCCCATGCTGCCCACACAGAGCCCGGTGTGGGTGCCAGAGAGGTGGCATTTCAACTGGATGATCTGTTGTCACCTGAGTACGTAATGGAGCGGGGAAGCGCGGAGACCCTGGTAACATCCAGGGAAATCTCTACTTGGATGTGGTTTGTACCCTGGTCCGGGGTGACTTTAAACAATTTGTGATAAAACAAAAACAGTTGGCTTGGCAGCTATCCAAATAGGTGCCCAGGTAGAATTTTTTATTTGTTTGTTTTAAATCCTTCTAAATTGCAGCTGTTCGTGAGCTTCCTGTGTCAGACATGTAGCTGAATCTGTAATGATGGGCTCTACCAACACTGCTTTTTTCCCTCTCTCCGTTTGTGCTCGAAACAAAGCTGCCTGCAGGTACAGTCTGGAAGATGGTGCATGCAAGGGCTTCTCGGTGGACCGTGGCGCAGAGCTGATTCATTTCAAATACTGCCTATTTATAGCCTCTTCAGAATAATGGTAAGACGGTAGATGTTCTCTCTACCACCGCCATGTAGGTTAACATGACTTTTGAAGTGGAGATAAATTATGTTTTACTCACAGATGACTCATTTCATAGTCCTCTTTAAATACACACCCTGCCGTTTCTCTGAAGCGTTTCACTTTAATAATCAGCCCGTGCTGGAGCTTTCTCAGTAAGCTGTAGGCTTGGAAGGGGCCCAGGCCTTGCAAACGTGGAGCTGTGTATGGGAAACTGGTGCTCGGGGAAGCTGCGGACCCCAGCATCTTACAGGTCTCCTTAGCGCACATCTAGGACCAGAGCTCTCTTCGCTTGACTGCCCGAGGCTTCCTGTGCTCTGACCTGCCTTGCCTACCCTCACCTACCCCCGTGGACCGGCACTTGCTGCCACAAAAGAACAAAAGCAAAAACAGAAGAGAAAACATCCTCGTTACCGGCATCCTGGAATGTGGGCGGTGATTTTACTGCAGAAAAAAAAAATAATGTTTTTTGGTTTTTTTTTTTTTTGCGGTACGCGGGCCTCTCACCGCTGCGGCCTCTCCCGTCGCGGAGCACAGGCTCCGGACGCGCAGGCTCAGCGGCCACGGCTCACGGGCCCAGCCGCT
>NC_041224.1:12484279-12490362 GCF_002837175.3 Physeter macrocephalus
CCTGCATCGGCAGGCGGACTCTCAACCACTGCGCCACCAGGGAAGCCCCCCAAAATAATGTTTTAAAGAAGAAGCTCACGTAGTTCTGTCATCCTAAAAAACTTTCTTTTCTTGATGTGTGTGTTCTTAGTTCTTGTTCGTTCTAATACAAACTCTCAAAAACATTAAACGTTAAAAATAGTTATTTATACCATAAGCAAAAGCCGAGGTGTTTGTTTAAATGTCTGAGAACTCTCTTTGCTGATGTTGTCCGTGGTGCATGTTCTGAGTTTTAGGGCTAAGCTACTTCCTGTGTGTGAATAAATACATGACGTCTTTCTCTGTAAACAAATACATGAGACTATATTTCTCTAAATAAGAATAAATATATGCGTTCTTCCCATGATTTTGGAAGAGTGCTTCTCACATCACCGTTCCCTGTAAGTCTCCTTTCAAGTGTTTGTTGTCATTCAGTGGTTCTGACCTTGGCATGCTAGAAAGAGCATGAATCTTAGGTCTGGTAGACCTCTGTGGGCCCAGATTTTCTCACCTCTACAATGTGAGTATTAGGCAGGTAATGCAGGTAAATCACCTGGCCGGTGCCTGCACGTAGGTGTTGACTAATGTTAGTGTCCTCTCTGTGTCTGCTCTGCTTACACTTGGGTCTGGATGTGATGTCATAGCTGGTTATTTTCACCCACCCGCTAGAACAAAATGATTCAATCCCATTAGGACTCAACTCGAGGTTGCCCCAGGTTTGGAGTGACTGTCCGCTTCATCCATACCGTCCTCATGGGCCTTCTACACCTGAAGCGCTGAGCCAGTTGTATAAGCAGAGGTAGAGAGAGAGATGGGTTGGGAAGCTGGGGATGAATGGCCGGAGCTGGAGCTCTGGAGCCTAACTGGAGAGTGGACAGGGAACCAGTGGGCTCAAGGGTGTGGCTGTGGCTGTGAGTCAGCTTGGGTGCTTGACTCAGCCCGTAGCAGTGGGCTGGGCTGAACAGAGGTTTAGGACCCATAGGCAGGCAGGGTTCTTCGAAACAAAGACAAGTTCTGTAGAGGAGGAAGGTTTTCAGTGGCCCAGGATGGAAGTGAAGTAGGGAGGATGTGACAGAAGTGGGAGTGAAGCTGTGGGTCGGGCATCTGAGCCACAGAGGAGAGAATCAGGTCGGTAGGTCACCCATAGCCAGGGGTCCACAAGGGTGCTGAATAAAGGCTCTCACCCGTTCATTTGTCGGCTCATGGGCTCCTGTAAATGCAGGAACTGATTGCTGAGTGAGGGCCCTACACCCCCAGACAAGCGGGACCCAGGGTCAGCGGTGCGTGGCAGGAGAGCAGCCACCTGGTCCCTCCTGGTTTGTTGGCGGAGGAGCTTGGTGTGCACACGTCTTCTTTGTCCAGTGTAACTATGAGTAGAGCCTCACCCACACCCAGGGTGACCTGGTCTGGTTGACAGATCATGTAGTCATCCTTCGTACATGTCCTCAGTTGCAGGTAAGTATTTGCCGTGTGCATGAAAAAAATCGCGATCAGAAGTTTGTCTGACATGAGGTTCTGTGGTGAGCCCGAGGCTTATTACCTGCCTCACTGAGGGAGCTTGGCTACCAGCTCTTTGCTCCTTAATTGAACTCTAAGGAACATTCTGCATTACGTTTTCCCACGTTCTTTTCTCTCTTGGTTTGTCTTTGATGATGGTCTGTTTTGGCAGTGAGCCGCTAGTGCTGTAAACAGTCATCTGGCTGCTGGTTGCACCATCAGCATCTCTAATTGCACCTCTTTGCCGGGAGCTCCTCAGGAGACCCTGCTGTCTCCCTGGGGCTCCCTGGGGTGCAGTAGCCCCCCCTAAGTAACACCTTGGTGTCAGGGGTTGGTGAAGAAAGGAGGAGGATGAGGATGCTTTGCCTTCTTTTACTGGTCATCCTGATGAGAAGGGTTTTGGAAGGTCTTGCTCGAGGGTCTGGGTATTGGGGCGTGGGAGAGGGGAGGTAGGTAGGGTGGGGTAGGCAGGGCCCAGGGTGCCATCATTGAGGCTGTTGCAAACACACCCCAGGTATTTCTTGTTCCCTTTGGCCTGGATTCTCTGTGCCTTCTGGTAAGAGCTTCATTCCCCAGAAAAAGAGTTGATGAGCTAGCTCCGTGATACCAGCGTCACACGGGATTAGCCAGTCAGATAGTTTGATGGCTTTGTTTGTGATGAAATGGGGGGAAGACTCAGAGGGCTTGCGTGTCCCGGGCTGAGAGAGCAGGCCTCGGCTGCACTTCGCCCCCGTGGAAGGTACTTCTGCACCTTTGGATCTCTCTGTGGTCACTAGCTTGTGGACTGCGTTTTTCCGTCTCTGATTGGAAACTCCGAGGGCAGGACCTTGACACCCTAATCTCGTCCTACCCAGCGTCGGGGCTTCTTCCTAAGTAACTGCTGCTGTTCGAGGTCGGGCATGGATGCTGGATTCAGACCCTGAGTGTGGCTGTCTGTTGAGTGGTGCTGGGCCAGCTTCATAAAGTTCATGCAGCACCTGAGGAGGGCTGGGCCTCTGCAGTCAGGCTTTGTTTCAGACTCAGTGTGGGCCAGCATCTGAGGTCTGCAGGAGGAGCTCGAAGTTCCTTTTAACAGCATCGTTTACTTCTGTTTTTGTATCTTTTTCGTCCCACATTTCCTGAGCTCAGAACCCTCCTTCCTAAGGACTTGCCTTGAAACACACACACACACACACACACACACACAGACACACACACAGACACACACACACAGACACACACACGCCATCACCGCCAACAACAACACAACAGATCCTTTTAGGGGAAAGTGTTGTCCTGTACTGTATCCCCAGGCCCTGGAGCTCAAGAAGAATTGGGCTTGCGATACCACTGCAGAGGGTCCCAGCCGTGTCGAAATACAGAAGACCCTTCTGGCGAGTGGACGACCTTGTGTGTCTCTGTGTTTTCCTTTCCGTTGCTTCTGTTGGTTAATTACTTCCACTGTGAACTTCTCCCCATCCCTGCTGGCCGGATGTTGGCAAGTAAATGTGCAGGTTGGTTGGGTGGGACCCTGTCTTCTTCCTGCACCCCACCCACTCTGTCTTTACAATTTGGGTGGGGTGCTGTGTCAGGCCACGGCTGGCTTCCGTGACCCCCCCCTTTTTTTTTAACATCTTTATTAGAGTATAATTGCTTTACAATGGTGTGTCGGTTTCTGCTTTATAGCAAAGTGAATCACACGACCCTTTTTTAAAAACTAGAACAAACAGAGAGCTGTGCCACCAGCTTGTGACCTCCCCTAGATGAAAGGATATTAAAATGGAAAAGGGCAGCGGGCGGGCGGGTGGATGGGTGGTTGTGCAGGAAAGTGAGTTTGCATCCTGTTTTCAGAGTTCTGTGGTCCATACCATGGTTCTGCATTTCATGTCACTTGTGGTTAATGAATAGCAGATACTTTTCCTGTAGTCCTTTTGGTTCTGGGTTGCGTACATTTCCCCAAAGAGTCCTGACTGGATCTTAAATAAGACCCAGACTGTCTTATTAGCTAAGTGGAAAAGGAAATGTCCTCCCTCCTCTGCCTGGGTAACTTCCCTCTAATGTGTATTTTTCTCTGTCCAGTTTCTTTAAATAGAGAAGTAGTGTGACTTGGTGGGCTATGAATCACGCTGCTTGGTTCCACCTTGTGGGCCTGCAGTTTACTAGCTTTATCAGTAAAATGGGGATAATGATAGTACACACTTCGTAGAGTTTTACAGGAATACAGCTGGTGCACCAGCAGAGTGCCTGCATATAAGTCAGCACTCAGTTCAATGTTGAAAAATGTGGGTATTGATAATAACATAAACCTCAGTACTCTGGTGCTGTTTTTGGGACTGTTGTCCATCTCCTAGGGGTATGGTCACCGTCTGTTCTTCAATCATGATCAGAGGGAATTGTCTGAGAACTTGTGCATGCGTTTCTGGGGTTGACGAGGAAGAATATTTGAAATTGGGAGCGGCCCAGGAAACCCGGATCCCTTGGGTAACTTGCAGCAAACAGGATGCTGGTAATATGCTCTCTGGTTGGAGACCGGGTTTTATTTTAATGTACCTGTAGTTTTATCTGCTGTCACCAAGACTGCATCAACAGAATGCCCGAGCTGAAACGGTCAACCTCAGCAAGCATCGCGTGCAATTTTAAAACAATCTTCCTCAGCACCCTTAAGTGTGCCTCTTTATGGTAGTGGCTTTGATCTCAAAACCTGCAGGGGTGGACCCCTCCACATGAGCCCAAGTCAGACGTCCCCTGGGACCTCCCGATGGTTTTATCAGGCTGGGCGGGGGACTTCTTTCAGCATCTTCCAGGCCAGTTGATTCCCACAGCGTTTGGTGGCGTGGAACTCTGAGACCTAAATCAGCCGCTGCTGCAAGTAAGAGAGTCTTTCAGGAGCTGGCCGCGCCCTGTCACCTCACAGACCTCGTTTCCAGCCACTTTCCTCTTCCGTGCGCTCCAGCCACACTGGCCTCTTTTCTGTTTTTCCTCATCACCCTTTACAGAATCAGCCCCCTGACCCTCTTACGCTGCTCACTTGTCCTCCCACCCCAGGTGCTTGCAGACACCTTGTCTGTTCACCCTGCCCTCGCCCCATCACCAGAATAGAAAGTCCACGAAACCAGGGTTTCCGGCACCGAGACACTGCTTTGTTCTCACAGGCGGGCCTTTGCTGGACCCCCAGGTGCCCTTTCGGTACGTGAGGGGGCCCCTCCTACCTCCAAAGCAGCACAGGGTAAGAGGTCGTTAGGTTTTTTAAAAATTTATTTATTTAATTGATTTTTGGCTGCGTTGGGTCTTCGTTGCTGCTCGTGGGCTTCTTTTGTTGTGCAGCACGGGCTCTAGGTGCACGGGCTTCAGTAGTTGTGGCACATGGGCTCAGTAGTTGTGGCGCGCGGGCTCTAGAGCGCGGGCTCAGTAGTTGTGGCGCATGGGTTTAGTTGCTCCGTGGCATGTGGGATCTTCCTGGACCAGGGCTCGAACCCGTGTCCCCTGCATTGGCAGGCGGATTCTTAACCACTGCACCACCAGGGAAGCCCAAGAGGTCGTTAGGTTTTAATCACCGAGGGTAACCGAATCTTCTGTGTTCTCAATATGCCGGCAGAGGGAAATATTTGGGAAGAACATTCTGCAGAATATTTTAGGTTCCATCTGGGCCTGAAGTCAGGATCTTGGGAGGCTAAATATGAGATCAGGTTAGCATTACCTTTCAGTGAATTAAAATGAATGAAAGGCCAGTGAATTCAAGGCCAGAATCCTATGCCTTTGGCCTTTAACAGTTTTTTTTGTTTTTAATAGAAAATAGCCATGTGTTCAATGCACTTTTATTTGTGGGTAAATGAGAATAGGATATTAGCCACAGTGTTGCCCCTTGTTCTTTATATAAAGTCCAAGTGGGGAACTTCTTTGAGACTGTTAATGCTATGATATTTTTTTCTTTCTCTTGGGAAGGAAGATGAAATGCCAGTTTTTTTCTGATGAGAAGTATATAACTTTTTTGGGGGGGGTTCTGGCCACTAGGAAGCTCAAAACCACCTTTAATACTCAGATCTGGAAATTATATTAGCCCTGGTGTATCCCACTTTGGCTGTTTCTTCTGTACTGTGGCCTTAATGTTTAAATTCTGTTTATCTAGTTGCATGTATGACTTTTGTTTTGAGGCATCCTGAATATTCTTTGGAAAGAACTAGAGAATGACACAACAGTTTTATCTCCCCTCATCTCCTAATGAGAGGTATTGAATAGCCCACTTGCCTTTGAAATTCTGTTGCCTTGTGTGTTTTTGCCTGGGTAATGCAACTGACAGAAATTTCTTTATTTGCTTTGGTAGAATTTCCATTTCTTTGGTTGATAAACCCAAGGAAGCCATTTTTTTTTTTTTTTATGGCAGGCACCTGCTTGGCCATTTCTCACTGCCCATCCTTCTGAAGAGAGCCCATGGGCACCTTGAACCAGAACAAAGATCACTAGCACAGGTATGACTGAAGGTTAGATTGGTTGCTTTCTATTTGTCAAAGACTTTCTGTCTTGTTTGGACACCACTCTGTTAAAAATATTGTCAGGAGGTGTACTGTTTATGTTTAATCCTAGAAAGAAAA
>NC_041224.1:12491272-12525630 GCF_002837175.3 Physeter macrocephalus
TAAGGAGTGGTCTAGGAGAGGACTGGTCCAGTGGAGTGAGGGGGTGAGGCTCTACTGGGAGGGTTGAGAGGAAGGAAGGAAGGAAGGGAGGGAGGGAGGGAGGGAGGAAGGGGCTGACCTTCGACCAAGGCCAAGATTGGCATCACAGGAGACAGAACACCTCTCTCTTGACGTGCTTATTGCCTTAAGTTTCACTCTTTACTTCAGAGATGTACTGCGACGTGGAAAGTAATTTCTTTGTTTCGCTACATATTGTTCCAGATTTTTTGTAACGGATGATAAAGCAGCATGTCATTAGCACATTCTCATGTGTTAGGATAGTCACTCACCTGATCACTAGCACAGGTATGACTGAAGGTTAGATTGGTTGCTTTCTATTTGTCAAAGACTTTCTGTCTTGTTTGGACACCACTCTGTTAAAAATATTGTCAGGAGGTGTACTGTTTATGTTTAATCCTAGAAAGAAAAGTGAAAAGCTAGGAGATTTCATTTTTTTTTTTGACTGCTAAGGAGAGCAATCGAGATGGTATTATGATTCAGTGAAAGTAGAAGGTCCAAGAAACACTAGTACAGGAGATTGTAGAAGGAGGAACAAAGGGAATTTTATATCCAGTTTCATCTTAAGATCTATAAATTACTAGGCAGGTTAACTTAGAATTGGAATCAGCATTTTTCATTTTCAAGCTTTTATACTTTGTGCATACACAGAGTGGACCGTTTATAAAACTGGTGAACTGGACTGTGGATTTGAGGATGAGGAATTCCTCTGTTCTTTGCTTTGGGGAGGCAATGATCGTTCATTCATTCAGTAAACACCTGCAAGGTGCCAAGCCCCTTTCTTTCCCCTAACCTCCAGATGGACTGGTAAGGAGTGGTCTAGGAGATGACTGGTCCAGTGGAGTGAGGGGGTGAGACTCTACTGGGAGGGTTGAGAGGAAGGAAGGAAGGAAGGAAGGAAGGGAGGGAGGGAGGAAGGGGCTGACCTTCGACCAAGGCCAAGATCAGCATCACAGGAGACAGAACACCTCTCTCTTGACGTGCTTATTGCCTTAAGTTTCACTCTTTACTTCAGAGATGTACTGCGACGTGGAAAGTAATTTCTTTGTTTCGCTACATATTGTTCCAGATTTTTTGTAACGGATGATAAAGCAGCATGTCATTAGCACATTCTCATGTGTTAGGATAGTCACTCACCTCTGGGTATGCCTCCTCTTTTCCTTTATTTATTTATTTATTTTTAACATCTTTATTGGAGTATAACTGTTTTACAATAGTGTGTTAGTTTCTGCTTTACAACAAAGTGAATCGGTTATACATATACATATGTTCCATATCTCTTCCCTCTTGCGTCTCCCTCCCTCCCACCCCCCCATCCCACCCCTCTCATCAAGGAAGCCATTTTAGGGTACTTTCCAGCCGGATAGGGAAGTAGGAGCTTGTAAATAGTCAGAGTACAATTTTGAGGTGACTTTCTCACTGGTTTTATCTGGTTTATTCCAGTTGCGAGATTTTGGTTACTTTGCAATAGAAGGCTTTAAAATAAATACGCACTGTTGTAGGGAGACCAGAGAACTCACATCTGAATATTAAAATACAATTTCTTAAGCGTTGCTGTTTCCGGAGGATTCGAGTGTTTTCGTTCAGTAACTGAGGCACCTTCCTGTGTTCAAAGATTTACCCTAATTGCTGTGAATGTTTACAAGCTATGCTTGAATAGCTGAACCTACTTTCGAGAAGCTTATATTCTAAAAAATTAGTTTTCATAATTGGTGTGTCAAATTGGTAACTATTAAATAAGCAATTAAGGAAATATCTTTCCCCTTAGAGGATCAGTTCATTTACTGACTTGAGTTTAACACGTAATACGATGAGTGGGTCTCTTCCAGGTGTTTGGAACAGGAGGTTTTTCTGAGAGACAGAAATTAATAGAAAGTGAGTGTGGTATTTGGCTTTGTTATGATTTTGGGAAAGTCTTAAAATGAAATTTGTGAACAAGGCTCTCATTTTTAGCATGCATTGAATTGAAAATATTCTGTACTTTGTGGAGAGTCTGATTGGAAAAGGCGCTTAAGATAGGGCTAAATCGCAGATGAATTAAATCCCTGCATTCTTACATTTGATTCCACCTGTACAGTGTTTGATATCAGCAATGATTTGTCGGGCAAGATGTACATATTTCTCTTCTGCCTCTTTCTCCCTCATTTTAATCTCTTCCAAAATAGTCATGTTTTTCTTTTACTCAACAGGAATTCCTAAGTAAATACTTCTTTCTGGGGACTGAGGTGGAGTTTGTGTTCTTTTCTTGCCTTGTCAGTGGCCCCTGGTTGCTTTCTATGGGGAACAGATCCTGAATGAAGGATGCTGTATTTATAGCAAGGATGAAAAGTGAACAGTTGGCGAGATCCCATCTCTTATCAAGTCTGAGATGGACTTTTTTTTTCTCCCAGTGAAGACTGGTCATATATATAAGATGGTGGTCTTATTTCAGAATCTCCAGAGGAAATTGTATCTGTGATAGAGAAGGATCTTGTTTATTCTAGATTTTTCCTTCACTAACATTGAGAAAATTACTCAGAGAGGTTTGGCAAAGTGAAGAAAGATGAAAAATGGATTGAGTTGGTGGAATGTGTTAATTCACCTGATGTTCATTAAACTCCTAATGTAAGACCCAGCGTCCTGGGCATATAGGTGAGGATGCAGGATATTTACGCTCGAGGAGCTTACATCTAGTTAGGGAGGCTGAGCCCATACTTTGTGAGTTAACAAGTATGTTAGACAAAGTAGTTGCTCATTCTGTTCAAAGTAAAGTTGGTACCACTTTGCTTTTTGAACTTTCCTGATTGGAAGAAAGCTTTGTACTTCCATGCACTTGCTCTGGGCCTGAGACTCAGGGCCCACGATGCCCTTTTTATACATAAAAATAGGCGTCAGCTTAAGGACTGAGTTCAGTTGGGAATCACTGGGGAAAAGGACCATCCTTAGGTGGTATTAGTCATAGAGCCTTTACTGAAGCTTGGTTGGACTCATTCTTATTTCCCAGCCTGCTGCAGCCCCAGAAATGTTTATTGCTGGACAAGGTTTATTTGGAGAAAAAATGACTTTCTTACTGGAGTTGTATGTGAATAGAAAACTGTGGTTTATAAGTAGATACGTTTATTCATACTTGTGGTAAAAACTTTGGGCCTACTTAACCGGAGTTCCTTCCCACTGTGGACGTGTGTTGTCACGGTATAAATATAGGTTTATAGATCTAAGTTTAAAGGACAGTTAGGGAAACTGGATCTGAGATTAGGGTGAAGGAATGAGGCCCCTCCTACCTTCCGGAGGGCTGAACTCCTCAGATCTCAACTTAAAAAGCCAGGGCAAACAACCGTGATGTTAATCAGCGTATCTTTGAAATGAAAGGAGTTTTTTAAAAAGAAACAATTGTTTGATCAAAAAAAGCCTTGCCTGACTATTTTCATTTTTGACCTACTGCTTGAAATTGGTGTTTTAATTTCTTCAGTTTCCTTGTTTTTAATAGAGGCGACACATTACCCATCCCAGAATACTTTGGGAAGATTTAATCTACTCATATACCCTTTCTCTTTGATTCAGTGTTCTGATAATTTCTCCTCTATTTAACTAAATTTTCACAGTGTTTCAACCTTTTTTATCAACACATATTTTTTTTGAGCATTACAACTCTCTTTCATTTTGTAATAAACATCCTTATTTCTGTTTTATAGCTGGAAAAAACTAAGGTTCAGTAGTGTAAGTTGAACACACTGTTAGGATTCTTATTGTTTTAGGAAAAAAATGCCCAGTCTTCCCTCCTCTGTTTCTCCTTGACTCTGGCGCAGCTGCCACGCTGAACACCTTCTGACACCAGATGTTTGGGGGTTTTCCGCCACCAAGCAATCCTCTGGGACACCAGCTGGGTGTCCTGCAGTTTACTCAGTTCTGTTGCTATCCACCTGGAAGTCGGTCCCAGGAGACCGCCCCCTCCCCTCTTCGCATGCCCATCTCAAGTTGTAGGTCCTCAGGTTACCCGCAACTTCTGTCTGACTCGGCTGCACATCGGAGGTCCCCATGACCTCTGCCTCCGATTCAGTGATTTGCTAGAACAGCTCACAGAACTCAGGGAAACACATGTACCGGTTTTTTTTTAAGGGTACGGTTACGGATATAGATGAACAGCCAGATGAAGAGATACAGAGCACAAGATCTGGAAGGTCTCCGAGCACAGGAGTTTCTGTCCCCATGCATTTGGGGTGTGTCACCCTCCCAGTATGTGGACATGTTCACCAACCCCGAGGCACTCTGAACCCCATACTCTGGGGATTTTTATGGAGGCTTCCTCACATAGGCTTGTTCAATAATTAACTCTATTTCCAGCCCCTCTCCCTTCACCAGAGGAGCGGGGAGTGAGGCTGAAAATTCCAAGCTTCGAATCATGGCGTGGTCTTTCTGGTGACCGGCGCCCATCCGGGAGCCACCTAGAGTCACCTCATTAGAACAAAGGATGCTCCTGGTGTTCTTACCATTTAGGAATTTACAAGGGTTTCAGGAGCTCTGTGTAAGGGACAGGATCAAAAACCAAATATTAGAAGAAGAGACGCCCCCAGTTGCTCTTTTTTAGGAGTTCTCTGGCTAGAACTGGGGGCAGGGACCAATGTATATATTTTCTATTATCTCACACTAATGCTACAGATTACAGATTTCTTCCCAATTGTGCTGATTTCACCAGGATTACATAGTATAGAAAGCCTTCATCTTTTAGGGGAATTTCCCAGTGGTTGACTGCTTTCTAACTCAGGTGTTTTTTTTTTTTTAAATTTTTGCTTTTAACTGTGATAAAATTTATATAACATAATATTTACCATCTTAACCATTTTTAAGTGTACAGTCCAGCGGCATTCAGCACATGCACGTTGTTGTGCAACCAGCACTGTCATCCATCTGCAGAACTTTTTCATCTTCCCACATGGAAACTGTAGCCATTAAACAGTAACTCCCTATTCTCCTCTCGCCCAGCCCCTGCGCCCCGTGAAATGCTTTCTGTCTGTGTGAAAATGACGACTCCAGGTATTTCATGTAAGTGGAATCACACAGTATTCGTCTTCTTGTGGCTTGATTTATTTCACTTAACATAAGGTCTTCATCCATGGTTCATCCATGTTGTAGCATGTGTCAGAATTTCAGTCCTTTTTAAGGCTAAATAGTATTCCATTGTATGTATCAGATACATTCTGTTTACACATTCATCTGTTGATGGATCTAACTCTGTTTTTTTTTGTTTTTTTTTTTTTGCGGTACGCGGGCCTCTCACCGCTGTGGCCTCTCCCGTTGCGGAGCACAGGCTCCGGACGCGCAGGCTCGGCGGCCATGGCTCACGGGCCCAGCCGCTCCGCGGCACGTGGGATCTTCCCGGACCGGGGCACGAACCCGGTTCCCCCGCATCGGCAGGCGGACTCTCAACCACTGCGCCACCAGGGAAGCCCTAACTCTGTTTTTTATACTGTGGGTCACAATCAGCATTTTACAACATAGAATACAGTAGGAAATGTTTGCCTATATTAGGGATCAGTACCATTTTGTGAAGTGTGTGTGTGTCTGTATGTGTCTGTGTGTGTGTTGTACTAAGTCCTGTTGATTTTTTACATTTGTCACAGGCAGAGTAGAGTGGAACACTTGGGATCTCCCGGGCCTTATGCCACTTCTCACGTAGAGAGGGCTGCAGTGTTTCCCATGTTTTGGGTGGGGTGGACTAGGAAAGAAGGAGCAGGAAGAATAGGTTAACTCATGGGGCCTGGTCGTTTGACGTGTCCCGTGTCCACAGTGATACACTTAGCAGGAATCCAAGTGAGCCCAGCGGCCAGACAGCATTGTTTGTAAACAGTTTTCAGGGCTTTCCGTGGAACCTCTTTCTCCTGTCTTCCTGGGGTGCTTCCCCTCCGCCCTACACCCCACAGCGCAATGAATGAGGCAGGGCTGTGTCACCGGGAGAGCCTGCAGCTCCCGTGCGACGGGCTTGGGGCAGGAGCTGGCATGGACTGTGGACCAGAGCTGAAGTCAGTTCACTGAATATTACGTCTCACTCACGCCTCCGCGGTTGTCCTTCCACACTCTTTGCCTAGATCCAGATTTGATATTTCCTGATAATTTCGCACCAACAATCTGAACCCTCCTTGGTTTAGAGGGGCAGACCCTTCAGCCTAGAGGGTCACTCGGGTATTTGGACAGAATTGAGACTAGCGCTCAAGGCCCTTCTTCCCCTGATGCCATTTTTCTCACTGTATTAAATGCTTCCCCCCACATAGAAGCATCAGAGCATATTTTATGAGTGGACCGTCACGTCATGAATTACGATGCCTAGGAGCGCAGATTTGCATTGTCTCAAAAGCCTGGATGGGATATGCATTGTGGGGTTACAGGCAATGTTAGAACTCCACCTCGGCTCGTTGGGGAGGGGATTTGTCAGCAGCGGGAAAGGTGAATCGAGAGTGATCGAGGTGTGCGAATGTCAGGCTGGGGATGGTGCACCTGCAGACCTGGGGAGATCCCAGTGTGTTTGGGGTGTGCGTGTGGTTATACCACTTAATGAGGGAGCTGATTCTCAGGGGGACATGTTTGCTTCCGTTGATAGATTTCACTTAGCTTGTATAGAGGGTACTTGCTTGCAAGCAAGCTCTGCTGATGTTTTCTGCACACGTGCTGGCAGAGACAGCGTGTTCCATCTGGAAGGTCGGTAACTGGTACCAGGGTTGGAACAGTTTGTTTTTCATTGTTTGCTCTCCTTTCTGTGCCTGATGAGGTCATGCAGTTGCACACAGAGCTGATGCAAACTTTCCTGCTTTCCGAAGTTGCTACATCTCCCTTTGAACTTTAACTCTGACTGTTTTGATTTCCAGTAAGAGAGCTTCTTGGTGGGGTGAGGGGCAGTGGTGGTAAATCCTTGTTCTGGGTGCTTTTCTTTATTGCTAGAAAAAAGTACTGCTGTTGGGAGGTGCGTTCTTACTGTGATCTTTTTATCTGTTGCCTTGAACAAGGAGCCTGCGCACATCCAAAGAGATCCGTGTTCGTTCTCCATGATGTTTGGTTGCTTGTGGCTTGAGTAGGTGACAGCGTGGGGTGATCTTCTGGGCAAAGTTTATCTTACTAAAGGATGATTTTTAAAACGTTGGATGTTGGATGATGAAAGCGTAAATACGTGTTTATCTGAGGTCATACTAAACCTTGAGATCTTCCCTTGGGCCACTGAAGAATCTAGTCTTTCAAATGTGTGAACTTGAACTCGTGGATTTAACAAAACAGCAGAGCTATACAAGACTAAATAAAAAGTCACATCTTGTTATGGTTTTGGATGTCGTGTCTTTGCCAGGGAGAGAGAGTTCTGTAAGAGGCTGTCTGTCTTGCAGTCATAAACTACCTGTTTTGTCCCTGACAGTTTCTTCCAGTGCCCAGCCATCTCTGTCAAACTCTGGATGAGTTGCCCTTTGCTCACCTTTTAAAAGTATCTTTTGATGTTGCGTAGGTTTTGTCTCCACTATTTTATCCAGGCTCCATTCAGTGTCTGGGCTCTTGACGATTCAATTGTGCGTTTTCGTTGAAGATCTCCACTTCTGGCACAATGTGACTCTCCAGTGAAAATCACTGGTGTGTATTTTGAAGTACTTCATTTTAGCAAAATAGCACTTGCTTTGCAGTTGTTTTGCTCATCATCTCCACTTTCTCCCTGGTGGTTGTGGGTATAAAAAAACACAAGCTTGTGAAAACAGCAACAAAACACTCTGAGAGGCCTTGGTTTTAATTTGCTGCTTATTCCTTGGTGGGGTTTAGGAAAGATGCTTTCTCGGGCGTCCATTATGGAAACAGTATTTTCAGTCTCTGTTCATACCTGTCTAATGACCAAAGGGATTTAAATGCTCTCCTTCATTGTGGTGTCATAATTTCCACAGTACCTTTGACTTGAGTTGCTACTACTGTTTCACATGCCTGCCTGCCCTAGGTGTGCACAAATATTTGGTGACAAGGTAATGTTGATATACATACAGATCACACACACACACCTTTTTTTTTTTTTTTGCTGGGTGCATTTGCAGCGCCTTTTCATTTGAGAAAAAAAAAATATGGGCTACCCTTGCTAACGTAGGGCTCTTACCTACCTTGTGCACATTCATATTTATATAAAAATAAAATTTTCAAAAGCAGTGATACATGCCATCTTAAGTAATAATGGCTTAGCTTTTGAAAGCTTTCATTTACAGAAGAATTGTCTTTCTGAAGCTAAGGAAAATGGGCTTAGTTGGTGGGGATTTCTGCTGTACTATCTGCGTTCGGGTTTTTGCTGGGCCTCTGGCTCTCCCAGCCTGCGTGGTCGGGCGTGGAGCCGAGCCTCTGTCCGTCACGTCCCTGGATCCCTGGAAACTGCAAAAGCACACCTGTGAGGCTGGCCAGTCCTACTTCTTCAGGAAGCCCAGACTGGAATTGACGGGGAAGGTGGGGAGCTTGTGGGCCATGTGAGAGAGGAGGCAACGGCCCTTGATGTCCCTCCCAGGGACTAAATGTTGAGTAACCATCATATCTCCTGGTGACCTGTGAGCTTACTGTACATTTTTGTTTGGTTGGGACCCTGTAGCCCCAGGCCTGGCTTAACTCTGTCTTCCCCAAAACTTGAGAGCAAGGTTAGACTGAACAGGAGTACTTGAGTCATTCTTGAGTCGAGGACCTTTTTTTGCATAATTTTTTCCAAATAATACAAAAACCTTTTTGCTGTTTTACGGTTGAATTTTTCTATCTTCCATAAGACTTAAATCTCCAGATAGCATAATCGTAACACACACGCATGTGTGCGTGCACACGTGCGCACATACACACACGACAGAAAACGCAACTCACCACGACATGACACATGTAGACCCTCCCCTTCTTCTATGGCGATGTGAAAACTTTAGCATTTTATTGTCAAGAAGTGTATGTCTGTACTCTGTTTCTGTATTAGTCATTGGCAGTGATATCAGTAAATCCGTGAAGATCTTCATGAAACAGATACCTGGGAACTGAGTCCTGAGAGGAAAGGACTTTTTAGACAAGGACCAAAGGAACTCACTGTAGAGCTTTGACAATTCCTAATCTCTTTTCTTCAGGATAAATCTCTGTCTTTATACCATATCAAAATGTGTTAAAATACACACGTGCTTCTGTAGCACACACACTGTGGGACACCAGCTCCCCTATAGTTTCCATTTAGTGTGTCACCAGCCATCCATCCCGTGAGCCGCACGGTGGGTGGAACACCCACCCCACTGCCTTCCTCCCTGCAGTTACCTCGGTGGGATCCCCCAGCCCCGGAACTCCTGGAACTTGCCTCCGAGGACTGTTCTGTGCTTCCTTAGACTTCCAGACTTTTCCACGGTGCTGTGACTCTTGGTCCACAGTCGGCCAGCTTCTCCCCCAGAGTCTTTCCTTCACTTCCTGGTCCTAACCTGATGGAACCCAGCTGCTTCTCCCACATCTCGGGACGGGGCCCCCGCACCTCCTGGCTCTCACAGCCTTCCTCTTCTGCCGTCTGCTCCTTCCAGGCTGACTTCAGTCATGTTCTGTCCCTGATCCTCAGTGCCGTCATGCACTGTTTGTGTCTCCTCATCTGTTGAGCATTTTGGCACCTGGATGGCGACCTTCTCCACCTGGGGTAGTTGTGAGAGCTGCCTGGGTGATTCCAAGGCAGCCAAAGCTGGGTGACCAGCAGTCCCAGTTAGCCCAGGACTTGGGGGTGGGGCTTTCTTCGATGGGGGGCTTTCAGTTTTAAAACCATGCCGGTTTGCCTGGGACTGGGGCCTTTCCCAGGACACGAGACTCGGATGCTCAAACTGGGATGAGTGGGCCACCCTGAAAGAGTCACTCTTCCAGACGTTGTTAATACCGGGAACAGCTCCTTATCTGGAATTCAGAGGTCCCACTTCATGGCCAGAACCTTCTATCCTTCCAGTGCACCTGACAGACTATCCCTAGTATCTTCAGAGTTTTGTCTTTCCAGGTTCGTTTCCAGCCCGTGGCCCCTCCTTCCACCCGGCGTGTCCATCATGCCCTGCCTCTGCTTTTCTAATTCCCTGGCCAGCATTTCACCAAGATGCTTATCAATCCACTGAACCCCCTCCTATCCGCCGTCCCGGCACATCCCAGCCCTGGAGGCTTGGGCAGCCCATGGTCTCTGCACCTGCCCCTGGACTGCCAGGCTCTTGTCAGAGAAAGTCACACAGACGCGGCGGTAGAGTCTGGTCGCCAACTTCCACGCGGCCTGGAAATTAACTGATTTCTTCATCAGCACTCTCACTGTCCCTCATGACTATTTTCGGTTCTCTCAACCGTTCTTAAATCTCCAGTTTCATCGTCAGCCCCGTCCCTCCTGCTGGTCCCTCACTCTCAGCAGGTGTTCTTTCCACGGCTGATAAAGCAGTTGTGCGAAGGCCCTTTGCAAATCTGCTTTCTCCTGGATCCTTTTCTCATCTTTCTGTTCACAGTGTAAGAGGTATTCATCTCCCTCACTTTCTAAAGATCAGTTTCTCCACAACCATCGCCTCCCTCTTTCCACCTCTGTCCCGGTGTTTCTTTCTCATGAGGATTTACGAATGCTCAGGTCTCTCCCATCTTAAAGCAAAAACAAAACAGAACAAACACTGTGAAACCCGCGCCTTCCCTGGTGCCCTCCTCTTTCAGCTGTCACTTTCTCTCTCCTCCTCTTCGATTAAACTTTTTGAGAGGATATTCTACTTTCTGGCCTGTAGGAGTGATCTGCTGCTGCCTGACAGAGCATCATACACGACACGCAGTTTTTATCTCACAGTTTCTGTGGGTCAGGAATCCAGGCACAGCTTATACTAGCCTGTACTTCAGGGTCTCACCAGGCTGCAGTCCACGTGGGCACTGGGGCTGTGGTCTCATCAGAGGCTCAGGTGGAGAAGAATCTTCTTCCGAGCTCACTGAGGTTGTTGACAGAATGCCTTTCCTTGCAGTTGTGGGACCTGGGTCACCCTTGGTTCCTAGAGGTCATTGCTCTTCCACGACACAAGGGATTTCACTTAATTCATGGCACCTTAGGTCCTCACAGATGGTGAGGGAGGGAGAGGGGGAGAGAGAGGGCGTGCAAGGGAGCAAATCCAGCAGGATGGAATTAGGCAGTGATATCCCATCACCTTGGTCTAATTCTGTTGGTTAGAACTGAGTCACAGGTTCTGCCCACACTCAGAGGGAGGGGATTAAACTAGGGGGGAACAATGGATCCTGGGGACCCCCTTAGTCTGTCTGTCCTGTCTCAATTTGCTTATTTCCATGCACTCCTTAAACCACTGTATTCTTTTTTTTTTTAATCTCCACCACTCTACTGACACTAGAGGCAGAATTGGCTACATGATGTATGTTCAGGGCTCCATGCAGGATGACAGCGAGAGGCTCCTTGTTCACAAATTATTAAGGATTTCAAGATGGCAACAGCAAAGCGTTAAACCAAGTGTGGGGCTCATCTGACACAGGGATGCAAAGGTCCACGCCCGTGAGGCCAGCCTCCCTGTCGCTAAGTCTAGAAGGCACTTGCTTGGGCGCTTTCTTACTTGACCTCTCAGCAGTTTTGCTTGTCCACTTGCCACTGCTGAGAGCATCTTGCTTTCTGAAACATCTTCATGTCCCTGAGCTTTTGAGACCTTGCGCCCTCCTGGCTTCCCCTCTCTTTCTGGATCTTCCCCTTCAGTCTCCTTTGCAGGCTCCTCTTCTTTATCCTTCCTTTTATATTTGAGGATTTGGAGGGCACCTTAGTCACCCTGTGAGTTTCCTTAGCCTCAGTTGCTTGTGGATTTGGGGCTCCCAGATCTACGTAACCAGCCTGTATCTGACTCCCAAGCTCTAGCACTCATGTCCAAGCTTCCTTTCTTCACTCGTATGCTTTATGGGCATCTAAATGCAGTGCGTCTAAAGGTGATCTCCCTGTTTTCTCTGATCAAGCTTGTTTCTCTTCAGAGTCATACATTTTGGCCAATGGCCCCACTGTCTCGCCAGGTGAGTTTGGATTTCTGGTTTTGCTGTGTTCCTGTCTTGAGCCCCCTCTCCTTTTTTTTTTTTCTTTTTTTTTTTTTGCAGTATGCGGGCCTCTCACTGCTGTGGCCTCTCCCGTTGCGGAGCACAGGCTCTGGACGCGCAGGCTCAGCGGCCATGGCTCACGGGCCCAGCCGCTCCGCGGCATGTGGGATCCTCCCGGACCGGGGCGCGAACCCTCGTCCCCTGCATCGGCAGGCGGACTCTCAACCACTGCGCCACCAGGGAAGCCCCCCCCACCTTCTGATTGATTTTACTTGTATTTAAGATCTGTGCCTCCACATGGCTGTGAAGGGCTCGCCTTGGGACTCTATTTCATCCGGGTGATCTTGTTCTCCGGGCCTCCTGGGCTTGTTTGTTCAAACCCAGCATACTTCACTGCTCTTCCTCAGTTAAGGGTCTGCTTCCCCGCTTAGAATAGGAGCCTTCTGAGAGCAGAGATTCAGTTTTGTTCACTGCTTTATCCTCAGTATTGGGAAGCTGGGCACCTGCTACATCCTCAATAAATATGTTATTTTAAAATTAATTAATTTATTTATTGGCCACACCTCGGGGCATATGGGGTCTTAGTTCCCCGACCAGGGATTGAGGGATTGAACCCGTGCTCCCTGCGGTGAAAGCGTGGAGTCTTAACCCCTGGACTGCCAGGGAAGTCCCAATAAATATGTAATATTTTAATGAAGGAGTTCTTTATTTTCAATCTGATTTTTTAAAAAGCATGACTGTTTTGTTCCTTTGTAGAAACCATACGTTTTGGAAAAACAGGACAACTGTATAGAAGAATTCCTGTTCTGGAGATGCTAGGCATACCTATAATGTTACAATAGTTTGGGACCTTTTGATTGGATCGTTGTTGATTAGAAAGTAAAATTGTAACAGGCACTCCGTAGGGGTTTTCTTATTTCCATGGAGGTCTGGGCCTGGCGGTTGGGAGGGGAACCTGGGTTATTGGGTCTGCAGAATTCAAAGAACGGCTTGTGTCATTTGGCAGCAGGAAGTAGAAACCTGATCACTGTGAAGGTAAGTAGGTATCAGGTACCATCATCGGAGTCACTTTGCCCTTACCCCAGATGTTTTCCCATATTTTTATTTTTGTTTTATTTATTTATTTTTTAAAAATAAATTTATTTATTTATTTATTTGTTTATGGCTGTGTTGGGTCTTCGTTGCTGTGCGAGGGCTTTCTCTAGTTGAGGCGAGCGGGGGCCGCTCTTCATCGCGGTGCGCTGGCCTCTCTTGTTGCGGAGCACAGGCTCCAGACGCGCAGGCTTCAGTAGCTGTGGCGCACGGGCTTAGTCGCTCCGTGGCATGTGGGATCTTCCCGGACCGGGGCCCGAACCCGCGTCCCCTGCATCGGCAGGCGGATTCTCAACCACTGCGCCACCAGGGAAGCCCTGTTTTTGTTTTTTTAACCAACAAGTGGAGAGGTAGTTGTGGGCAGAGATCTACATCTCTGATTTTCCGGGATCCTGTTTTCCTTGCAATATCTGCTTTAAATAGTGTTTGGTAATAGAACGTCGAAATGCATTTCCGTATTTGGGGGCCTAATGACTTAGAGACTAAACATGGGCCAGAAGAGGACGGATTCCGTTCAGCAAAGACACTGTGCATCTATCAACGGTCTTGGAGAAGTCTCATTTTAAGCAGAAGTCTGTTACAAGCAAACAAAATAATACATACACTTATTTGTTAAAGAGACCCTTTATTCTACAGCCTAGTGGCTCTCAAACTTTTTGATATCAGGACCCTCTGTTTATACTGTTAAAGAGTATTTGAAGACCCTCAAAGACCTCTGTCCGTTTTAATATCTATTGATTATTTACTGTGTTAGGAATTAAAACTGAGAAAGTTTAGAAAATTCGCTTAAAAATGGCAAAAATAACAATAAGCCCATCACGTATCAGCAGAAGACCGTTCGTATTGAAAAGTAACGTTTCCAAAACAGAAAAAAATAGTGAGCTGACGTTATTTTACATTTGTGCACATTTTAAAAGTAATTTTTTAAATGGAAATCACTATTTTTCAAAATTAAAAAAATTAATGACACTGGTGGCATTGTTTTACATTTTTGCAAATCTATTTCATAACCAGCTTTAATAGAAAATAACTGGGTTCTCATAACTGCTTCTGCATTCAGTGTGTTGATAGGTTGTTTTGGTTGAAGTATACGTAGAAAATCCAATCTTACACAGATACATAACTGGTAAAGGTGGGAGTACTGAAATAACCTTTTCAGAGAATTATGGATGGTACAGTGTGGATTCTGAAACCGCAACAGTGATCTTTTCTCAGTCTGTTACATTAAAATTCATTAAATTATCTTTCATTTTGAATAGGACAGAAGGGTAGCTGAGTGAGTTATAATACACCTGTATAATGGCATATTATGCAACCATATTTTAAAAGTATTTTATCACAGATGAAATGCTTACAAATGTCATAAGTTGTCTACTTAATATGACCCTCATTTTGCTGAAAAAAAAGAAAAGAGATGTGTATTTGTATTAACTGAAAGGAAAATATATCAAAATATGGAATATGTTTAGTGATGCAGTCATGGATGATATTTTATTTTCTATATACTTTTCTGATTTCCAAATTTTCTATGATCACATTGCTTCTAAAACCGGCAGGTGGGGGGGAGAGTTTTTTTTTTTTTTTAATAGAGAAATAAGTATGTCTGTTAAACCTTTTCCCTCGTCAACAGGTCACCTTGTACATGAAAACCCCAGTTTTTATAGTTGGAGCGGTAACAAAGATCCCTTTTCCCCCTTCAAGTTTTTGTTTATTTAACAGACTAGTGTAACTTTTCTATGCCTGTTTTCAACCTCAGAACTTTTCCTCTTTATTTGAATAACAATGAATTGATTTATTAGAGAAACTTTATTCAGGACTTATTCAAGCAAAGTGTTGATTGTGGAACTTTATAGCAGGGGCATAATTTGCTTTTTCTCATTTCTGCTACACCTCAGGCAAGCACTGATTCTTTTTTTTTTTTCTTTTTTAATTAATTAATTAATTAACTTATTTTTGGCTGTGTTAGGTCTTCGTTGCTGTGAGGGCTTTCTCTAGTTGCGGTGAGCGGGGGCTACTCTTCGTTGCCGTGCACGGGCTTCTCATTGCGGTGGCTTCTCTTGTTGCAGAGCACAGGCTCTAAGCGCACAGGCCTCAGTAGCCGCGCCACAAGGGCTCAGTAGTTGTGGCTCGTGGGCTCTAGAGCGCAGGCTCAGTAGTTGTGACGCACGGGCCCAGTTGCTTCGCGGCATGTGGTATCTTCCCAGATCAGGGCTCAAACCCGTGTCCCCTGCATCGGCAGGCAGATTCCCAACCACTGCGCCACCAGGGAATACCAAGCACTGATTCTTATTATGTAAGTAAAATGCAGAAGGATCTTGTCCTACAGTGATAGTAGAGCTCCTTGCATAGCTGAGAAATAGTCCTGGAAATTAACATGCAATTAACCTCTCAGTTATTGCCTCTGAGTTCTTTTGTCAGTGATGTGTTGAGTATTTCTCTTTACAATTTTTTTTTCAAAGATTTTTTTTTTTGATGTGGACAATTTTTTTTTAAGTCTTTATTGAATTTGTTACAGTATTGCTTCTGTTTTATGTTTTGGTTTTTTGGCCAGGAGGCACGTGGGATCTTAGCTCCTGACCAGGGATCGAACCCACGCCCCCTGCATTGGAAGGTGAAGTCTTAACCACTGGACCGCCAGGGAAGTCCCTCTCTTTGCAGTTTTATGGCTGAAAGTTGAAGTGTCTACCCAGAGATGCAAAGGGCATCTCACATCTGGGGATGAGCTCCCTGCTTACCCCTGGATTTAGAAAGCATGTTTGTTCACTGTTATGTAGCTGGTGTGGTATTGTCCTAATGTATTGCTGCTTTAAGGCTTTTGTCCTTTGTCTGTGGACAGGAATCCAAATCTGCTGATGGTCTATTTTCCTGAAAGTGGAGGATTCCGTCCTGTTGGTATTTCTTTATGTTCCTTATGATATAATTAGGTGATTACTAATATGGCTACAAAGCACCCACAAAGCAGGAAATTAGCAGTTTTGCATCCTCTACTTATCACTTTAAAGATATGAACATTGTTACTTTGATGTTTCCAGCTGAACATTCAGTTCTGTGGCTTTAGTTAATAAGTTAGTGACTGTTAACATTTGCAGTCTCTCCCAAAACTGTTTACTAAGGCACAGCTCACTTTGAAGTATACACTGTGATGGGTAACTACTTAATTGTTCGTCCTAATACTGTTTTACCTTAAAAGACCATTCTCTCCTCTGCTTAAAACAATTGAGAATATTCTACTTGGGGGCACCCTTAAAGCATTCATCATTATATTTGGAAATATTCTAATTTAATTTTAGTCAGATTTTATGAGTTGAGCATTTTGGAGGCTAAGAAATGTACTTCAAATAATACCTAGTGGCTTCTTCCTTTTATAATGGAAACCATTCTTTGAATTTAATTATTTCTTGGGTCTGTCATCGTCTTTTATGTAATAGACTGGGCTTGGAAGGTATCACAGATACCTAAGTAAGACACGAGAAGTGTCATTATTATTGCATTACCATAATCATAAACTGTGGGAGCCTTTAGAATATAACCTGAAGATCTTGCCATGATACAGAAGATAGGCTTCACGAGGGCAGGAGCTTTGATTCCTTTCCTGCTAATTGCATACTGTTTAGAACAGTGCCAGGCACTTAATCGATGTGGAATAAATACTTGATGCATCATTGGAAGATTGGACTCACTAGATTCACCCTGTGGGCTGTTGTTAACAGTATGCATTTGCTTTCCGGGAGTCTTATCTTCTCCGAAGGGGCAGGAGTAGCTTTTTGAAAGTGAAAGGCTTGTCGTGTGTAGCTTGACTCAAACCCCACCAGGCACTGTGCCTGACATACAGTTGGTGGTCAGATGCTTAGAACAAAATTCCAGTGGGACGGCCAGGTAGCTGCTTCTTTTTGCTCATGTTTGTCAGTGGCTTCTAGAATCATCATACGACCAGTAGGTGGAGAAAATGGGGCATGAAGGGCCCAGGGAGGTTGATGGGAAACTGTTTTGAATTTCTCATTTGTAAATACTGGGACTTTGGCATACTGGAATGTGATTTTTTTGATGATAGGCATGGAAATGGTATGAACAACCTGGATTAAAGTTCTTGTTGAGAATAACTTGGTGTGTCAGACATTTATCAGAGGCTCCATCAGAATTGATGGCAGCTGTTCTATACAGGTACCTGAAACAGCTTCTGTCATGCCTTCTCCTTCTCGGGGACCTGCCACACCTCTGTCTCACTGACCATGGCACAGGGAAACCACATCTGGTTTCCGAGCCCTGGGTTACCTGCTCCTCTTACTGATTCAGCCGAATCTCCTGTCGCTCACCCCTTCAGTCCCCTTGTTTCAGTCAGGCTGGTGTCTCCCTTGTCTCTCCCATCGGTGGGCCCTTCCTGCTCCTTAAAAAAACCCCTGCTTGGTCACTGCTGACTCTGCCTGGTCACACCCTTCTTTTGAGGCTTGCTTCAGTGGAGTTTCATACTCTGACTAATCTGTTTTGCCTACTGTCTACAATTTTGTTCTGAATCAAGATGTAGTGTTACGTGATACTCATGTTACTTGTGTTGATTTAGTTTTTACAAAAAGACTAAACACCCTTAAAAGGGATTCTTCTACTTCTTTTATATTCCCTAAGCCTGTGATGGGCGTTTGTTCCAAATGAAAAAAAAATAAAAAGTAGGAAATGCTGATGGGACAGACTTGATTTTGGAACACTCGGCTTACCCATTCCGAGGATGTGGGGAACATAGGGGCCCTGAGCTAATTAATATTGTTTGATTGTCTGGATCTCAAGCCACTGAGTGAAGCCGTGTGTGAAATAGTCCTGACCTGCTGGTTGAAGTGAGACTGCAGGCTGCGGTTGTGGATTTGGAAACCTGGAGGTGGTGTGAACATTGAATGAACTAGAATGTTTCAGCTTGGGAAGGAGGATGTTGAAGTTTAAACTAACACAATTTTCTTCACATTTATAGAAAGCTTTTACCAGTTCTTGCAGTACAACACAACACAACACTTCTCTGATGACCGAATGAGAAGCTGTGGGCTGAGAGGACTTCAGTTCAATAAGACTGATTGAAATTGCTCGTGGGAACCTTTTTAGTTGCTTTTTTTTTGAAGAAAAGGGTAACTTCAATTTCCCTGGTGTGGTTTCGCCTAGAATGGAATTCCTGGAGGGCAGGTCCTCCAGTGTTATTTGCCATGTGTCCTGGTACTCAGTGCTGGCACAAGAGGTACTCAGTGAAGGTGGGTGGGTGGATGGATGGATGGATGGATAGATGGATGGATGCATGCATGCATGCATGGATGGATAGATGGATAGGTGGATACATGGATAGATGCATGGATGGATGCATGGATGGATGGATGCATGGATAGATGCATGGATGGATGGATGCATGGATGGATGGATGGATGGATGCATGGATGGATGCATTGGATGGATGGATGCATGGATGGATGGATGGATGGATGCATGGATGGATGCATTGGATGGATGATGGATGGTTGCATTGGATGGATGGATGCATGGATGGATGGATGGATGGATGCATGGATGGATGGATAGATGGATGTGTGGATGGATGGCTAGATGGATAGGTGGATGCATGGATGGATGCATGGATGGGTGGTGCAGCTGCTTGGTCTTGGAGGTGGAGGGAGAGGAGACTCTTGGAGATGGAGCAGTGGCTCTTGCTGTCCTGACCAGCCTTCCCTCTTTCCCTGCTGTGTTATGGCCCAGACCCCATTGGAGGTGTGGCTGGTCATAATGGGAACTCCTTTAGTGCTTCTCTACTGGAGCTGGACACACTTTTATTTTTTTTGAAGTTTCACAGATGATTCTGATGTGCAGGGGAGGATTGGAAACCACAGCTGTAGTGTTTGAAGGAAAATGGAAGTTAACTGAAGCCAGTTTGTCCACATGTAAATAAACAAAAGCAGCTTATCCTTTTTGCTGCGGGGGGAGGGGAGGGTGTTATTTTGCTGAGATGGACCCACCTAACTCACTAGGTGTTTTTCTTCCCCCTACATCTTCATCTGCTGTTTTGGACTTTTTTTTTTCACGTTTAGCTCTTGGCAGCTAATAAGAATTCAAGCTCTTAGGGCACATTTTTATTATACCTGGCAGAACATATTATAAAGGTGTTGAAGTGTTTCTTAAAATTTAGCAGCAAAGTGTAGGTGGTTTCCAGCTCCAGCCACCAGATTTAGAATCTCCCTGCTCAACTCCCCGTCCACCCCCCGGATTTCCAGTCCTCTCTGCGATCTCCAGCAGCCCAGTTATCAGCAGCTTAGTTCCGAGTTCAGAATCGCAGGAAGGAAAGCAGTTGGGAAAGCCGGGACCAGGTGAGCACTGCCAGTTGACCTCTCTGTTTAGTTATCTTCCTGGAGAATTCTTGAAACGTCCATCCAAGTTTGGTCATTTTCTGGCTGTGTAATAGTTCAGACGATACTTTGTGAATCAGTAACCTTTTATATATTTTGGCATCGCTAGGAAGGTCAAGTAGTTCTTTACCTTTTACACCGCAGGGTGAAGGAAATAGGAATTTGGAAAGTTGTTTGTGAGTGCGTGGTGTGCGTGTGCTTCTGCTAAGCAGGCAGGGGAGGAGAGCAGTTAGGGACCCTGTGGTGAATTGCGAAGCATAAAGATGCATTGATGGGGGAGGTGAGGGAAGCCTGATGCACTGGGGAAACCCGGAGGGAATTACCTGGACTGAGGGAGCGTGGGTCCGAAGAGGAATTTAGTCTTTTTTTCTAAAAATTAAAAAAAAAAAGGATTTGCCTGGCTCCGAAACAGGAAGAGGTGGCTCTGCCTCATTTCTGTTTTCTGCTGGGAGTGGACTTCTCTCGCGGGGGAGAAAAACACCGTCACACAGCAGTAAAGAGCTCAGACGCTGGTGGCAGACCCACGGGGCTGATGAGGCTCTTCCAGCTGCACCACCTTGCACCAGTTGCTAACGTCCCTGGGCTTCAGCTTCTCCTCTTTCAATAAGGCCAGTAATCCCTCCATCATAGGACTGTCTCGGAAGGCAAATGACGTGAAAAACGCAGTGTTCGGGATGGTGCCTGGGACTTCCCTGGCGGTCGAGTGGTTGGGACTCCGCACTTCCACTGCTGGGGGCACGGGTTCCATCCCTGGTCGGGGAACTAGGATCCCGCATGCCAGGCAGCACGGCCAAAAACCAAAACCAAAAAACTAAAAACGGTGCCTGGAACATAGTAAGCACTGAATAAATGTTAACGAGAAGGAGGACTAGTATTTCTAAGGATTACTTGGGAACCAAACTGTCATTGATAACAGAGTTTCTGTTACAAATTTCAGTGTTTTAAAACTCCCATTTAAATCAGGAGATTGCAGGAACGCACAGACCCACAGCGTTGGATATTTAGTGGGGAGAAATAGAAAGAGTAGAAATTAATTTTGCCCAAGGCAAGCGAATACTCTTTTTTATTGGTCCATGACCAACTTAGGACAAAGAAAATTGTTCATGGGCTGCATCTTTTCTAACCCTGCAAAATTTACCGAGACACTGAATTGCTTTAACAAGCGATAATCAAACATTTAGTAATTGGAAGCCCTGGAGATACAGTGGTGCCCAGAGAGCAATGGCCCCGATGCTCAGGTAGCTTCATATCTAGAGGGAAGATGATGAAAAAAACATGTTCCTAGCAGTAAAACAGACAGTTCCCCAGACTGTCAGGGTGGGATGTGGGCTTAGGACAGAGACTGATGGTGGAAAGGACCCAAGTTAGGTGGGGTGACCTGGGCAGGTGATGTTTGAGTGGAGGTTCAAGGTGAGCCAGTAGTATGGAGAGATTTGGGTTGGGATGGGATGGGATGGGTTGGAGGGGGTACTGGCGTAAGCACAGACTAGGTAAAAAATGAAGGGAGGCCGGCAGGACTGGAGGGCGGGGAGCAAGCTTGCAGGGAGAGACAGAGAGATGCAGGGGACGAGGTGTGAGAAGTAGGCCCGGGTCAGGTCAGGTAGGGAGTGACGGCCATGGTCAGGGGCTTAGAGAAGCTTCTGGGGAGTGACCTGACCTAAATTACATTTTAAGACAGTCCCATGGGCTAGTGCAAGCTTCCTGCTTTAACATTTTTCTGTTTGATAATGAAGAAAACATCAGGAGAGCGTTTTTAGCCATGGAAATGTTGGTACCTGGATATATTTGAGAAGTAGTAATGACAACGAGACCTTCTGAGTTTTCAACCTGAAATTGCATTGCAGCTGAACTGTGAGGACAGGCTGGTGGCCCTGATCACATCCTACAGGTTCCCGGCAAGAAGAGCACACAGGAGGTGGCTAATCTAGCCAGAGGTTGGCACAGCTTTGTGGTGTCCAGAGCAGAACTGTCATTCGTCTGGGCTGTGACCTCTGAGAATACTGTGACCTGGCCTGTGGCTGGCAAGCTGAGTGCTGACCGATGTATTTCCGTTTTCAAGCACAGCATCCAGGCCAAGCCAGGAACAATCCAGAAACTCCGCGATCAGCACTTGTAGATCTTTTGTGCTTTGGGGAAGAGTAACATGGACTACTTTAATGTAAATTTCTGATAGCAAATTACGGATGATGAAATCAGTTGTTTCGGATGACAGAGGAGGACCCTTTGGAAGGCCTCTGTAAAGCAATCGTCATTAATCCAACAGTGCTCCTTTTTCTGTGGAGTGCTGAGAGAGGAGTGCTCTGCTGTCTTACTGGTTTGCCTCCAAGTATGGAAAGTGCCAACACACAGGCAGTGAGGGGCTGCATTTCAGAAACAAGCTTTAATCGGGATTTCTTCTGGTTATGGATCTTCCGAGGAGTCACCCTAGTATTTTGTATTATAGTTGCAGATGGGCAAAAAGCAGATTTCTCACGTTTCCCTTTTTGGGAGGGATGGGGTAGTGTGTGTGGCTTCGAAAGGCCTGTCTCTGTTGGAGCCTGACCGTGTTGCCTGGTGCAGTGTGTGTGTGTGTGTGTGTGTGTGTGTGTGCAAGAAAGTCTGCAAAAGGCCTGTCTCTTTTGGAGCCTGACCGTGTTGCCTGGTGCAGTGTGTGTGTGTGTGTGTCTGTGTCTGTGTGTGTCTGTGTGTCTGTGTGTCTGTGCAAGAAAGTCTGCAAGTTACCGTGTTGCCTGGTGCAGTGTGTGTGTGTGTGTGTGTGTGTGTCTGTCTGTGCAAGAAGGTCTGCAAGTTACCGTGTTGCCTGGTGCAGTGTGTGTGTGTGTGTGTGTGTGTGTGTGTGTGTGTGTCTGTGTCTGTGCAAGAAAGTCTGCAAGTTTAGATCAGACTGCCCTGATTAGTGAGAACCTCTGGTCTCCTGGTCTGGGGCTCACGGGTGAGGAAACTGACCCCAAGGGGCAGGAGCATTTGCTGAAAGCACAGAGCCTGTCGGTGGCTGAGCCGGAACTAGGACCTGGCATGTTTGGTGCTGGGACCTGTGCCTTTTGACAAAACACGTTGTTTGCATTAATTGTAAAGAAAATGGTTAGTAACAGATGTAATGAGGAATTAAATAATGTCCGATTATTCCAAGCCAGTGAGTTGAATCTTTTTAAATCTGCAGTGAACCATTTTAAGAGGAAGCAAAATTCGTTTCTTGCTAGTGAGGTAGAAGCAGAATGTATTTTAAAAAATGAGAATGAGGCAAAATAAAACTAGATTAAAGACAAATAAAAATGTTAGTCTAGGATACTTTGTATCTTTGTTTTATAATCAGGCTTTAAATTAGAATGTCGGTGGGTGTACACACTTCTATATATAAAATAGGTAACTAATAAGAATACTGTCGAGCACAGGGAACTCGACTCAATACTCGGTAGTGACCTAGATGGGAAAAGAATCTAAACAAGAGTGGGTATATGTATATGTATAACTGAACCATTATGCTGTACAGCAAAAGCTAACACAACATTCTAAATCAGCTATACTCCAGTAAAAATTAAAAAAAAATTAGAATGTCGGTGGGAGTGACATTTAATGATTCTAAATTAATAATGTCATCAGTACTTAATTAAAATAATGGATGTATTAGTGAATCCACTTTTGTTAGATGATATTATTTAATGTGGTAGTTTCATAATTAATTTTTTTCCTAAGGGTAAAAAGACGCTGTATCTCTTCAGATTATTAAATAGCTATATAGCAACAGTGTCCTGTTTTCTCATAAATTCTCATTCATAAATTCAATGTATGTCCTTTAGACTTACAGGTGCTTTTATCCAAGTCAGGCTCATGGGTTGTATTCCCCTTTGGTTTGCCAAACTAGTTATTTCTTAATACTCGGAAAGTAGTTTATATAATTAGTGATAGTTGTACAGTGTAAAACAAAGAACTAAACTGCTAAATACCAATCTGAGCAGGCGCTATTGTCCACTGTTGCTATGACAACTAACAGTTTAAGTCTAACATATATAGCTGACTTGTTAACACCTTGAGGGCACATACTCACACAGTTCACCTCTATTTGCTGTTTTAAAAAAAAGGCCCCCTTCAGTGATTAGGTGATGGTGTATTATCGACGCGTCTTTCATCCACTTGGTTAAATTAATTTGGTTGATGTGCTTTGGTTCTTTCCATGGAACAGCCTGTCAGCGCTTCTGTTTACCCACTTTTGGGGATAAGGAAGTGGTGGGGGTAGCATTTGCCAACTAATGTGGGCAGGAAAGCAAGGGAGAAATGTAACCCTATTTTGAAAAATTCTGTCGACACTTATTAACTACTTGGTCCTGGTACTTCCTCTTTTGAAAACTGATTTAATGCAATCCTGCCCTCCGCTGTGAGATTGTTTATTGCCCTCAGCAGAATTCCTGGCATATTTGAGGCCCTGCCCCTCCGAATCCTGCCAGATCCCCAAGCCACAACTGGCTCAGTCGCTCCCCTGCCTTTATTCTGTCCCTGGTCAAGACCTCGTAGGGTAGATACAGTTTAACCCTAGTGATTGTTCTGGGGTACTTCTGCTGCCCCGTCTGAGGCCCAGCCTTTGTGGCTCTCTGCCTGTCATTGTCTTGGCTTTGAATGAAGTCTGACAACTTTGCCCTGCCTTGCAAACCTGGGACACCCACCTCCCTTCCCTTAGTAAATAGACTCATGGGAGGTGGTATATACTCTACCTGCAGTGCTGCTGAAATTGGACATGTTTCCTAAGGTTAGTAATAGCTCTTTGTTTGGGAGGTGTGTTTGAAGGGTGGAGCAGTGAGAGGGTAGAAGGAAAAATGATAAGTTTTCTGACTGAACGAAAGATAAGAAGTTTCTGACTTTGAACAGGTGAAGCCCGCTTACCTGAGAAATTTGGTGACCTGTGCTGATGGCAGCTGAGATACTGGCTGGTGGGGGGGGGCGGGGGTGATGAGTCCTTATTAACAGTCGGTCATTAATCCAAACAGCAACCCTGAGAGGGAAAGATAAGGAACGAGGGGCTCAGAAGGCAAACCCCCAACGAAGGTTTTGACGTGGGTTAGCTTATGTTTGAACTCTGGCCTTCCCATGACTAATTGTACGACTTTGGATAAGTGCCTTAGCCCCTCTGGCCCTCTACCTCCAGTGTTGTGAAAATTCACTGAGGTGATGGATGTGGACATTTAGGACCGTGCCCAGCCCACAGCTAATATTTACTGAATAATTATTTTAATATTTTTCTTGTTGAAACAAGGTCATCCAGCTAATATGTGGCAGAGCGGGCCCTGACTTTCTCAGACTTGAAAGCTTAGCTCTTTCTACTGTTTCATAACCACCGTTACTGTCGCCATGTCTCTTTTCACCAGGAAGAAAAATACATCAATTCTTAGGTGTCTCCCTTACCATTTTCCGCCTGTTTCCCACATGCGGGTGTAAATGACCTTTGACGGTTGGCTTGCAGGTACCTGGGACTGGAGAACTTCCTCTTACCCATTGTTAACTCCAGTTAAGTGTGTGGAATTTTGTCCTGCTTCTTAAAGAATATGCAACTAGAATTATTGTTTTGGTATTAAGAATCTGAGTTACGCTGTAGTTTTTAACAAAGAAGCAAATGCCATTACAGTTAGCTTTAAATATTGATGTACAGTGGCTATCATTTTATTTATGGATAGAGAAACTATTGAAACTGCTTTTAAAAAAACACTTTGGGCTTCCCTGGTGGCGCAGTGGTTGAGAGTCCCCCTGCCGATGCAGGGGACGCGGGTTCGTGCCCCGGTCCGGGAGGATCCCACGTGCCGCGGAGCGGCTGGGCCCGTGAGCCATGGTCGCTGAGCCTGTGCGTCCAGAGCCTGTGTTCCGCAACGGGAGAGGCCGCAGCAGTGAGAGGCCCGCGTACCGCAAAAACAAAACAAAAAAAACAAAACAAAAAACACTTTAAGAAGGGGAGAAAATACTGCCTCGGTGATCTCTGTTCCGCATGTTAATTGTAACAGGGAAAAAGGCTTATTACTGAACTATGAACAAATACAATTCTCTAAGTAATCTTTAATTTGTATTTCTTTGCTCATTCACATATAGCTAGGAGGATTTGAGCTTATTCTTTAACGATTGGAATAAGGGTGTTTTAAAGATTAGACAGAGGAGAAGATGATGACTTTTTAGTATCAGTAATAGAAGCTCAAATACACTTTTAAAAGGTCATGGTTTTAAGTGCTTCCCATTTGGAAGAGAAGATGACAGTTGGCTGCTCGTCCAGTTTATGCTTCTGTTGGAAGTTTTCAGGTGCTTTGCCTGGTACCCGGAGTGCTGCCAGGTGATGGTGGCAAGTTTAAGTAAATGAATTAGGACAGGATTTTCCAAGCTGCATCTGTTAGTGGGTCACGAAATCAATTTAGTGGGTCACAAGGAGCATTACAAAAAAAAGAAACTGAAAGATATCAGAGTGTGTATAGCATAAGGCTAGTATTGCTTCTGGAAACTTTTACTTCAGCTAATTTTAATGTGGTATGTTATTGGGTCCCTGTGTGTAAAGAGGATTACAGACAGAAAAGTTTGAAAGCCATCGATCTGAGGTATTTTTGACAGTTTATCAGCTTTAGAGCAAGTCTAAATGTTACAGAGAAGGGAAGTTCCCCTGAGTCCTTAACATTGGTTTTCCTAATTGGCTCACAGAATGAAATTTAGGAACACTCAGTGGTAACTCAGATTATTTTTCCCCAGAGCTAATACATATTTTATAAATGGAAAATAAGGTTGGGACTTCCCTGGTGGTGCAGTGGTTAAGCCATCCGCCTGCTAATGCAGGGGACACGGGTTCAAGCCCTGGTCTGGGAAGATCCCACATGCCACGGAGCAACTAAGCCCATGCTCCACCACTACTGAGCCTGTGCTCTAGAGCCCACGAGCCACAACTACTGAGACCATGCGCCACAACTACTGAAGCCTGTGCTGCGCAACAAGAGAAGCCACCGCAATGAGAAGCCTGCGCACCGCAACGAAGAGTAAGCCCCCGCTCTCCGCAACTAGAGAGAACCCGCGCGCAGCAACGAAGACCCAACACGGTCAAAACACACACGCACGCACACACAAAACCTGTTAAAAAAAAGAAAGAAAGAAAATACGGTTTATGACTTCAGTTTTGAAGCTTCATGGATGAAATTACGAAAATAAAGTTGATAGGGTCCTTCCTAATTATCGCGTCACATGTACTGTTGTGTTTGTAGATTTTGTACTGTAGACTGAATTTAAAAATCTTAAATTGGACTCTTAAATACTTGGGTTCTTAGTTTGACATTTGTAAGATTACAAACTAAAGGGTAGAGATTTTTGTTCATTGAATTACCTTGAAAACTTTTTAAAAGAAGCATCTTATTTTTCATGGCCTTGGCTGCATTTTACTTTTGAATACTTCGTTGAAGTAGGTAAAACTATCCTATCTTAAGCTTTTCAGATTCTTTGTTTGTTTGTTTTGTTTTTTTAAGGCATAAGGGAAGTAGTTAGGTGTCATGATACATCTGTAGTTTCTAGTTAAATTATTTTATAACTGTTCTTCCGGAAGCGACTGATGATTTCCTTTATAACCCGTTGTAAGTAGATGACAAATTTTCATTATGGATGTGTTGTTATGTCATTTGTCCTTTCCCTTTTCAGTTAATTAACCGGTAGCTTCTGTTATGTGTGGCGTTTGAAACAGACACTGTTAAATTTCTGAACTTTTGGACAGGAGCTGTGAGAGTAGTCAAAAGCGGATGGGAAGTTTCTGGATGCCGAGTTCTTGAGTAAGGAGTCCTGTTGCAACAAAAGAAATGAAAACATTTCAAACTTGGGTAACTTCAGAAAGAGAGAGAAGCAGAGTTCTCCATTTCCTGTGGAACTGGGCTCGGGCGGAGCGTTTACTAGTTACCAGCCTGTCCTGTTCTTTTACTTAATCAGTACTGTTGCTGCAGTTGTGTCAAGACTTGGGGAAAACATGTAAAACAAATAGTATTGTTAGCAGCAGATTTGATTGCGATGCCAGAGTGAGTAGCCTGGTGGAGGATGTGTTGGTACTCAGGGCACACGTCCTAATCCCTGTTGGCCGAGGACCTGGGGGCTGTAGACACAGTGGTAGGTGGTTTGAGTTCTGTGTACTTGGATGCGGGCAGGAAGGGGTGATGGTTAAGGCTTTATTTTAAGAGAGAATTTCCTTGAGGATGGAAGCTACCAAGTAAATAGGACAGTCTTGCAATCGTCATAAGTTGTACTTAAAACTCTTTATGTTTGAGCATAAACACCCTTAAAACATCTTGTTGGAATGAAGATGAATAATATCACTCAACTTCTGTAGGATCTGGAACGTGATTGGTGTATCTGTTGCTCGTTACTCAAGTAAGTGACTATCTAAGGCCTCTGTTTATTCTAGGAATAGATAAATTTTTGAAATCTTGACTATTTTCTAATTAGCAGTGAGCCCCCTTCCATTCCAGCAAGAAGAAAGGCTGTTATGCTTTTCAGACATCATGGCACCTGGTGTCTGCTGGTTTAAATGCAGGCTCCTTCTTTTTAGGCTTTTGTTTTACTGTGTTCCTTGTTTGCCAAGTAGGTTGCTGTCAGTTTTTCCCCATTCTTATTTTGGAAGTTTTCCGCTGCCTATTACTGCATGTAGAGAAAGGGCTCCAGTGGAGGCCCAAGGGAGATTGTATCCAGTTTCCGGGCTGGGTGGGCCTGTGAGATGGGGGTGACTGAAATAACTGTTGAGGGTGCGTAGACAGCCCCACGGGGCTGGGGGTGCCTTGTTTTTGTTTTACTGTGGCTGAAGGAAAGCCTGTGGGAAAACAGTAAGGCCTGGCGTCCTAGAATGACAAGCCTCCTGAGGGAGTTGAATTAATGCGTGGAGCTCAAGCAGAGAAAGTTAAGAGTCAGCGTAGTTTACTCCCTTGTTCCGGGGCCAGCACCCGCTACAAATGTGTTTACGTTTGAACTTTTGCCAAAATCCCGGTAGTTTAGAAAGGGAGGTTTTGTGTAGAAGGCAAAGCTAAAGGCTGAAAGGACTCCCCATAAAAGGTCCCCCGTCTTTGGTGCTTACTGCAGCTTCATTACAGATGCCGTGAGGACTGAACACTTCTAAGAAATGATCGTTGCTCTAGTTTCCCTTTCAGCTTTGGAGCTGAGGTGCAGAATTGCTGCTGACCTTACCCGGAGGGGCCTGATGAGCCCCTTGTCCGGAGGCTGGAGTGCCTTTGAAGACAGTTGAATTGGATTTGTGTCCTGGTCAGCTCGGGCTGCCATATCAAAATACCATAGGCTGAGTGGGTTAAGCAACAGACATTTATTTCTCACAGTTCTGGACGCTGGACATCCAGGATCAGGGTGCTGGCTGATTCAGTTCCTGGTGAGGACTCTCTTGGCTTACAGACAGCAGCCTTCTTCCCATGTCCTTACATGGCAGGGGTAGGGGGAGATGCCAGCTCTGGTGTCTCGTCCTCCTATAAGGACACTAGTCCCATCATGGGAGCCCTGCCCTCATGCCCTCCTGTACTCCTAATCACCTCACAAAGGCCCCACCTCCACTTACTGTCACATTGGGGGGTGGGGCTTCAACGTTTGAATATTGGGGGACACATTCCTCCCATAACCGTCTGTGTGTGGCAGGGTCGGTTGTCTACCTAACAGTCACTGCTGTCCCCTCTTCACTGCTGGAATGCCACGTCCCCATTTTCCCAGCGGCCTTTGTTGCTATGGTGGATCACACGACGCAGCTCTAGCCAATGAGGTGTCAGAAGGCCCCCGGGGGCTTCTGGGAGTGGCTTGCCTCCAAGATAAAGAGACCCAGTGTGGGGGGGCTTTCCCAGTCTGCCCTTCCTCCGGGAGGTGCTGGGACTGCTGAGCAGAGCAATGAGAAGACCCCAGAGCCCCCATGACACCACTGAGCTCTGAAGCAGCCTTGCACGGCCTGACACCACATTTTTATGAGAGGTACAAACGAGCCCCTGTGGTTGCAGCTCCTTAGAGGCAGGTGTTGTTACATGTGGCCCAGAGCATCCTCGTTGATGGAGTCACAAGGGGAGAACCTTCCTCCTTTTGGAGCTGGAACGAGGTACAGTCTTAGGAGGAACTTCTCCCAGAGACCGCCCTGGGCTTCCCACCCTCAACGTGTATGTATCACACTAGTGATTGTGGGCCTGTCCTCTCTGCTAGCTGTGAGCCCTGGATGGCAGGGACCATGTCTCACTCCTCCCTAGATCTTTAGGGCCTGACCCGAGGCTCATACAAAGGAGGGACACTCATGGTTCTGGCCTTGCTGACAACGGTGGGCTTAATAATCCTTCCTTGGTTTTGGTGTCCTCATAACAAGAGTGGCTATTTGTTGTTCACAAAAAGCCCATGGGGTAACCAGAAGAGGGGTAGGTGGGAAAACAGACTTTAATTAAAAGTACCTGGGCTGTGCCCATAGCTGCTCTCTGAGGTTTAGTTAGCGCCAGATGATCCTGCAAAGACCCAGACAGAGACGTGTCCCAGTCCTCACACTAAGTTTTCACTGTGGAAGCAGAAATCAAATAAGAGTCAACTTACATTTGTGTGATTATGAAACATGTTAGCCATTCAGAAAAACACGTAATTGTAACCATTGTTTCTCACATGAAGATCTCTTTAAGAGTGAAAAAAGAAGTTTTCCAGACAAACTCTAACTGTGCTGTACTTCAAAAGTGAAAAAGTTAAGTTGAGTGAGTGGAAGTCAGGGCACCTTCTTCAATGGAAATAAACCTCTTTGACCCACAATATGGCTGAAATACAGCATATTTGAGATGAAAAGTTGTAAAATATAGGATAACTGGCTGTCATTTTACCAGCAAGGAAACAGACCTAGAGAAGTGAGAAGTCAGGATTTAGGTTTGTGGGCCTTTTATTTGAGGTTCTTTCTACTCTACCTCATGTTACTAGTAACTTAGTAAGACAAACGAGTGTGGAATCCCACCAGCCAGCAACCACGAGGGGTGCACGTGTCACTGTAGAGAGGTTCGGTTCATTTAGCTTCGCAGCCCGGCGGAGTGCTGGGATTCTGGGGTTCTCTGGGAGAGGCAGAGTTGGGTCTCTGCTTATGCTGGGTGCTTTGAAGGTGGGGTTAGAGAAACGGGGCCAGGCCCGGGCTGGATGTGGTCAGAGAGCAGGCACAGTTCAGTGATTGGGTATCTTAACAATTTTTATATAGGAGGCTGGACATTAAAGTGGGGTTAGAGTTGTCACTTAGTAAAGAATTAGCAGTTACAGGTTAGTGAGAAAGGAGGATGGCCATTCATTTTTGAATGAATGGAGGTCAGCGTCTGGGTCCTATGCTGAGCTTTCTTTATGTCCTGATGGCATTTTGGGGTCCGTTGTCAGTAAGGCCTGTCTTTACTTCTCCTGTTGTCAATAGGGCTGATTTTCACTTTTCCAGTAGTTTATTTGATTTGATCCAGTAGTTTATTGATGCTTGAGGAAGGGTAGATTTTAATAGGAGAAGGATAAGATGGAGAGTCTAAAGAGGGTGTCTGCAGTCACTGTGTCTGAGCAGTCACTGGTTTTTAATGTTATGGTTACTCAGTGTCAGTATTAGGTTAAAAAAAAAAAGGCAAATGAGTCGTTTTCTCCTACCCGAAGAGGCATTTTTGTTTTGTTTTTTTTTGTTTTGTTTTTAGAAACAACAATGGTTTATTTTGGCAAATATTTTAACAAAATTATATATGTAAGCAAAAACACATTCTCACTTGAGAATGAAAAAATCATTCTATGCACCCTGGTTGTGTATTGCAGTTCTCACTGAACACCTGGCACACATTTCTCTGTGAATCCATTCTTTTTTTTTTTTTTGGTTTTTTTGTTTTGTTTTGTTTTTTTGTTTTTTTGTTTTGGTTTGTTTGTTTTTTAACATCTTTATTGGAGTATAACTGTTTTACAATGGTGTGTTAGTTTCTCCTTTATAACAAAGTGAATCAGTTATACATACACATATGTTCCCATATCTCTTCCCTCTTGCATCACCCTCTCTCCCGCATTTTTGTTTTTTAATCATCACAGTGACTTTGTAGTTTTCTGGAATTTGGCAGGATATAGAAGCAGATGGATGTGTGGATACTTATAACTGAAACATATTATCATCTTCAAAGATGCCATCCAGTTATTGATCAAGAGGTAATGTTAATGGTGATGTTAGTGTCAAAAACACGCCCCCCCCCAAAAAAAAAAATGAGTAGGAAATGTAGAAAAATCAATTTAGAAAATTCAGTATAGGAGTCAGAAGTGGGAGAGGCGGTATGGTCCAGCCAAGTGAGGGCCAGAGGCAGACACAGGTTTCAGTCCAGCCGTGACCACCTTCTCTGTGAACTTAGCCAAGCTTCAGTCTCTCTGAGCCTCACTTTCCTCATGTGTGGTGCTGGGGAAGTTGAGCAGATGGTCTCTGCTCTTTCTAAATTGAGTCCTTTTGAAGATAGTCTCCGCTTTTGAAAATATTTGTTTGGGTGCCCAGCTGGACCAGGTCATGCATTTTATGGAATTACTATTCCGCTCCTGAAGACAGGAATATTTGAGGGCTTTGAAAGCTAGTGCAGCAGGAAGTTTTTTTCTGATCTGTGTGGTTTCCTTCCTCTCAGGAGGGACCAGGCCTAAACCCACCATCTTCCCAGTCCATCCACCCCCTTTGTAGTCTCCTGAAATGAATGACTGAGGTGTTTCCGCCTTAGAAAATCACATACAGTAAATTTGCCAAGGTAGGCTCCTTTATTCAGAAATTTGCAGTTTGGGAATAAAGGCTGGTGGCGTTTGTTTGCAAACTTGAATTTTGTGAATACAAAATAGCATCACATAAAAACTGAAGTATTACGTTACATGCAAATTTTGAATGCCGAAACCAAAAAAGTAAAAGAAATTGATCAAAACTTGCATAATTTCAAAGATGATAGGCCAGGTGGTTTGTCAAGGGTGTTTATGGAATCGCCAGTGACAGCCGCACTCTAGTTGGTGATAGGAAGGCCTTCTGTGTTAAACCCGTATCACGCTTCATGCTGTCACTCAAGGGCATTAAGGTTTCTGCTCATGTGGGCTGGTATTTAATGTGCACTTAAATCAAACCATCTTTTTAAAGACTTCCAGCAGGTCTTCGCCACGATGTTTGTCAATGGCGGTGCCAGTGATAGTGGCAACGCCTCTTTCCCCCGTCCATAACTTTGTAACAGAAGTGCTGAAGCACTAGGAAGAAGACACAAGCACGGGTGGAAGGCATCATGCTGTTGATTTCGGGGAAGAAGCACAGAGCACACTTCCAAATACAAGGTTTATCCTAGAGAGGCCCTAGAGCAGAGTGGTGCGGAGTGCGGACTCTGCAGCTAGCTGTGCGAGCTGCCACTTACTGGCTTTGCAGCCTTGAGTAAGTTACCTAGTCTCTCTGGGCCTCAATTTCCCCATCTGCACAATGGGGCAAATTTTAGTATCTACCTCAGAGGTGGTGTGGCACACAGTAAACAAAAAAACAGATCTCTGTGCCCTCGCCCGGCGATTCTGATCCAGTGCCTTTCAGCTAGGGCGTTTGCACTGAACAGGCTCCCTGGCGATGCGGATACTGCTGGTCATTGGATGACACTCCGAATAGCTTTTGTTCATGCAAACGCACAGACTAGAAAATAAAGGACATAACTGTTTTGGAACCTGAAATTTTTCTCTCATGTGATACATCTTGAATATTTCCCCTTTCATTATTTATTCTAACAATATGATTTTATTAAAGCTGCATTGCATCGCATTATTAGACATTTAAGTGGTTTCTTTCCTTTTTCACTATCATAAATCATACATAAAATATTCTTACACATATTCTTATATGTTTTGTGTCTTTGTCTGATTACCTCCTTGGAGTAATTCCTGCAAGGGGAATTACCAGATTCACGGGTATGTACGTGTTCAAGCCTTTTGTCACACACTGCCGACACATTCTTCAGACAGGAAGTAGCAAAAATATATCTTCTTACGAGTAGTCTATGAGAGTAGACAGTGATTTTCTGAATATAAGGCAATGAGAAAGAATTGTCATTGACTCTCTGAAGCTCCTATGTATTTGGACTTTCGTGAGAGTTGGCAGGAAGAAGGTGGATTTATAGAGAAGACAAAGATATGTCAAGACAAACTAGAGGAGAAGCAAGAGGGCTGAATTTTTTAAAATTTAATTTATTTTTTATATGACACATTCTTATTAGTTATCTATTTAAAACATATTACTGTATATATGTCAATCCCAATCTCCCAATTCATCACACCACCACCACCACGTTCCCCCCTTGGCGCCCATATGTTTGTTCTCCACGTCTGTGTCTCTATTTCTGCCTTGCACACCGGTTCATCTGTACCATTTTTCCACATTCCACATGTATGCATTAATATACGATATTTGTTTTTCTCTTTCTGACTGACTTCACTCTGTATGACAGTCTCTAGGTCCATCCACATCTCTACAAATGACCCAATTTCGTTCCTTTTTATGGCTGAGTAATATTCCATTGTATACATGTACCACATCTTCTTTATCCATTCGTCTGTTGATGGGCATTTAGGTTTATTCCATGACCTTGCTATTGTAAATAGTGCTGAAATGAACATTGTGGTACATGACTCTTTTTGAATTATGGTTTTCTCTGGGTATATGCCCAGTAGTGGGATTGCTGAGTCATATGGTAATTCTATTTTTAGTTTTTTAAGGAACCTCCATACTGTTCTCCATAGTGGCTATATCAGTTTACATTCCCACCAACAGTGCAAGAGGGTTCCCTTTTCTCCACACCCTCTCCAGCGTTTGTTGTTTGTAGATTTTCTGATGATGGCCATTCTGACCAGTGTGAGGTGATACCTCATTGT
>NC_041224.1:12525747-12526563 GCF_002837175.3 Physeter macrocephalus
ACATTTAGGTCTTTAATCCATTTTGAGCTTATTTCTGTGTATGGTGTTAGGGAGTGTTCTAATTTCATTCTTTTAAATGTAGCTGTCCAGTTTTCCCAGTACCATTTATTGAAGAGACTGTCTTTTCTCCATTGTATATCCTTGCCTCATTTGTCATAGATTAGTTAACCATAGGTGTGTGGGTTTATCTCTGGGCTTTCTATCCTGTACCATTGATCTATATTTCTCTTTTTGTGCCAGTACCATATTGTCTTGATTACTGTAGCTTTGTAGTATACTCTGAATGTCAGGGAGTCTGAGTCCTCCAGCTCTGTTTTTTTCCCTCAAGATTGCTTTGGCTATTCAGGCTTTTGTGTCTCCATACAAATTTTAAGATTTTTTTGTTCTGGTTCCGTAAAAAATGCTGTTGGTAATTTGATAGGGATTGCATTGAATCTGTAGATTGCTTGGGGTAGTATAGTCATTTTCACAATATTGATTCTTCCAATCCAAGAACATGGTATATCTCTCCATCTGCTTGTGTCATCTTTGATTTCTTTCATCAGTGTCTTATAGTTTTCTGGAGGTTTGCTGTGGGTTTGTCGTATACGGCCTTTATTATGTTGAGGTAGGATCCCTCTATCCCCACTTTCTGGAGAGTTTTTATCATAGATGGATGTTGAATTTTTTTCAAAAGCTTTTTCTGCATCTATTGAGATGATCATATGGTTTTTATTCTTCAGTTTGTTAATATGGTGTATCACATTGATTGATTTGCGTATATTGAAGAATCTTTGCATCCCTGGGATAAATCCCACTTGATCATGGTGTATGATC
>NC_041224.1:12527155-12554069 GCF_002837175.3 Physeter macrocephalus
TCCATTTCTTCCAGGTTGTCCATTTTATTGGCATAGAGTTGCTTGTAGTAGCCTCTTATGATGCTTTGTATTTCTGCGGTGTCTGTTGTTACTTCTCCTTTTGCATTTCTAATTTTATTTGAGTCTTTTCCCTTTTTTTCGTGATGAGGCTGGCTAATGGTTTATCAATTTTGTTTATCTTCCCGAAGAACCAGCTTTTAGTTTTATTAATCTTTGCTATTGTTTTCTTTGTTTCTGTTTCATTTATTTCTGCTCTGATCTTTATGATTTCTTTCCTTCTACTAACTTTGGGTTTTGTTTGTTCTTCTTTCTCTAGGTCCTTTAGGTGTAAGGTTAGATTGTTTATTTGAGTCCAACCCCTCCCTTTCAGTCTGTTTGTTTCTCTAGGTCTGAAGTGGGTTTCTCATAGACAGCATATATATAGGTCTTGTTTTTGTATCCATTCAGCAGACTGTGTCATTTGGGAAAAACATTTAATCCATTCACATTCAAAGTAATTATTGATATGTATGTTCCTGTTACCATTTTCTTAATTGTTTTGTGTTTGGTTTTGTGGGTTTTTTCTTCTCTTGTGTTTCGCACCTAGAGAAGTTCCTTTAGCATTCATTGTAAAGCTGGGTTGGCGGTACTGAATTCTATTAGCTTTTCTTTTCTGTAAAGTTTTTGATTTCTCCATCAATTCTGAATGATATCCTTGTGGGGTAGAGTAATCTTGCTTGTAGGTTTTTCCCTTTCATCACTTTAAATATATCCTTCACTCCCTTCTGGCCTGCTGAGTTTCTGCTGAAAAATCAGTTGATAACCTTAGAAGGATTCCCTTGTCTGTTATTTGTTGTTTTTCCCTTGCTGCTTTTAATATTTTTTCTTTGAATTTAATTTTTTTAAGTTGATTAATATGCATCTCAGCATGTTTCTCCTTGGGCTTATCCTGTATGAGACTCTCTGTACTTCCTGTATTTGGGTGGCTATTTCCTTTCCCATGTCAGGGAAGTTTTCGACTATAATCTCTTCAAATCTATAACCTCTTCAAATGTTTTGTCCGGTCCTTTCTCTCTCTCTTCTCCTTCCGGGACCCTTATAATGTGAATGTTGGTGCATGTAATGTTATCCCAGAAGTCTCTCATTTCTTTTCATTCTTTTTTCTTTATTCTGTTCTGCAGCAGTGAATTCCACGGTTCTGTCTTCCAGGTCTTTATCCGTTCTTCTGCCTCAGTTTTTCCATTATTGATTGCTTCTAGTGTATTTTTCATTTCAGTTATTGTATTGTTCATCTCTGTTTGTTTGTTCTTTAATTCTTCTAGGTCTTTGTTAAACATTTCTTGCATCTTCTCGATCTTTGCCTCCATTCTTTTTCCAAGGTCCTGGATCATCTTCACTATCATTATTCTGAATTCTTTTTCTGGAAGGTTGCCTATCTCCACTTCCTTTAATTGTTTTTCTGGGGTTTTATCTTGTTCCTTCATCTGGTACGTAGCCCTCTGCCTTTTCAGCTTGTCTAGCTTTCTGTGAATGTGGTTTTTGTTCCACAGGCTGCAGGATTGTAGTTCTTCTTGCTTCTGCTGTCTGCCCTCTGGTGGATGAGCCTATCTAAGAGGCTTGTGCCAGTTTCCTGATGGGAGGGACTGGTGGTGGGTAGAGCTGGCGGTTGCTCTGGTGAGCAGAGCTCAGTAAAACTGTAATCCACTTGACTGTTGATGGGTGGGGCTGGGTTCCCTCCCTGTTAGTTGTTTGGCCTGAGGTGACCCAGCACTGGAGCCTACCTGGCTCTTTGGTGGGGCAAATGGTGGACTCTGCGGGGGCTCATGCCAAGGAGTACGTCCCAGAACTTCTGCTCCCAGTGCCCTTGTCCCCACGGTGAGCCACAGCCACCCCCTGCCTCTGCAGGAGACCCTCCTTAAGTGTTCTCCAGCCTGTGAGTCACCCACCCAGCGGTTATGGGATTTAATTTTACTGTGATTGCGCCCCTCCTACTGTCTCATTGTGGCTTCTTCTTTGCCTTTGGATGTGGGGTATCTTTTCTGGTGAGTTCCAGTGTCTTCCTGTCGTTGGCTGTTCAGCAGTTAATTGTGATTCCGGTGCTGTCACAAGAGGGAGTGAGAGCACGTCCTTCTACTCTGCCATCTTGAACCAATCCTAAGAGGGCTGAATTGTGGCTTGATTTCAGGGTAGTTTCAGGAGTCAGACTTGAATTAATTTAATTATAGTGTAATATCTACTTGCTGCAGGTGACTTTATGCAAAGAGGAATAAACAATGCTTTGTTTTTATTGATCGTATATGGTGTATGTGTGATTCTTGACTAGAGTATTGGGAGCCCCCTGGATTGGGAGTTCTGGTTTAATAAAGTCTAGTCTGCGCCCCATCCTATGTGGGCAGCTCTAGCCCTGGACCAAGTGGCTGAGACTGTTCTAGAGGGACTCGAGGGAGGGTGGCTGCATCTGAGGAAATGCAGCATCACGAGCAGAAAGCCTGCTCAGCGTAGATGTGATGCACTGGGAACAGGAGCAAGGAGGAGTGGAGACCGAGGTGGGGTGTGCGTGGAACGTACTGGGGCGCCTCCGTGGTCTTTCTGGCCCTGATGGTGGGGCCAGAGTTCCACAGCCTTGGGTCAGAAGGCCCTGTGCTGTGGGGAGTGACAGATCAGCCGAACTCTTCTGTATTCTCAGAATGTTAGAACTAGGAAGGGATCTCAAGGGTTATCTGGTCCTTCTCTTTTTTACTGATAAGGAAGTTAAATAATTTATTATTTTCAATTACGCGTCACCTCATAAGCTTCTAAAATCAGATAGTCAACCTTGGAACAGAATTGGCTGGGTTTTTTTCTCCTTGTTCGGGGAGAGCCAAGCTTTTGAGAATTGAAGTGGCCGAATGGTGGATGAGAAAGCAGACGGCAGGGGGTGGCCCTATTGCTCAGCCCTGGGATGCTGAATTGATTTCATGTCAAACCTGCACCGTCCCTGAGTCACAGGAACTTCCCTTGTGTCTCTCGTCATGTCTGCACACGTCTGTACGGTCCCCAAAGGCTTCAAAGTAACCTTGGACGTAGAGGAGCTGTCTTATGCCAGTCCCGTGTTTTCTAGAATTTACACACCCTAGTTTTCTTAGAGCAATTCCCCCAAAATAGTTTTCTTCTTTTCCTTTTAGTAAAGAAACACATGTGACAAATACTTCTTTTAAAAAACAACAGCTGCTCTGAACACAACTGTGCCTTCTGCCACTGGGGGACACTGTTAGACCACAGAACACTCTTCAACGTGTAGAATCAAGGCTCCCTGAACTTCAGATCTCGTCACGCTGCTTTACCTAGGAGAGAGAGAAACTCTGGACCGCTTAATGGTCATCTATCAAATGTTATTTGATAAGTGTAATTTATCAGCCTATGGCCATTTTAAGGCTAATGAGTTTAAGGTAATCAATTATTTAAAAAATCTGTTAATTGGACAGCATTTCAGTTGCTTAGAGGTTTGTGCAGATTGATGGGCCGCATGTTAATGAAGTGCTAATTACTTCCCGGGAATATTTATGCAAGCCAGCGCACTCAGATCTATTTCCCAGCAGACAGCACTCTGAGTTTTCCTTCTGGGGCAAAAGACTCCTAGCTCGTACACGGCAATTCACGTTATGGACTTTGAGGGAGGGTTTCGGGGAGTCATCTTGTGCAAGAGGGAGCATCATCTGCTGGGTTAGAAAAATGGGCATTTGGTTCCCTGGACTGATCTGTATCAGGAGAACCAGGAACTTTTGTCTCTCACTCTTTCTGTGCTTTTTGAAGATCAAGTGAGGACAGAGTCTGTTCAAAGCCTGAGATGCCCTCTCTCCCCGTTGCCCTGTTTTTGGCCCCCTCTGTAAGCCTGAGCTCTGCACATCACTTGTCCACAGGTCAAATTGAGTTCAACAGTACACGGAAGGCCCATAGTGGTGTTTCTGGGGATAAGAAATGAGTAAAAGTCAGGCCTTTCCTTTGCAACTTTATTGTGAGGGATAAGCAGACTTGTAGTTTTCATACAAGCAGCCGTGAGCATCCTTAGAGAAGTGTTAACGGCGTCCTGTTGGGACAGAAAGGAGGGAAACTGCAAGAGGAATCAGGAGAAGCTTCCCGGGATGAGCTACTTCGTTTGCATTCTCTGTTGCTTCAGCATCTGCTCCCCTTATTCAGTGCAGTTCTGTCGGGTGCCCACGGGTGACGCCCAGCCCAGTGCTGGGAGCGCAGGAGGGAGTAAAGCCACATGCACCGCTGGCCCCCGGAGCTCAGCTGCAGGCACGGGGCGCCGCTGGCCCCAGCTTGCTGCTAGCTCTTCTTCGTCAACTGCTTACAGTGGGGCTGCTTCCGCTTTGGATGGCGTAAGTGCGACGCGTTGTGCTCCAGGTCGGGGGGTGACTTAAGTCAGTCGGGGGTCTTTTCCTTTCTGAAGGGACGCACATCTGTCCTTCGAGGGGGACCACCTGGAGACGCCTGAAGAAGTGACTCGTAAGTGTCAGGTTCACACGGCAAGGGAGCGCCGCGAGAAATTGTTCTCAGCACTGCAGACGAGAGGGAGATGGCCTGGGGGAGTGGCCGTGGGGAGATTCGGGAGAGGGAAGCATCCCACCGAGAAAAGGCTCACAGAGCGGGAGGGCCGAGGGCGTTGGGGGCCCAGAGAAGGGTCTAGGCTGGGCCCGATCCTGAGAACTCGTGGCGCCAAGAGATCAGGCTGGAAGAGGGCACCTGGGCCTCCGGTGCAGGGAGGACCAGGAGAGAGGGTTGTCCAAGGGGCTGACTTTCCGATCAAGAAGGAGATGGACAGCAGCTTTGAATTCCAGGGAGAGGCTGGGGAGAATGTACCCCAGGAAGCCAGGAGCCCCCCATGTTCGTGGACTGGGAGGCGAATGGGAGGTTTTCTGCGCTCTCTTTCTGCTAGGCGTCCGGTGGTGGCTTTTTATCCCCGGTGCCTTACCGGTCACAGACAGCCCCTGTGGACAGGCCTGAGGGCCAGAGCACAGGACCTTGGATCTGAAAGAACATCTGCCCCCCAGGTAGCAGTTGGGAAGCAGGAGGTTTGCTAAGGTCCTTCCAGGGTGAAATCCCTGTCCCGGGTGTTTCCCTGGGGAGAAGCCCGAGGGCATTTGCTCGGATGAGAAGCCGCCCTGTGCTGTTGTCCTGCAGGAACGTGAGCCACACAGCAGGCCCTGCCGCTCCCCGTGCGGAGGTGGTGGCCCTCCTGCAGCCGTGCTGGGGTCCCCCCACCCCGGTGAGGCCCCCGCCGGCTGGCCCTTCTCCTTCTTTCAGGCGTGCTCACTGCTTGCAGAATTAGTGCTGTCGTCTACCAGGGAATTCTAGAATCTTCTCTGGAGGCAGAGGGAGGAAATGTAGAGAATCCGTGTCTCATCTGAAATTCTGGGACTTGTTTAGTTATCGGAGCGAAACATCACCTGGATCAGCCACCTGCCAGGACGGAGGGATGTCATCGTTGGCTGAGAGCCCTTGAAGGATTTTATTCGCCTCTTTCACCATCTTCCCTTCCTCCCTCCACCAAGCAGCTCGGGGAATTTTTATCAGTTTTATATTAGTTTTGTTCTACCTAGAGACTTTTCTTCTTTTTTTTTTTTTTGGCTGCACCGCACGGCTTGCGCAACTTCCCCGACCAGCGATCAAACCCGTGCCCCCTGCAGTGGAAGCGCCAGGGAAGCCAGTAGAGACTTTTTTTTTCCTCACACCCCCAGAGTGGTTTTGGTTTTTGTTTTCATTTTCTCTGTATAGTTTGTCTTCCCACTTTTCCAAGGTAGCTTGAATATCCACCTTTCTAGCAAAACCAGATTATTCAAGAACTGCTTTTGCGTTTTCTTTTAACTTCTACTTAGGCTTTGCGCGTGACCTCAGTAGGCAACATAGCAAACTCCTTTCTCTTTTTTTTTCTTTCTTTTTTAATTTTTTAGCAAAGCATTAGACTTTGGGGAGCTAGAAGGCAGAAGGAATTCAGTCACAGGGTTAATTTGCTGGTTTCCGTGGAAAGCAATCGATACTTGCATCCGCTGGCTGTCTGCATCACTTTCTTCTGATCAAAAGCACCGGCAGGATCTTGGGTGCCCAACTTAGGTATAAGCGTTCTCTGAGGTCCTGACATTCCGGGCGTTTACTTTCAGGTTACCCCTTGTACGTGTTTGAGTAACTTTGTGTTAGATTATATTGAAAAATGCACTGTTAACAGTGTAGAAACTTGATTAGAAACGTGCAGGAGCAGTACACTTCACTTATGGTACCAGTGCAGTGCAGTGCAGAAGTGTAAGGTATTGTGCTTTGGGGGGACACTTTTGTTGTCTGTCTTCCACCCATTGCTTCTCTCCCCACCCCTTTCCCACAGGGTCTGACTGAACATTATGCAAGACATGCCTCTGAAAAAGATCTTGCCTGTTTTCTGTCTTGCCTTTTTTGTAGAGTCGTCTGCCGTTGGGTCATGAGTTCAGATTCCACGCCGGCCATGGGAGGTTAAGTAAATTGTGACCACTAATAAAGAGTTACTTGATGTTTGCACAGTTAGACTCTTTATATTGGACTAACTTATGTTTTTATAGATCCCTCATATTTGTATGATTGCTGTGTACACAGCGTAGTTATTTACTACAGATTACTGAGAAATCAGGGCGACATAGCCATTCAGCTGTAAAGATAAGAAGACTGAAGCCCAGGGACTGGGAAACGGTCAGGGTTTTCACGGCGTCCCAGCCTTGGGCTGCAGGCTCCTCTCTGAGCTTTGGCTGTGCCCGTCAGGGATTTTGTTTTCTCCCCTCCACTTCCTCCCTCCCTGACTCTCTCTCTCTCTCTCTCCCATCTAAGTCCAAATTAGAAAAATGAGCAGAGGCCAAGACGGGGTTCACCATTAAGCTTGGTCTAAAATAGTATACTTGTAGTGCGTGGTCATCCATTTTTCACTTTGATAGGACATTGATCCATGGAGAGTTGGATTAATGAGTTAATTTGTTGGAACTACTTAACTGTCCAGTTTATTGAACATCTGCCACGTGGGCTGCTACGATGTACGGTGAATGTTTTCCTTAAGTTTTTTTTAATGCTTGGGACAATTCTGCAAATGTAGGTGTATGAGCCCTGATTTACAGGTGAGGAAATCAAGACACAGGTTAAGTCATTTGTACAAAATCACGTAACTGGTAAGTGGCGTGACCAGGTTTCTAATCCAGGGTGGGTGGTCTTCACACCTGGTGGTCTGTCTTCTCATGGACTGAACAGGGTTTAAAATGGATGAAATAACAAAACTGTAATAATATAGCAGCAACTGAATGATCCCTAGATTGTAAGTTTAATAGCTATTTAATATGTACTGTATTTATTGAGGGATAATACACATACAGAGCAGGGCATGAGCCCCAAAAGTGAACCGACCGGTGAATCTTCACAGTGAATGTGCCTGTGTAACCAGAACCTGTATCAGAAAACAGAACCTTACCAGCACCCCAGAAGCCCCCTTTCTCCCCATCCACCGCCTCTCTGCTCCCACGGTAACCGTTATCCTGACATCTGACACCAGAGGTTGGGTTTGCCTGTTTTGAACATCAGATCCACGGAATGATCCAGGATGGACTCTTGTGTGTCTGTCTGGCTTCTTTTGCTGACGTTACATTTGTGAGGTTTGGTCATGCTGCTGTGGTCATTCTCATTGCTGTGTATTCTTCCATTATATCCTCACACCACCACCTCCTTCTCCGTCCGACGGTTAATGGACGTTTGGGTTGCTTCCAGTTCGGGGCTGTTACGAATATCGCTACTCTGAGCGTCCTTATCAAAACATTTATATGTTTTAAAGAGACTGTGTCCCTCTCGCAACCTTTCCCCACATTAATGTGACTTTCTGCAAGATGTTTTCTGGTTGGGGTTATAAAGCTATGATGTTATAAAGCTTCTAAACGCTTTCTGAGAGGGAAAGTCATCGTGTTAAAGCGAAACCTGTTGTCTCCTCTCCTGCCTTCCCCTGCCCCACCAATATCACGGCCCAGAAGGGTGGCATGTGTGAGGCCATCATCCCTGTGGAGTCAGACAGACGCTAGTGCAAATCCTGCTCCTTCCCTTTCGTAGCTGTGTAGCCTGGGGCAGCGATAACAGGGTTATTTTTACTAGTCGTTATTTGTTGCCAATGACAGCACTCATCACAGGTGACGTTTACTGAACGCTTACTGTTCCAGGCCCTGCGTTGGGCATGCATTTCTCATTTATTCTTCATAACCCTATAAGGTAATCTTTCCCCTGCTGCTGCTTCCTCCTCCTCCTCTTCTTCTTCCTGGAATTTAGACCCAGTTGGTGTGACCTGGAGCCCGTGGACCTTGAAGCTGTCTGAGCCTATAGGGAACTTGGAGACTTCACAGGGAATAAAACCTCCTGCCTCATTGGGCCGTCACAAGGCTGAAATGATGGGGAGAAGCTCGTGGACAACATCGAGGGAAGATGCGCGGTGACTCCCCAGTGGATTCCTTCTGTGGCATCTCTCTGATGCTTTCTCGGGGTGAGGCGTGGGTGTCATCCTGGAAACGGACACCTCGTGATTTGCGGAGCTATCGCCACCTACTGGTTGGTCCTGCCTCACCCTGACCAGCTTATCTTGAACATTGGCACGCGTTCTGTCTTCCCGAGGTTTTTCTTGCCTTCTTTCCCATCTTCTAAATAGAAAATACGTGCCTTATTTTTTTTTGTAGAAATACACTTTTGGGGGATGAAAAAACCGATGAGAATACTAGATTGGTATTTTCCCAAGCACGTCAGTGTTTGGCACGTGTACAGCAGCGTCTTTGTGGCCAGTTTATTGCGGGTCTGAGGTTCTAGCAGCAGTGGGCCGGGTAGAGTTGGAAAAGTCACATGTCTGAGCTCTTGTGGATGGCCGTGGTTTGGCGTCGTTTGTCAGCCGTAGTTTAGGTTTGTGGCCACAGAGGTCATCTGGGCACTTGTCTGATGCCTTTGGGTACCAGATGGTGGCAACGAGACTGAATCGTGAGGTTCACCCCAGGCTTAGGAGTTTGTAAGTGAAGCCCTGGGCTGTGTGGGAGAAATTCCCATTTTAACTCACTCTCTGCTCTCTCAAGGCCTTTCTCCTCACAGCCAGCCAGCCTCCCTTCTGGGAACAGTGGCTATTGCAGGAGATTCCCGTGGGTCCAGGGACAGCCGTTGCCCTTCCAGGTTGACCCAGGCCTGGACTTGGCTGGCCTGCGATCTTAAATGACTTGGGTTTTTCAGGGTATCGTGAGAGGGTTGCTAGAATCTCTTAGAGACAGCCTGGGAAACAAATGCTCTTAAAAACTGCCTTGGAATTACTTTCCACTTTCCAGAAGAAGTCGCAGCAGTTCAGATGTTTAATTCTTTAGCTTTGCTCGGTCCTAGTACAGCTGTAACCTGCATGCACCGACAGGTTTCAGGTATTGTCTTCTTCCTTTTTTTTTTCAGTGTTTAAAAAAATATTTATTTGTTTATTTATTTATTTGGTTGCACCGGGTCTTAGTTGCGGCACGCAACTAAGTCTCCTTAGTTGTGGCATGCATGTGGGATCTAGTTCCCTGATGAGGGATCGAAGCCGGGCCCCCTGCATTGGGAGCTCGGAGTCTCAGCCACCGTGCCACCAGGGAAGTCCCAGTATTGTTTTCTAAAGGATTCATTTATTAGTGCTTCTAGATAGAATTAGGTTTTAAATATTAAGATAAACATGGAATTTAGCATAATCTGTAAATTCTGATTTTTCATCTCAAAGGATTGGGTTTTAAATTTTATCTTTGTGGGAATTACTGGAGGTCCAGTGGTTAGGACTCTGCGCTGTCACTGTTGAGGGCCCGGGTTCAACCCCTGGTCAGGGAACTGAGATCCCATAAGCCCTGCGGCCAAAATACAAAAAAAAATTATCTTTGTGATGTAACAATATGTAAATGAACTGCTGGAGCCAGGAATAGACTGATGGGAAACTCAGATGCAGTGAAATGTTTGTTTTATTAGTCGAGCTGTGGAATTTTTCTGTGGGGATGGTTATTCGCCTCTGGAAAGCAATCAACACAAAATATCCGGGACAGGCAGAGGCTTGGCCCCAGAGTTAACCTTTGAAAGGGGAAAAAAATGCCAAAAGCAAGGACTCAGAAGGCATCTGTAAGGATGGGATTTCCTTACTCTCTGGGATAGTGGAGTTTAGTGATGATTTCCGTTTCTTGATTCTCAGGAATTAAAGGCAGAATTTTCATCAGGTTGCGTTTTTCAGTGCATAGCATTAGTACATGTCTAAAATGCTAATACTATATGTCAAATCTGTGGTGTTATTCAATGGCTTAAAATCTTTCACTGAATCCCCTCCACTTCAGAACAGCATCAGAGATCCTCACTAGCAGCCTTGTTTCCTTGCTACACACCCTGCACTGTAGCCTGAGCCATTCAGAAGTCCATGTGCGTGTGATAGACTTTTTACACTTTGCAGAAGGTTTTTAATGTTTGTAGCCTGAGTGGGTCTTAGAACCACTGAATGTTACCAGCGAGAACATGAAGGGGGCTTCGTGGCCCTTTCCCCACGCTGGTTGTGAAGAGGGGCAGACTGGAGAGAAAGAAGAGGGAAAATGTTTGTGCCTTCATTTCAGTGGCTGTGGGTCACCTAGTTGAACTCTTATGTTTTTGAAGAACTCTTATGCTTTAAAGGCCTTGAGAGGTAGAGCTTTGTATATACAGGGTTTCCCAGACCTCTGAATAAAATATGGAATGGTGTTGGTCACATAGTAGGACTAATAATAGCTTCCATTTATTGAATCTGGCATCATAGACGTGCCAGAGATTATTCTGAATACTTATATCCACATGATAGCCTGTTCTTTTTTTTTTAAGTGTTATTTTTATTTATTTATTTTTTTGGTTGCATTGGGTCGTGGCTGCGCACGGGCTTTCTCTAGTTGCAGCGAGTTGTGGCCACTCTTCGTTGCGGTGCGAGGACTTCTCATTGCGATGGCTTCTCTTGTTGCGGAGCACAGGCTCTAGGTGCGCGGGCTCAGTAGTTGTGGCTCATGGGCTCAGTAGTTATGGCACACGGGCTTAGTTCCTCCGCGGCATGTGGGATCTCACCGGGCCAGGGCTCGAACCTGTGTCCCCTGCATTGGCAGGCGGATTCTTAGCCACTGTGCCACCAGGGAAGCCCCTTCAGCCTGTTCTTACAACACACTCATTTTAGAAGGTGGGAGAACCGAGGGGCAGACATCTTAAGCATTGTCCAAGATCTCAGGGCAGGTTTGCTTCTCCTATACTGAGCTGACCTTCATTTTCCTTCATTGATTTGACAGTTTTAAAAAAATTACTTTATGAATCCGTTACTGGGCCAGGGGCCTGTATATGACACGAGTGTCTTCCTGTTACTTTCTGGAAGAATGTTTCGTAGCAATACTAATATCCAGTTACAGAGTGCTTTTACTTCCAGACGTATTTCTGTCTCCTCTTTCCTTTCGGGCTGCGGATTCTTGCTGCTCAGAGCCCTTTCAGGCTTTACGTGTTGCTCTGGGCTCCAAACCGCTCAGGGGTTCCCTCTCCTGCTAGTTATTCGTGGACTCTGTTCCTTCATTTAAGGACTGACTGTTCATTGACTCAGTCCAGGGGGTCTGAGGAATATGAACGTAAACCAGATGCGGTCTTTGCAGTGAAGAGATGGTATGATTTATGTACATTTTGCTGCAACACGAGGTGGAGGTTGGTGAGTACTAGGAAAAGGGGGCAAAGAGAGCCCCATAGTTGTCTAGAGGTCAGAGAATTGCACCTGGGGAGTTGCGGGGAGGGGCTTCGTGGAAGATCTGACATTTGTCTGGACCTGAAGGCGTGAGTGAGATTTGGCTTTGTGGTCCAGGGGTGGGTAGGGAGAGGATCAGTGTCCCTGCCAGAGGGCACGGTGCAGGCACAGGATGCTGGTGGGGAAGGCAGGGACTTGTGAACATACGGGGAGCAGTGAGTGTTCATTTTCCTTTCGTCGAGGACAGGATCTGAGCTGGGAGAGCTCCCTGATGATCAGAGTTGCGTTTCCCAGCCTTGGGAGCCATGGGGAAGGTAGTTGGCAGAGGGGAGGAAGTCGAACAAGGAGGTCAGTAAGATGGTTATTGCCGTGTCGTGGCTCCAGGGTGAAAGTTGCTGAAAAGGAACCAGACCCCAGATTGTCCTCCGGCCACCACCACTGCCCGGAGGGCTCCGGGAACCGCAATGTGGCCCCCAGCCAGTTCACCCTCCTTCTCGTAAGTGACCTTTCCCAGACCCCAGTGTGGTCCACCGTATGGGGGTCAAGACTGCCTACAGGCGTGTCTGGTGCCTCTCCAGTCTCCACCGAGGAACACATTCTCCTCGGGGTGCGTTCGCCGTCAGGCTGCTGGGATGGGGTCACTAAGCTACCACTGTTGAGGTTTGTGAGTTTCCATTTGGGGGAGGGCTGCAGGCATGCTTGTTTTTAAAAGATCAGTGCAGGTAGCATTTAAAGGATGTTTGGTGTAATTTGTTCGATATATATATTATTGCTCATTAATTTTGAGCCTTAATCGTGTGTTTATACCTAAAATAGATAAACAAATGAGGCAGCTACAATTTTTCTGTTTTAGTTGATTTATTTATTCTTTGGGCTTTTGTCCTCTCTATTTTTACGTTGATTTTCAAAAGATTTTTCTTTTTTATTCTGTTTTTTTTTTTAACTAATTTTATTGGAATATGGTTGCTTTACAATGTTCCGTTAGCCTCCACTACGCAGTGGAATGAATGAGCCAGACACATACAGATATCCCCTCCCTTTTGGACTTCCCTCCCGCTTAGGTCACCACAGGGCATTAGGTAGAGTTCCCTGTGCTCTACAGTATGTTCCCATCAGCTGTCTATTTATAAAACGTGCTGTAGATGACCTTACTTCCAAAGCAGAAATAGAGACACAGACGTACAGAGCAAAAGATTTTTCTATAAAAATAGCATCATAATTTGTTATACAGAACATGGGTTTTAAGATCGGAGGATGTTCCTTTTCTTTTCTTTTTTTTTTTTTTTTTTTTTTTTTTGTTTGAGATTTACACTACTGGTAAAATTAACCTGGACGAGTTATTTAACTTTTGTTCCTCCATTTATTGTCTGTGGAGAGGAGATGCTAGTTCTTCTGATTGTAGGGTTGTTGCTGTTATCAGATGTGATCACGTCCCTGCCTTATCTAAAGCGCTGGGTAATTGTTGGCTGCCATCTGGGACAGTTCAGAGTTTCAGGAAAATGTCATAGATGACTTGGAGAGCAATAGTCCTGCTTGGAGCTGGCGGCCTCTGGACCCATTTTATTTGTTTTAAAATTTTACTTGAAAGCACATCTTTTTTTTTTTTTTTTTTTTTTTTTTGCGGTACGCGGGCCTCTCACTGTTGTGGCCTCTCCCGTTGCGGAGCACAGGCTCCGGACGCGCAGGCCCAGCGGCCATGGCTCACGGGCCCAGCCGCTCCGCGGCATGTGGGACCCTCCCGGACCGGGGCACGAACCCGTGTCCCCCGCATCGGCAGGCGGACTCTCAACCACTGCGCCACCGGGGAAGCCCTGAAAGCACATCTTTATTCTTTCCCGATGTACACCCCACACTCCCTCACCCGCATGCCAGAGTCCACGGAATCACATACCCACGTCTCGCCTTCCGTGCACCCCTGCCCCGTGTGTAAACACAGACCCTCACTTACGTGTTTGCTTCGGGCGTTGATTCCATGGGCAGAAATAAAGATGGATCCTGACTTCTGGCTAGGAGCTTGTTCATGGAAGCTCTTTCCTCTTTCTATTTAGTACAGATCTGATTAAGCTCAGCATTTATTCAGCTTCTGCCATGTGCCAGGCACTTGGCTGGACCTGTGGATTTAAAACTGGAGAAAAAGTGGTTCTGGCTCTTGCACAGAATAGACGGACACCTGTGGTTACCGTGTGAGGATGCATTTTGTACCGGAAGTACATCTGCATGACGCTGCTGGCGCCCCGAGGGCGCGGAGGGCACCAGTCTCCAGACAACGTCGGGAGAGGTGGGGATGGTGGCGGTACTTGGGGTGAGCCCGCTCGGATGGGACCCTCCCTCCCGCCCCTGCCCTGTTCTCGGATCCCCGTTCCATCTGAGGACATAGCGCTGGCCGGAGAATTAACAAACGTGTACTCCGGACTTTCCAGGGAAGGCCCGCTGTCAGATGCTCCGCTGTATTCAGGCCCCGCATCTGACTTTTGCTTTGGAAAAGTAAGTCCTCCTGCAGGACAGGGAAGCATAAAATGGCGTGTTGGTTATGTTGAAAGATTTGTGTGTGTCGGGGACAGGGGGCAGGGAGGGGGTCAGTGCTGAGAGACGTGCCCAGGGGTCTGCAGGTGGACCTGCCGCGTGGACCGCAGGGGTTTCCAGCCTCCGCTCAGGCAGCTGTGTCCCCCCTGCCGTTGCCCCCATGACTTTTCTCTTCCGTCTCGTGAAATATGCTGTGTATTCGTGCAGTGCCCTCTGTGTGTCGCAGCCGCAGGGCACTAAGGAAGGAGACGTGTGCCCTGCTCTCCAGGGGCCTCTTACACACACACACACACACACACACACACACACACACACACACACACACTTGAAATTGAACACGGACGGAGGGACCCAGGGATCATCACGTCACATGTTCTTTTCGCTTTGCTGATCCAGAGTCCAGGCCCAGAAAGAAATCACATCGGGTGGTTCTGCTCTGTTCTCCAGTGAAGCCTCCTCTTCCATCCAAATAGTGAGCTTGGAGAGCCAGGCACTGCTGCCAGGTGCCCTCCCCCTCTCTGTCCCCCTCCCTCCCTCTCGCCTCCCCCCTTCCCTGGCGCTGTTCTGGCAGCTGGGAGATGGGGTGTGGATGGATGAAATCCTTGCCCTCAGGAGCTTCTGCTCTAGGTGGCCGGTGACAAATCAGTCTGTGGTTTGGATGAAGCAGGAAGTGCTGGGGTGACATTGCAAGTTTAAGCAGGGCGCTTAGGAGGTCAGGCCTCTCTGAGAAGGTGACATTTGAGGAAAGATGCAAAAGGCTGTGAACGGGATGAAGCCCCCAGGGCGCTCATGTGGGTGGGAAGGAGACAGGGACCAATAGCCGGGCGGGAGGAGGAGGTTGCTCTGTGCCCAGGGAGCTGCTGGCCACGGATACAGGGTCCGGGATCCGTGGGTTTCTAGAACTTGTTAATTTGGAGGCCGAAGGGAGCGTGAAGGACCTGGGTCTGGTGCCCAGGTGCTCGTCGTGGGGTTCAGCCCGTATTTAGACGTGGTGGTGGGTAGCACCTGCATGACCTGAAGCTCAAGGTGAGCCTGGTGGTGACCCGCCAGGCTGTGGGACTCCTTTGCTTTAGTTGTTGGCAGCCCAGAAGCAGCTGGGCCCCTCCTTCTCCTCGCTGCCCCCATCTCTTTGACAGAGCTTCAGAGTTTTCAATGACGTGGTGAAGGGGCGCCGTGGAGGATGCGGTCTCAGCTGCTGGACCAGCCCGGCTGTCCTGGGCCTCGGCCTCTGTGCAGACGTCTGAGCAGAGCCCGCAGTGAATCTCTTCTTTCTGTTTCAGGCAGCCCGCTGGAGGACCCTGACCTGAAGGACACGTATCTCATCCCGAGAAACATCATGGCTGAGCCAGACTATATAGATGACGACAATCCTGAACTAATTAGGCCTCAGAAACTAGTCAATCCTGTCAAAACATCCCGGAACCATCAAGACCTTCACAGAGAACTTCTTATGAATCAAAAAAGGTGAGATGCTTTCTTGAGCGGAGTTTTCCTTAGGGGACGTTTAAGGTAACTAGATGTAAGTTTAGTTACGTTTACAAAGGCTTCGAAGAGTTGTTTGTTTCTTGACCGTGTTTAACACTTCCTATTCCTTTCGCGTCCTTGAGTCAGGGCATCCGTGACGTAAAGCCGTCTGCAGGCTCAGCTGCTGGCCCCAGGGTCTCTCGGAGTTCTGTGGTCCTGGGTCCCCTTCTCAAGTGGATGAGTATTTTAGAATTTGTACAGAAGGGGCTGGATTAAAGGACAAAAGAGGGTGTCCTACGTCGAAGAGGAATACATTATTGCTTAAATTTGTAAAAATTCTGAATTTTCCCCATATATTTGGGGAAATGTGAGAACAGATACCGCCCACTTCAGCATTTGTAGAGTGGCAGGGAGAAGTCTCTAGAACCACATCAGAGTTAACAGTAGATAAGGACCCCCTTTCTTATGTTTTCGTTTGTTTGTTTTTAGGTAGCATTTAAAATGATTACTATCATCATTTTTATTATTATCAATTTTTTTTTTGGAGAGGAACAAAACATTTACCTTCAGTCTTCTTTGTAAACCCTTTGCTAGTTCCATCTGTGTCATACGTAATTTTGGGCATTGGGTTCGGTATACTCCGCTTTTTTAAATTTTGAACATTTATTTTATTGAAGTACAGTTGATTTACAATGTTGTGTTAATGTCTGCTGTACAGCAGAGTGATTCAGTTATACATATATATATTCTTCTTCATATTCTTTTCCATCATGGTTTATCACAGGATATTGACTATAGTTCTCTGTGCTCTACAGGAGGACCTTGTTGTTCATGCATTCTATACATAATAATTTGCATCTGCTGACCCCAAACTCCCCATCCATCCTTCCCTTACCCCCCACCCACCTTGGCAACCGCAGGTCCTCTTTACGTCTGTGAGTCTGTTTCATAGATAAGTTCATTTGTGTTGTATTTTAGATTACACATATGAATGATATCATATGGTATTTGTCTTTCTTTTTCTGATCTTGGTTAGTATGATAATCTCGAGGTCCATCCATTTTGCAGCAAATGGCGTTATTTCATTCTTTTTTTATGGCTGGTGCTCTGCGTTTTAAGTGATTATGGGCAGGGCTCCTGGACTGGGAGAGCTGAGGATGAAAAGTTGCTTTATTTATTAGGATGCAAGGTTACTAGCAGATCTATTAGGCTTCATTTAGACCTGTTTTCAGATCTTCATAGTAAAAGTGTTTGCTGATCCGAGCTGTGGAACTGTGGATTACGCATCTGGCTCTCTCTTTGCTGAGCCTTGGAGAAAAGGTAGCTACTGCCGCCTGTACTGAAAGATGTGCAGACCAAGCTAAGCATTGGGGGTGATGTTTGGGAAGAAGGGCCTAATTTAAAAAAATAAAACATTTTAAAAAGGGATGAGGGGGCATTTTTCTGGCAGTTCTCCGTCGGAGTGTACCTCTGCCAGAACTCATATCTTCTGTCCCAGGAACTCTTTGTAACTACATTTCTCCCTCCAGATGTGGGAATGTGACTTACTTTCTGTCCCCAGCACACTAGCGTGCTGTCTGAATAACGCTTATTCAGTAGAATGTGAGTTTGATCCCTTTTGAATAAGTCCTTAGCTTCTACCTGTCTTTGTCGCATAAAAACAACAAAACCCCCAAGGATTTGGTATCATCGCGCCCATAGCAAAACAAGACTGTATATGTTCCTAAACAGGCCAGAGAATTTGGAGGCCGTCCTACCTGGGAAACCATGTCTGCATTTTGGTGGGAAGATGGAAAGGTTAATATCCTCTAAAAGAGAGTAGCCAAATGGTTTCCTAAACCAAATAATTTTCTGATTGTCTTTACCTCCTGGATCTCAGTTCCCTTGCCTGTCAAATAGGAGTGGGAGACTTAGTTAATCTCTCAGGAACATTCTAGTTCAAACTGTTGTTGGGTTTTTGTTTTTTCTATTGTATCTATGAAAAGGCTCCACGTCAGAATAGAGACAACGGTAAAGCAAAGTTGGCGGAATAGTTGTTCTTTGAATTAGAGGCTGTAGACTATTCTGCAGAAATGTATTTAGGAGCCTGGGTCTGTCTGTGTAAAACATTACATTCAGTTTGTGCAACTGAATCTGTTTCCAAATTTCCTGGAGTAGGCACATTCTGTGAAAATGGACCTCACTCCTGTTTGCCTTTCTCTCGCCTGTTCTTTCTTTTACTTGTTTGCACAGCTGACTCCTTAGCCAGGCCCAGCTCAGCTAATTTTGGAGAATGCTCGTGTTCACTCGAGCACCGTGGTATAGAGAGGACCTGGGCTTTGAGGTCAGGGAGAAATGGTGTGAATCCTGGCTTGCCATTGGACTTGACCTACCTTTTATGATCTTGGACAGGGTCTTCCTTCCTGAGATCTGTTTCTTCATCTCTAAAGTAGGGGATAAAAATATCTTATAAAAAATGAAAGTAAATGAGAGCATGTTTAAATACCTGTTAAAACACCTGGCATATAGGAAGTGCTCATTTAGTCCCAGCTATCTTCCCCCTTCCTATGTAGCATCATCTGAAACTTCCTGTTGCTTTTTCCCCTTTTTCTCTGAAAAGTTCTGGTCTGGTTGTAGAAGTACATTTAAAAAAAAAATGAAAATTAAAGGGAGGTTTCAAAATCAAACGAATATATCTTATCCTATGCCTTCAGGTTTTTTCAAGGTAAAATCTTAGTTTGGTCGGATCCTCTTATTAGGGATACAACCGGTTTTAGAGTGAAAACTTCTCAAGCAGTTTCTTCTCTTTTATTCATCTTCTATCATGCATGCTTTTTAGAGACTGTGGGGGTTTTATTTCTGTTTTAGTGCCAAATAATAGAAAATAATCACATCAATAATATGTATGTATTTGGTTAAAGGATAGTCATACTTGCTTACTGGTTTGTACCGTAATGAACGTCTGTTTACTTGGCTGCAGTTTGTAAAGGGCCTTCGCATAGTTTATCCAGTGATCTTTCCAGCAAAACCCGGCGTGTGTTGTCTTGGGGTTGTTCCCATTCGACATGTGAGTGAGAGGAAACTCAGTCATTGGCTGAAGAGTCTTTTCACTTTCACATGATAGTTTTACTGGAATAAAAAAAGGGTAGAAATCAACACAGAATTACAGGCAGTTTAAAGACAGCGATGAATCAAATTTAATAACCATATAAATGCGAAGAAGGGGGAGGGTAGGGGTAGGAGAGGGAGAGAGAACTGAGATGAACACGGAACAGGCCCTGTGGAGCTTTTGCTCCGCGCGGCCGCAGTTTCACTCAAAGACCTGTCGCAGTCCAAAGAGTTGCATTGCTTAGGAGGGCATATCCTCATAGGTATTCTAACGCCGTATCCTGCACTCTTTCAAGTGTATCGTTCTGGCCCTCTATTTGCTGTCTTTTGGACCCAGCTAAGTTTCAGGTTAAAAGTCTTTAAAATTTGATCTGGTCACAGTTTACCACTAAGTCTGACGATTAAGACCCTGTGTTGGGTTCTCAGATTCTTTGTTCCCATAACAAGGCAGATTGCAAGAGGCATTATTTTTGGTAGTTGAAAGATCAGTGTTCAAGAGGTCGTAAAAAATGAGAATATTTCCAATATAATTTAGAGAGAATCTGTTTTCCCTAAAAAAGAGTACTTTTGGGGCAAATATAGAATACCCGGCTACTCTACATCTCTACCATTGGCTCTTTGGCTTGTACATTTCGGTCGACAGTTTCTAGGTCCCTGTGTTTTGGGTCACTCTTCAGTTGGTGTGCTTTGTTAGACAGAGAGCTAGATCCTCAGTAAATGCTTATTGCTATGCAACATGGAAAAAAAATATGGGAAGTTGAGGTAGAAATATTTACATTTGAATCCATGCGGGTAGAAATGGCTCAGTCATAAATGTGGAGCAGGGCAGGCCAAACCAGGAGATTCCAAGGTTCAAGATCAAGGGCTTGAAAGCCAAAGGCAACCCTTCCCCTCCCCGCTACAGAAAAACATTAGGCCAGGAGGTGTTTGGCTGGGTGGGCAGGGGAGGGGAGGGGAGCATGTCGTGGGGGAGTTTGCGCCAGACCTGCCTCTGCCTCGGTGCTGACCCGGGTGAGGGGGTGTTCCCCCTTTTACGCGTTTACGTGTGGCTGGTGTGGAGGTGGAGTGGCGTGAACGTAGACCGGTCCAGTCGGCCCCTGAGCGTGTTCAGTGGTTTATGTGAAGTGTGAAACGGACCTTTAAACGTTGTCTGTACATTTTCATCAGTGGTGGTGGGAGTATAAATTGTTGAGGCCTATTTGGAAAGCAGTTTCACGGTCCACATCCAAATCCAAAATGTGCAGACGCTTAGCCAGCAATTCTGCTTCTATGAATGTAGCCAACAGAGATACTTGGATAGGAGAAATATAAATGGACAAGGAAGCTCCTTACCCCCAACTGCGTTCAATCGGGAACCATTGGAAACAACCTAAATGTCTCTCGTTATGGACATGGCAAAATTTGGGCGCTTCTGTGCTCCGATAAGGGTATAGATAGGATGGAGCACACTCTAAACAGTGAGTTATCTGTGGGTGCAGAAATGGGGAGCAGTCCATGGGTGCAGGGCCTCTACCTTGTACAGTTTTCGGGGCCACCATTCACCTAGATTACAGTGCAAGTGGTGCACCCCATAGATGTCTAACGGGGAGAGTCTAGGTGTGCTTTCGCTTTTCATCTTGCATGTATGTATATAACACCTAACCTCTCTTTTTTTTTTTCAAAGAGCACGTATTAATTTAAAAAATCGGCTTGGTCTGCTGTGATAGTCATGAGAAGCAGTTCGGGAATAACTGTTGGTCTTGGGTGGTACCAAGCCCCCAGGTCTTAAGCAGTTGTCAATCATAAAGGGATTGAAAGTTCTTGTTAATTGAATTGATTAAAGAGAATCAACGTTGTCATGCAGAGACTGTTACTGTAATTTTTATGAAATTTGGAGCTTATTTCTGTCTTGCTATCTCTGCAGCCTGATCCAGTTTTAGACTCAGAGAATCACATAGGCAGTGCTGGACTTTTTCCATACAGCAAAGAAAGTTAAGTGAGCTGCTTGATAAAATATTAACTAAATTTGTATGACTTCTTGACTATTATAAGCGCAGGACATTTATCATATAAGCACCATTTTCCTGAGTTTTGTGTTACTAAATATTTTATCTTACTGCACCACTGTGTAAAATCTTTGAACAGGAAATGCGTACCGTATATTAGTTAAACCCATTCACGTGTTGTGATAGAATGCCAGCTTAATGCGTCATACATCAGAGTTTTTTCAACAGCTTTTGCATAAGCCAGAGCACTTAATAACGGTTGAGGTTAATTTCACCAGTGAATTATAGTTTGAAATTTAAATTATGCAGGTAGTTAAATTCTTAATCCTAAAGTTTACATACCTTAACTCTGTCTGTACTGTCATCCTGAGACTTTTTAATAGTCATGAAACTGAGTGGGTCTTTACTCAGATTATTTACAAACATTTTCCGGTGCTCAATGACACTTAAGTCTATTGGAGCGAAGTACCATAAGCAACTTTTCTTATTACGCTGAGTAAGACTTAATTTCCAGAATAGTCTGTCTGTCTGTACTTCTGTCCTCCTCATACAATCTTAATAACCGTGAAATAAGTTGTAAATCGCAAAAATAACCCGTCTCTTTTATTTCACTGGAAGTATGGCTGAACTTAATATTTCTTTCTGTTTTTTTTTTTTTTTTTTTTTTAATAAATTTATTTATTTATTTATGGCTGCGTTGGGTCTTCGTTGCTGCGCGAGGGCTTTCTCTAGTTGTGGCGAGCGGGGGCCGCTCTCCATTGCGGTGCACGGGCTTCTCATAGCAGTGGCTTCTCTTGTTGCGGAGCATGGGCTCTAGGCACGCGGGCTTCAGTAGTTGTGGCACGTGGGCTCAGTAGTTGTGGCTTACGGACTCTAGAGCGCAGGCTCAGTAGCTGTGGCTCGCGGGCTTCAGTAGTTGTGGCTTGCAGGCTCTAGAGCACAGGCTCAGTAGTTGTGGCACACGGGCTTAGTTGCTCCGCGGCACGTGGGATCTTCCCGGACCAGGGCTCGAACCCGTGTCCCCTGCCTTGGCAGGCGGATTCTTAGCCACTGCGCCACCAGGGAAGCCCCTCTTTCTGATTTTTTAAAACCGAAAGTTCTGCTAATGAAAATTGGGAAAGGGAAGACATATATGTTATTTTAACTCTGTGTCCTTTATCTTCAGTGATGGAATCTACTGACGTTTACTCTGTAAACAGCAACTTTGCAAAATCATTTATCATGATCCTAAAAAGAGGTAGAGAGGAGAGATGCCAGAATTTTTAAAAATCACCACTAGATAGATGTGGAAGTGTGACACCGAGGATTATTTTACAGATGTGATAGGGTGAGCTTGAAAGAGATTGAGGCAAGGGTGGTGTTGAGATTCTTAGAGGCAGAGCACGTTTCGGAAATTCTTTCAGATAACGGCAACTCACGTGAGTCCTAGTTGATTAGTCTCATTAGCTGATTGAAGTAGAGTGGAGAACAGCCACGGAGGTCGATGGGCCTGATCTGCAGACGCCCGGGTGTCATCGGCAAGGTCAGCAGGCGTGTGGGGAGGCGCACAGGCCACCTGGGTCTAAGGCTGGTTCAGCAGCACTGGTTGCCCGCAGCCCAGAAAAGCACCGGTGCCTGTTGGGGCCACGCGTGGACGCGTGTGATGGCATTGTCACTACCCCCCCCCGGGCTGCCTGGCATTGATAGCGTTCTTCCTGTTCTGTGGCTTGTTTCTTTTTTATTGTCCAAGTTAAAAATGAGTTGCGATGACTCAGGGGCTAGTGGAGACGGGCTCAAGAGAGAGAGGATGGTGAAGAGGAGGAGCCCAGACTAGAGAAATCCTGAGGAATTGGCCGAGGACATGGAGACCAGGCAAGTCCCACAGCTGACCATTAACATAGACAGAAGTCCCACCTGCGAAAATGCCAGTGAATGTCGTCCTTCTCCTGACCTGCCTCAGACATTTCAGATGAGGGTTGCTAGGGAATGGCCCGAGTCTGGGTTTTGTTTCGCCCCATTGGAAGAGACGGCAGCCTGCTTGATCTCTCCCCAGCGTCGAGGTCCCCTGAAGCCTGACTTGCGTGTGTTGTCAGCAGTTGAAATGGCTCCAGAGCACTGGGCTGGGGTTCGGGATCCAGGTTCTTCAGGGCCATGCTCCCAGCCATGATGGAACCTTGGACGTGCCTTTAGATGTGCAAGAATCCTCTCCCAAGTCTGAAACATGAAGGGCTGGAAGAGGTTTCTGGGCCATTTGGTTGTTGAAGTTTCTGTGCTAGCTTCTCTCGAGGCTGCATTTAGTACCTGGGGTCAGGGGCTCGAGCCTGGGAAGCTTCAAGATCTTCTCCATGGTGGGTGACCGTCCCACCCACCGAATGAGCAATGCTGTTCCCCACCTTCCCCACCCAAACCTCCTGCGCTAACCTCCCTTGCATGCCCTAGTGTCTGGCATACAGTAGGCGCTCAGAACGATTTTATCGAGTGACGGGCTTTGCTTACTGTTGGAAGGCGCTCTTGCCCTTTCTTTCATGCTCATGAATTTCTGAGACCCCCGGTGTTGACTGTTAGCTGGTGGTAGGCGTCACAGTCATGCTAAGTCGCCTCTTCTGCGGTCGATGCCTAAAATTTCTGTTCATCAAAGATGCATCCATTAGATTAAAACTTTTAAATGTTGTTAATGCTTTAAATTTTTTTTTAATTAAAATAATTTATTTTTACTAGTTCTAATTAAAAAAATTGTTTTGAAGTATAGTTGATGTACAATGCTGCATTCATTTCAGGTGTACAGCAAAGTGATTTGTTAATGCTTTTTTGCAGGGGACTTGCCCCTCAGAATAAGCCAGAACTGCAGAAAGTGATGGAAAAGAGAAAACGAGATCAAGTAATAAAGCAGAAGGAAGAGGAAGCACAAAAGAAGAAATCTGACTTGGAAATAGAACTATTAAAACGGCAGCAGAAGTTGGAGCAGGTAGGGGTGATTGGGGTGAAGGGTGTTTTTTTGTTGTTGTTGTCAATTAAGGGGTACAATATATTGATTTGGTACATTTGTATCGCAATACGATTGCCATTGTAGTGCTAACTCACACCTCTGTCGCATCATATAATTATCATTTCTTCTAGTGGCGGGGACAGTTAAGTTCTAGTCTCTTAGCAACTTTCATGTTTATAATCGTTTTGCTGTCGATAATCCCCGTACTGTGTATTAGGTCTCCAGGACTTAACTTCTCTGCTAGTTGCGAGTATGTACCCTTAAATAGCATCTTTCCCATTCCCCTAGCTAGTCACCATTTTACCCTCTGCTTTTACGATTTCACTGTTTTTAGATTCCACATGTGAGAGAGATCATACAGTACTTGTCTTTCTCTGACTTATCTTGTCCTGAGAAATAAAGGGTGCTGGAACAAGCAGAATTTCCCAGACACGTCGGATGTAAATGTTTTTATACCATGAAAGGAAGAGCTGAGACAGATGTCCGCAGATGGACTAAAATACACTCAAGATAAAGGGAAGGATTCTGTTGAAGACCTAGAAAGGGATTCAGGAGGCAAAGCCAAAACCAGGGAATATCACAGAATTCACAGCCCAGTGCTGGGACCTCAAGCACTTGAGTGAAGTTCAGCTTCACTTACGACTGTGGAGCCAAGTGCATGTTGCCCTCGGCTCCCGTTTTAAGTCTTAGCCTTAATCTTTAGGCTCTCGTCATCCCTCGGTATTTCAGCAGCAACCAGTCAGCTGCCGCTCCTGTGCAGAATTCTTACCCCAGCGCCTCGATCCAGCCACACATGTAAAAATATAAATATAAATATATTTAAAGTGGAGACCAGGAGAAACTTCCTTCCGTTGGGAAATGAAGTCGTTAGGGACTTTGGAAAAAGGAACCGTGTTTTTGGAAAGCCTCTCCGTTTGTAAATAATTTGTAAATAATTTTCCTGTTTCCGAATTCTGTTTAGCTTGAACTTGAGAAGCAGAAATTGCGAGAAGAGCAAGAAAATGCCCCAGAGTTTGTGAAGGTTAAAGGCAATCTCAGAAGAACAGGCCAAGAAGTGGCTCAAGCCCAGGAGTCGTAGGTCCAGGCTGCAGAAGACCGGGCAGCAGCCCAGCGCACACAAAAAGCGTGTGCCCGGGCCTCCCCAGTACTTAACCTCAGGGCCAAAGCCCCTGGAGAGAATCCCAGCCAGCAGAGAACTGTTACTTTGAAAAGAGTTTGGTTTTGGTTTTCCTACCATCCGGGTGGATCAGTTACCTGTGACTGTTGCAGTTCCTATTCGCCAAATGAAGGACGTTGCCCAGCACTTAAGTTGGGATAATGGACCTGTGTTCAAAGACTTAAAAAATAACAACAACAAGAAAAAGAGGAAGAGGACACGGGCATAAATTCCTGAGAGTTGCACTACTTGGTTTTTCTTTCAAGCCAAGTTTAGTGGGGCACAGAGCCTTTTTTCTTTTAAAATGTAAAGAAAATGTGTTTCGTTCTTCCTTTAGTTACCCATCGTGCTGAAATGCGTTTGATCTATTACATCCAGTTTGTAAATTCTGTTTTCTTGTCTAATTTACACTCTCACCCACCTTAGGCTTAACACCAGAGAATGTTAATATTCATGTTGAACAGTTCTTAACCTTTGTCAGCGTTAAGATTCAGAAGTAGAGTGAGGAGCTCTAAAAATATGGGAACAAAGAAATACGTAAGCAAGACGACGGAAACGTCTGTCTTGATCTTATTTCCTTTCCTGTTGGTTCCCTGATGCTTCACGGTGACCTTCTACTTCAGGGAAGGTCCATCATATAAATCCATGTATTGCTTTGATAACTGTTAGGGGTTTTGTTTTGTTTTTATTTTGTTGTTAAGTTTCTTGCTCAGCGAGGCCTTTCACGTGAAATAATCTCCCTGTCCTTTGAGGAATAAAAACTAGTCCGTATACCCCAACTTCAGTGTCAAAAGTAGAGGGTCCAGATCTTTTGGTTTCTCCTGAGAGCAGTATGGGGGAAGCTCCCATGTGAAGCTGTGAAGGGAGAGTTCTTTGGGTATTTTAATGTGAATCAAATGTAGATTGGTCTCAAGGAGGCCCATGTGGAAGATATATAGCATTTATACATTTTTAATATTATTTGAATCCAAGCTTTGAAATTTTCTGATTAATGATCATCTAGCTCTTTGCCCTTTTTTCTTGTGAAGAAAGGCTATTTCACCACTACCTTAGTGACGGTGATGCGTTGGTAGGATGATGTGACTACTGTTGATCTCTCAGGAACAGCTGAGGGGAAGGGGAGGCTGCTCAGTTTGTGCTCTCCAGCTGGCATGCTATACTCCACAGTGAACGCTGAGTTACCAACTGCAGCCAGATTCTGAACGCAAAGTCCCTTTTCTATTGCCGGGATGAGCAGGGGAACATTCTACTTGGGGTGGTCTAGAAGAATTTGTGTGGATTCAGTATGTTCTTTGTAGAAACGATTCAGCCCGTAATTCCTACATTGAAGGCTCTTCTTATAATTTCTTTCAAGAGTCATAGAAAGCTGGATCCCGAGCTTTTGAATCCTTAATAAGCCTAAGTAGAAATTAGCTTTCTATGGGAATTCTGTAGTTTTCATGGTTGGTGATTAGGCTCCTGTTCATCCCGAATGTGGACAGGACAAAAGTAAACGCATAGATAATATACTGCTAGTCATAGAACATGTTGATTACACCTGAAATGGATTATTTCTCTCATCAGCAAGTATTATTTGAATAAAATATGAGGTGCTTAAGGTACAATGTTGCTCTATCATAATTTGCTTTCGAAGGATGGAATGGTAACTATTTTTTTCCATCCTTCTTCCTTTTCAGAGAGGAAAGAGCATTAACCGATCATCTTGAAAGTACGTTTCTGATCGTACGTTGACTAGAGTTCTGCCCCGTGTGTATGGACTAATGATGCAATTTGTAAAATGAAGATTCAGGAGTAGCTCATAGCCTTTAATCCAACCGGATATGTAAGATCTTTAGATTCTGTATCTTTTTTTTTTTTTTTTCGGTACGCGGGCCTCTCGCTGTTGTGGCCTCTCCCGTTGCGGAGCACAGGCTCCGGACGCGCAGGCTCAGCGGCCACGGCTCACGGGCCCAGCCGCTCCGCGGCACGTGGGATCCTCCCGGACCGGGGCACGAACCCGCGTCCCCCGCATCGGCAGGCGG
>NC_041224.1:12554174-12624735 GCF_002837175.3 Physeter macrocephalus
CCCGCATCGGCAGGCGGACTCTCAACCACTGCGCCACCAGGGAAGCCCCTAGATTCTGTATCCTTGAAGCAATTCTGCCACTTGATAAAATTCTCAAGGGCCCTAACAGGGCTCCTTCAGAAAGACCAATTCTGTTCCTAGAATTTACCTAGAATGCATTCTTCACTGGGAAAACATAAATTCCAAGAGTGTTTCCCTCCCAATCTCACAAATCTGCAAAATTATTAGTGGTTAGTAGTCCAAGGTTTGGCCAAAAGAAGACTTGTAAATAGTGTCAAGTGATGTCTCCTCAGTAAACAGCGGAATGTACAGATAGAAAAGCTCTTTGCAATTGCCAGATCAGCTCAGCTTATAAGCCTGAGTTTAAAAAGGCGTCATTCTCCCTCCACACTTTAATACTGTACAGTCCAAACCCCTAGGACTCATGAACATCCAAGCAGTTTTGTGCTTTGAGCCAATTTTTGAGAAAAATGGCTCCATTTTTCCACTCTGCGGTTTTCTTAAAATAGCTCAGTGTTTTCTAGTCTCCGAGTAGTGTTGCTTTCTAAGCTATCACAGTTGACTCTATTCTTCTACTCTGAAAAATTTTGACTTGTTTGAGTGTATATAATATATATAAAGGGAGCCTTAATGGATTTGTTTTCATAATTTAATATTTTTTGTATTTGCTCTTGTATAATTGTTTTTAATGGAAAGTATTACAGAATTGAGGGTGGAATTCTTAGAACCAAAGTTATTCTTAATAAAAATCACCACACGCTTGGACCATGCATCCGTGTTTGTCTGATGTGTTTAAGACGGATGTCTAGAACTGATGGGGGGTGGGTGCTGTTTTCAATTCAAGGATTAGAAGGTGGTTCGAGTGTTTCCCTCTGATGGCCTTTCCCCCAAATCAGTTACGTCTTCCTGCCTTGTGTCAGTCAAGGCTGGCGATTTATTCTGTCAAGCAAATTCATGCTAAGATATTATGCTACACCTTGCTTAGAATATATGGTATTTTAGCAGCAGCTGTCTGTTCTACAGATCAAAGTATTCTGAATTTTAGGTAGCTTGGTAGGACGGTGGGAGATATATTTTGGGAAGGGCCGTTTTTTAGTGCTTGCGAGCACATATGACAGACATGTCATAAGTATGACCGTGAAATTATTTTGCTTATTCAGCTAAATTAATTTCATCCTCAAAGAAGTCACTTTGGGAAGCTGTACACATGACTGCATTATACTGTTGGTTGAAATAGCTTGGAGAGTGAAGTTTCTATACTTTGTCCTTATTTTCCACCCCCAAATTACTACCCAGCTTAGTCACCCAACTCCTAATGTCTTTGGACTCTTCTGAAAAATTAAATCTACTCAGAGCAGTGAAGATTCGCTATGTCTAGGGTTATACCATGAACTCCAAAGGCCAATGAAGAAGGTGGGATCCAAAAATAATTTGAAGAGTGGCTACATCCTTGGAATAACAAGGCAGTTTTCCAAGGTGACAGTTTTGAGGCTGTCAGTCCATTTCGTTGGACCACTGTATGTTCCCTACAATAGTAGCCATAGCCTTGGAAGAAGACAGAGGTCAATTAATATGTTTGGTAAGACTTAAAATGCTACAGTACAGCTAAAAGAAGTACTAGAATACTACTTCCAGGCTTACCTTTACTAGTATAATGAAAAATGAAGTGTTTTATTCTAAGGTTTTAGGGTAAATAAAATCTTTATGAGCTAGCCTCACAGTCTCACAGTTATCATTTCTACTTTTTTTTTCCACGTGAGAAAATGCAGTCTGATTATCAATTGGGGATGCTTTGGAACATCTTCCCACTTGCCCTTAGATTTCCCAGCAAGATGGGAATGCCAACCAGAGTCTGGTATGCCTTATCAATATCTTATATAATTAGTAGGATCATACTGAGAATTTTTTCTACTAAGAATCATCAAGTGGTGAATTCTTTGAGACATTTGGCTCTGTATTGTCTTGAACATACTGTTGGGTCCTTTTAAATTGGTTATTTCTATGCTCATGCCTCCTTTTCTACTTGGTTATTATGTGTGACCACTGCTGATGATTACTCTTCTGTGCTATAGTTTCCAGTGTGAACCAACAAACCCAATTGTCTATCAGCTGGTGAATGGATAAGCAAAATGTGGTATATCCATGCAATGGAATATTATGCAGCCATGAAAAGCAACATAGTACTTATACATGCTTCAGTATGAACAGACCTCAGAAACATTATGCTAAGTGAAAAGAGGCAGACACAAAAGACACATAGTGTACAGTTGCATCCATATGCAATGTCCAGAGTAGATAGAACTATAGGGACAGAAAGCGGAATAGTGTTTGCCTAGGGCTGGGGGCAGGTATGGTGAATGACTGCAAATGGGCATGAGGTTTCTTTTGGGGGGGTGATAGAAATGATTTAAAATAAAATTGTGATAGTCATACAACTCTTTAAATATACTAGTAATCATATAAACATAAATCTACTAATACCTTAAAATGGGTAACTTTTATGTGATGTGAGTTATACCTCAGTCAAGCTTTTAAAAATGCACATATCCTTTGCACAATTAGATTTCTGGGAATTTGGCCTTCAGAAGTATTTATCTGCAAGAAGATTGTTGTTCAAAGATATTGCAGCATTTCTCATAATTTCTCAACCCAACTATATTTTAGTAGTTTACTAGATTGAGTATAATACATCTGTATTCCTTATTATGGGCTATATGCATATCTTTAAAAATAATAAGGTATTATTATTTTATTTTACAGAAATAAGACTTTGAAGCTATACTATTATATTAAAAAGCAAGCTACAGAACAATACATGTAATATAATCCCATTTACATGAAAAAAAAGTGTATCCATACATCTATATAAATGCTTATGGATAAGACTGGACGTTTACCTATCATGTAAACAGTGGTTACTTCTGGGGAAGGGAAAGGAACTGGGGTCAGAAATAAAAGGGGGGATTCCTAGTTTAATTTGTGTATTTTTATATTTTTAATAATTTTACACAATTAAAATGTGTTCTTGACCTCCCGGTGTTTAAAAGGGCATAAGAAGCGAAGAAAAAGCTTGGGATAAAAAATGTGTGCTTCACACAAAATCGTCTCCTAAAAATTAAGTGATATTCATGTCATAATTATTTATGTGTTGAGCACATGTATGGTGAAAAATTCCAACGGAATAATTTCAGCGCTTCCAAAAAGCAAAGTAAAAGTGAATCCGTTTTAAGAAACTGTCAAGAATCCAATTATTTTAAGCACACAGACCTGTAATTGAAGCAGAGCCAAAGGAAAAGAGGAGCCAGGGAAGGAATAAAGAGAAGCGAGGACTCCAGAATGCCAGCGAGGAGCGTATCAATTCTTTGTCGACCCCCCAGTGATGAACCAGAGACCTAAGCCGGGGCTCCTTGTAAGAGATCCAGTTGTAGGCTTCACCATGAAAACAACTCTGCCCTTTAAATGTTTCCTCTGCTACTGGAATTTAAGGTAGTGTGGCCACAATATTGGTTTTTCCTACTGTTTTTGTTGGCTGAGGTCAAGGGGACTGGGAACGTGGGGACATGCGGCTTGGTGATGAATTACTGATACCCTGTGCACACAGTGCCTTGGGGGAGCTTTAGGTTGGCCTATCACAGTCTTCTTGGGACGTATTCTCTCTTGGATGATAGTGAAACTTCTGTCTACCTTCTCCCTTGCTTCCAGGTGGAGCCTTCATTCTATTGCTAAGAATACTTTTATTTCTCTTTCTGCTTCTTCTGGATGAAGGAGGGTTAAGATTAAAGCTTAGACTCAGCCATAAAAAAAGAATGAAATCATGCCATTTACAGCAACATGGATGGACCTAGATATCTTCATACTAAGTGAAGTAAGACAGACAGAGAAAGACAAATATTATATGATAACACTTACATGTAGAATCTAAAAATTAGTACAAATGAATCTATATACAAAACAGAAACAGTCTCACAGATGTAGAAAACAAACTTCTGTTTACAAAAGTAGAAGGGGGAGAGGCATAAATTGGGACATGGGAGTAACAGATGCACAGTATCATATATAAAATAGATAAACGACAAGGATCTATTATTTAGTACAGGGAACTATATTCAATATCTTGCAATAAACTATAATGGAAAAGTATAGAAAAAAGATAGCTATATACATATATACGTGTAACTGAATCACTTTGCTGTGCATCTGAAACTAACACAATATTGTACATCAACTATACTTCAATAAAAATAAATAAGTAAAATTTTAAAAAATGATTAAGCTAGCCAAAAATAAAAATAAAAATGATTTTGGCTAGCCAAAAGAGGAGCTAGCCAAGAACTGGAGAAATGCTGGCCTTTTACAAAGGGCTAATAGGCGCTAGGATGGAGGCTGGCTTAGAATAGAACTTACGTCAGAGAATGTAGGTGGCAGCGTCAATTGTCCTGACTTTACTGTTGAAGTGCCATCCCATGGGTACCACCTTGGTCATTTGCCCACAGTTATTTACTCATTCAAGAGGTTTCAGGAAACCATCACACCTGTGTCAGCCAGGTACCAGTGAAGAGGGGGCAACACGACCAAAACATCTGCTGCAAACCAGGGGGGCAAAATCTTACACGATGAACTGAGAACCAGCGTCGGGTTCGTGGATAACCTCTTTAGGGCTAGTAGCCAACCTAGGGCCTTCAGGAGGAGAACATTCACTGTGTGAACTCAAATGAGCGGAGGCGCTTTTCTGGTCAAAACTTGTGAATTGGCTTTAATTTGATGAGCTGGTTGTCCCCATTTCTCTTAGTGATTTCAGAGTTTCTCAAAGATGCCAGATCAGTCCACCGAAAGTACTTAACCGAAGATGTTTACAAGATATCTTGCTAGAAGCTGGTTCCAGCCCTTGGGGTGTTTATAATCTTGTTCAGAGATAAGACATTGCTTAGGATGTAACAAATAATAACAAGCATTAAATTAAATAAAACGCCACAAGAACTCCAAGAAGATAAGACCTATAGGAGCACATTAAGAAAAGAAAAGAAATACACTAAGTCGTGGTTTTACTGCTACCTAGAGGCTCTCATAAATGTTCTCTGAGGGGGAGCAGTGGAAAGGAACAGTTCAAATGATGTTTTAAATGAAATGTGCATCTCACTGATCCTTGATCTTCCTCTTTGCTTCACAGATTCTTCCAAAAATAAGACTGGACAGTTTGAAAACCCAGGTTTTTATGAATATCAGTAATAGGAGAGTGGAGTGTGGAGAGGAGGGCACAGCAAGTAAACTCACAGGCCCGCCATGCACAACAGCTTGTAGGGTTGCCAGGTAACGTCTGACATTGTTTATTTCCAAAGAACTTCCTGAGGTGCTTAAGGTTAGGCTGTGGGTGAGTTTAGATTTGCTTCCTAGCGTGAACCCTGAAGAACTGTGCAGTTTGCGGTGGCATGATTAACACCAAGCAAGTGGCCAGCTGTTCCCACGTGCCTGGAGTTGGGTACACAGGAGAGAATGGCACGCCGGGGAAGCACACATTTCCTCTCCAGGCTGTTTGTCTGTTTTTATCACAATGCTCAGTGATGGGGCTACAAAATCATGTTCAGCCCCTGTTGTTTTGGGGGCTTAAAATCTAATAAGGAGCCAAATATTATTCAAAGAATCACACAAACAGAATGTGAAAACTGTGGTGTGTGCTGTGAAGGCCCCCAAAGAAGGAGACCAGGCAGTGAGGGTGAATCCAAAGGTCAATTTGCACCGACAAATCTAGCCAATTAGAAACCACTAGAAAGACAGAAGGATCACGCCAAGTCTGAGTAGAGCAAGACTGAACGCATGTAATTGCTCTTTCTCGTTCACGTTTTATTCTTCGGGCAAAGGACATTTAACCTATAATCCAAGACTCGGATGATCCCAAATGTAGGCTGTTTATTTGCTCGTACTGATAAGCTATTCATCTTAAAAATAAGTCCCCTCCTCCCTCATTCTCAACACAACTCATTAACTACACCCCACCCCCGCCTTCTCACATAGTGAAACAGAAATTTTTTTTTTTTTTTTTTTTTTGTGGTTCGCGGGCCTCCCTCTGCTGTGGCCTCTCCCGTTGCGGAGCACAGGCTCCGGACGCGCAGGCCCAGCGGCCATGGCTCACGGGCCCAGCCGCTCCGCGGCATGTGGGATCCCCCCAGACCGGGGCGCGAACCCGGTTCCCCTGCATCGGCAGGCGGACGCGCAACCACTGCGCCACCAGGGAAGTCCCAGAAAAGACATTTTAAGGCTGACCAAACATTATCCAGCCAGGTGAGTTCTTTTCTGCAAACCTGCAACTTTGAGGCTCTCGTGAATCACCCTGCGGTGTTGGAGATGATGACTTGCTTTACCGTATTTCCCCGAAAGGCCTGCTTCTTACACAAGAGCTCGGGGAATCCGGCCCACACGGTATTGATCCAAGCTGTGCTGGCTTTTTTCTGCAGTGCTGCGTCATTTTCCTCTTGTCTTAGTTGACCCGTGGTGGCTTTTGGCTCTGGGTATCCAGTGTTGCACCCCTTCCTGTTCTATGATGGAGGATGGAAATGGGGGCCCAGGGGAAGCCCAGGGAGGGAGCGGTGAGGTGGAGGGGTGGCCAGCCCAGGAATGGAGAGGAGACCCCTTGTTTCCTGAGTCCACCCTTTCCTCTCCCAGGAGTCATTTATTGAGCGCCTGCTGTATGCTAGCCAGCGTGAAGGCTGAACGTGAGTAGGATGAAGTCCGCGTTCTGGAGGTTATGCTCCTTCGGAGGCCCTTCGAGTAAACAAGTGTCCCCAACATGAGAGGAACCTCCCATATGTTGACCTTGACAGACGTGGATACAGAAAATGTTGTAGGAGTCGCGAAAGAGCAATTTATGGTTTTCTAAGAGAGTATGAGGGAAGGTCAAGTCCAGGTGTCACAAGAAAGTACCACGGTCTTGTCTGTGTCACCATAGAGACACACCTGTAGGCTCACACACACGTTTCTATAAGAGCAAAACGCAGTGATCCAAAGCCATGGCCAATTCCCGGGCCTCCGTGCTTCCTTTCCCCAGCTTGAAACTGACTGTTGGACTCGTTCTTACTGGCTGACAGCACGAACCAGGAGGTATTTGGAGATCTCTGCCTTCAGTAGAAGGTGTGAGCGTGCGTGTGCGGGTGTATGTGAGAGATGAAATTCCCATTGGGTGTCGCTTTGGCATTTTGGGGAGACTCGAGTGGGCAACAGAGTGCGGTTATCAGCCCAGGTTCTTGTTCAAATCTCAGCCCCCCCACTTTTCTCGCTTTGCAGTCCTGGGAAAACAAGTTCTCTGGCCTCAGTTTCCTCCTCTGAGAAATGGGCATAAAGAACATATCTGCCTCACTGAGTTGTTGCATGAGTTACAGGAGTCGACGCATGTGAAGCCCGTAGTAAACGTTAGCGGCTGTTATGGTTGCTGCCCTCTTCTTTGTGTCTGTTGTCTCTTAGCTTGTATTTATGAGCCCGTGCGGGCTCCGTCAGCAGAGACCTGTGTGGGCCGGAATGGCTTCAGGACCGTGCTGCTCACAGAACCAACGCTCAGTTGCCTGAGCGTTGGTTCTGGCACGAGAACCTCTGCCTCGTGGTGTGATTTAAAGCCACAACACCTACCTGCTCCCGAATTCTTCTTCCAAAAGCCTATAGCATTAATCTTTAAAATCCTGACCGCAGTTTACCTCCGTGAAAGTTCCAACGTGCCGTCACCTGCGGAGAGAGAACAGTTACCCTCTACTGCCTGGCACAGACACCTTGATGCACCCTCAAGCACTGGGAACAGCCAGGACGGTCCCTTTGGGCTGGGGAAGAAAGGAGACAGGCCGGGCCTGAGCAGGGAGGCTAGCGGAAGCCAAGCAGGAGCCCTGAGGATCTGGGAGCAGGAGGGCGGCTGTGATGGATGGCGCTGGGGCAAAGGCGTACGGGGCTTGGGGGTTTGTGTTTGGGGCATATTGCTGGTGCATAATAGGTGCTCAATAAATATTTGCCATTGAAAGATGGGGCCTGGAAAGAGGCAGCTTGGGCACTGGCAGGCGTGGGCTGTCTCCAGTGTGCCCAGGGCTGGCCCAGCTCAGCAGACATCAGGGGGCCAGGAAGGGAGGCGCGTGGGAGGGCTCGCCGGCCCATCCTAAGGCCCGGGGACTCCTCTGTCCCTGCTACCCCTTCTCACCACGGAAGGACCCTGATTCAGAGGCTTCTAGGAAGCAAGGCTTCCCTGCGGGGCATCTGCAGTGACAAGGCAAGGCAGCCACGAGAAACCTCTTTGCAAGAGGAAGGTTGGTGACACCTCAGGTTTCTGGATTTGATCCTTTCTGCTAGGCTGTTTTAATCTGCAGAATTAAGTGGTCATGAGGCTTAAATAACATAGTGAAAATCAAGCCCTAGCTTAGGACGCAGTCTCTATAGACCCTTCACGGGAGGGGGCCGGTTGCCGTTGTCACCGCCCTCAAAATGGTGCAAGATGCTGCCATCTAGTGTGTGCATCAGGAGGAGAACTTTACATTTTTAATTAGAATTGGAATTAATTAATGAGTCTACTATTGTTTTTATGATTATTTACTCTGTAGGCCTTAGACTTTTTTTTCAGAATATTCATCTTCTGTTCTTGATCTTAGGTGAACTAACGTAAATCAAACACGTCCGTTCGTTATGCTGGCCTCCTGCACGCAGAGTAAACAGTCCTCTCTTCTGGTCCCCAAGCTGCCTCTCCCCGTGGGGCAGTGGACGAGTCCCTGAGCCTCTGGATGTGCAGTGTCTCTCATCCATAAAATGGGCTAACTGGACTCTTCCTGTCCACAACTGAATGTGAGAAGCACAGTTTCACCCGTTCATCCGTTCATCCGGCCAATCCGGGGTGGAGTCCTCTGAGTACCAGCCCGGGCCCCCCGTGAGTAAGGAGGGTGCAGGGCTGCCCTCCGGGAGCCGGTGCTCCAGGGGGGAAATAGATTCACACACAACACGAACAAACCATTTCTCACGCAGACTCTCTTCCTCCATTCTTTGCTTCCAATCTTTTTCCTTTCCTAATACTAGAATTCTTTCCTGACACACAACTCAGAACATCACTGCCTTGCTCAGACACCGTCTCCCTTGTCAATCTAATAGAGTCCCGTTTCTCTCTCCTGGAGGTCTCTCTGTCCTGGCCGCTCCATCGGGCTGCTTCCAGTGTTTTGAACCCATAGCAGGTGAATTTTGCCAGGTGTCAGGTGTTCTGCTAAGTGCTTTATCTGCTCATCTTCACCACAACCCAAGAGCTACGTCCTATCATTACCCTCTGCTTATCTGTGGGGAAACTGAAGCAGGGAGAGGCCAAGGAACTCACCTGAGGTCACACAGCTAGGAAACAGCAGGGCCCTGGAGCTCAGACCCAGGTTCCCTTGATGGCAAAGCCCGTGCCCTTAGCCTCTGTGCCACGCTGCCACCTAGCTTCCTGCTTCCGTACCTCTGCTCTCCCCACGTCGGGTGTGCTGGCCATCTGGTGAAATCTCACCAATCACTCGTGGTTCAGCTCAAAAATCCTGACCCCCAGGCTGCCCCTCACATCTATGGCCCTGCTCGGCTCCCCCCAGCCCTGGAAGGGTCCCTACCTGGGTCAGGCTCCGTCACGCACGATGGAGCTTGTACTCTCTTGCCTCGACACATTACAAGGATCTCATCAACATCTGCAGTGGCCTGAACTAAACACAGTTTTGCTGAATTGCAGTAAATGAACAGCACGGGAGAAGGTGCCCTGTACACTGTAAAACAGCAGAGAAACAGAAGTCAGCAGATGCTTTTTTTTTTTTTTTTTTTTTTTTTTGGGGTACGCGGGCTTCTCACTGTCGTGGCCTCTCCCGTTGCGGAGCACAGGCTCCGGACGCGCAGGCCCAGCGGCCATGGCTCACGGGCCCAGCCGCTCCGCGGCACGTGGGATCCTCCCGGACCGGGGCACGAACCCGTGTCCCCTGCATCGGCAGGTGGACTCTCAACCACTGCGCCACCAGGGAAGCCCCAGCAGATGCTTTTAACATTTCTTTATAAAATGTAAACCGATAGAGAATACGAAATGTTCATTTGTGCCTGAGCATTTCTTGGTTTTGATTTTAGGCCACTTTCTATTACAGTTCAGGACTGCTTCTGCCATTTTAACCAGGGGTCACTACACCGGAAAGTGTTTGCGTTACTGAGAAAGAGACTTGAAACTATCCCTGTGCAGACCTTGCACAAAGGCAAGCTTGACCCTCCTGACAGAACTTTAAGTAGCTTCAGTGCAGTGGCTCCAGTCAGGGGAAAATCTCACCAGGTAATGGATGGGACCCTGGCCTAGGATCAGGCACTTGGCTCTGGCTGGGCCTCTGCCCCCTCACTGGCTGTACCTTATTAAACTTCTCAGTGGAAAAAGGGAGCTCCCCAAATAATTACTGAGGTCTCTTCCAATCCTAGGGTTCTTAGATTCAGATCTTGGCTCTGCAGCCTCATTTCTTGGAGTCATTTAATTGATTTTGGAAAAGCAGTTTCCTTGCCTATAAATTGGAGCTGACCTAAATTATCAGAAAATTGTGGACATTGCAGAGAAATATGTATGTAAATTGCCCTTGCAATTAAAAATCTAATAAATGGAGGGAAGAAGAAAGGAGCACAGCGTGTTGTCAGAGGTAAGTTTAAAAGGACGGCTCCCTGTGGCAGCCAGTTTTCTCGTTTTAGAAGATGAGGTAAGTAGGTGAAACCTAGAATATCTTTTTCTTTGGAGTGACAAGCTGAGATTTACATAGTCTGTGACGTTAGAAACGACGTCCCTGTTCTGTAACTAAGATTGTCTTCTCCTTTCTCTGGTTGTCACGTTCTCTCATTTCTGGGCAGATCTGTCTGATCTTCCTGAATAATAGTTCCAGACTCAAAAACTATCAAGCTTTAACACTTTTTGTGGCTGCTACTGAAAATTGCTTTATATGAAATAATTTGGAATCAGGGAGAAAAATATAACATTAAAAAAACCCAAAATTTTCTTAAATAATATAATATGCTTTAAAGAAATTAAATAGTGATCAAAAAAAAATCTTAAAAGTCCAGGCATAGATAGCCTCAAAGGCAAGTTCTATCAGATAGTTACATTTTTAACTAAATCGATTTTACACAAACTATTCCTGAGCACAGCAAAAAAGCAAACACTCTCCAACTCAATTTATGAGGTTTCCAAAATCTTGATAATAAAAAAAGGACAAGTAGGAGACAGGAAAATTACTGGCCAATAACACTTAAGCTCATCGATGCAAAAATTCTATACAATATATTGGCAAACTAAATCCAGCAACATATTAAAAGGGTAATACATCATAACCAATTTTGTTTGTTCCAGGAATGCAAGGCTAGTTTGCCTACAAACATTAATTAATTTTCTAAATTATCATATAAAGGGAGAAAAATCATAGCCAAGGAAAAGAGATCAGTCTAGCAAGCTTAGCCCTACCAGATATCAAGGCATAGTATAATACTCTAATAATTAAGATTGTGTGGTATAGATGTAGAAATAAAAAATTAAACAATGGAACAGAATGTGGTCCAAAAACCAGATCTACACAGATATGATCATTGGGTATACAACACAGGTGACATTGCAAATCTGTGAGGGAAGAACTGACATTTTAATAAATGTTACTGAAATGATGATTTATCCAGATGGGGAAAAAATGGATTCTACATCATACCATACAAAAAAATTAATTCCAGGTGGATTAAAGAACCTAAATATGAAAGCAAAGGTATAAAGCATTTATAAAAGAATATTTTGAGGACTTTGGAATAATGAAACATTTCTTAAGACAAAAATTGTAAGAAAGATATTAGCAAAATAATAATTGACAAAGGACTCCCATCCAGAATATATAGAGAAAACTTATCTGTTAATAAGACAAAGAACCCAATAGAAAATTGGGTTATAAGATGTCAACAAATACTGCACAAAAGAAGGAAAACTCAATGGCCAAAAAAAGTGTGAAGGATGGTCAGCCTCATTAGTAATTATAGAAATGCAAATTAAAACCATAGTGTAATACCAGTACATTCACACCAGCTTTAAAATTTTTAAACAACTGACAATTTCATGTGTTGGAAAGAACATGGAACAATTAGAATTACTCGGGGTGGGAATAAATATTGCTGCCGCACTTTGGAAAACACTTGTATGGACATTGCATTAGTTTTCTAACGCTGTGTAACAAATATCACTACAAATATAGCAGCTAAAAATATCACACACTTATTAGTACACAGCTGTATAGGCCAGAAGTCAGATGGGCTTGATTGGGTTCTCTGCTTAACTCTCACAAGGCCAAAGTCAAGGTGTCAGAATATATATATTCTTTTTCAGATTCTTTTCCCTTACAGGTTATTACAAAGTATTGAGTACAGTCACCTGTACTATGCGGTAGGTCCTTGTTGGTTATCCATTTTATATACGCTAGTGTGTATATGTTAATCCCATACTCTTAATTTAGATTCCATGTTTAATGATATCATATGATACTCACCTTTGTCTGGTTTACTTCACTTAGTATGATAATCTCTAGGTCCATCTATGTTGCTGCAAATGGCATGATTTCATTCTTTTTTATAGCTCAATAATATTCCACTGTGCGTATATATACCGTGTCTTCTTTACCCATTCATCTTGTAATGGACATTTAGGTTGCTTCCGTGTCTTGGCTATTGTAAATAGTGCTGCTACGTACATTGGGGTGCATCTATCTTTTCGAATTAACCTGGATCACGGTTGCATGAGTATTTGCTTTATAATTATTTACAACACAGACATGTTTTATATACTCTTATATAGTATGAAATATCTCACAATCCATTTTTTCAATGGCAACATTTTAATTAAACCTAATGATTGGTGTTGTAAAAAAGCCCTGGTCATCTAGGAAGTGGACACCAGCATGTCTGGGAAGAAGCAGGAAACCAGGGGCTTTCACAATATGAAGGTCTTGAAAGAAAGGATCTCTAATTTCATCTCCGAGCAGGCTCTCGCTGCCCTGCAATAATATCTTGCCTATCACCCAGCCCTTCCCGTGGGTTCTAGCAACTGCCAGTATGCAGTGGAATGAATACAATTTGACTGTTCCGAGGGACAAAGGTGAGATAATTAGGGTGCATTCACATTGCAGCAAAGGGATTTAGATTAGATTTGCTTTACCTGTTAGTTGTTTAAATCAATAGCACTGGCCACCATTGTAATAAATCTGTCGAATGTGTATTGGCCTTACCACGTTTGTCAGTGCAAACCCCAGACCCTGAGGCCTCATCTTCATCTCCTTTTCCTGGCCTCTTATCGGGAGGCTGAGCGAGTACAGCATCTGTCTGTAGGAAATTTCATTTGGAATTCTCTTAAAAAACCAGATCCCTATAAAAATGGAACAAAGGGAGGTTTTAAGGGGAGGAGAGCTCATGCATAATAAATTATCCTTCACTTTTGCTTTGTAATTTCTTTTGGCCCTAAGCTCTGTTTTCACGTCTCTGTTAAATGTTGCAGAGATTTGTCTGCCGATGAGGGCTATGGGGGCACTGGGGCGCGAGGCCCTTGTAAAAGCTGGACTCTCCCCTGTTCTTGGAGGAAGAGGCACTTTGGGACGCTCCTACTAGAAATTTGGAAGGAGGGCCTTCGGCGTACAGTTTGGGGAGGTGAAACCCACGCAGCGGTGTCTTAATTCAAGCAGTTTCTTCCACTGATATAAAGGGTTTTACCATTATTTGGATAGGATGGATGTGTTTCTTTGAAAAGCGCACCATGTAAGGGAATGAATAAATACTGAGTAAGTAAAATTTAAATTCATTCTAGCCACAGACTTTCTCAGCTCTTTCCCTCCGGACACTGGTCGTGCCCCACGTTACTCTGTAGCCCCCGTGCCCGGGGTGGTGCCTGGAGCTGCTGGTGGGCACTCCCTGAATCACAGTGAGTGAGTGAGTGAGGTGCACATTGGGTCCGGCATCCAGGCTTTGATCAGTGCGCTTCCCCGACCACACTTTCAGGATCCCTGTGTCAAGAGGCTTTCCCCCCAGCTTGTTATTCTCTGAATTTTGAATGGAAAAGCAGCGACAGTTTTCTGCTGCACCGATCACTAAAGTCATCAGTAATCTGAGGCTGAGTTTGTGGTATGAAGATCTTAAGGACTCGAGACCCTGTTTGTATTGCATTTCACATCTGAAATGAAAAGTTAAGTTGTGCTAATTCGTGTAGAATAGCACATCACATATCTTTTCTCGTAAAATGAGATTATCACATGAAATGTAAACATCATGGAGGAGCTTAGATGGCCTATCAAGGTAATTAAAAGAGATATCCTGTACTATGAGGCTCCAAAGCCTTGGATCTCTTCTTTGACGGTAGTCAAAGCCAATTCCTATGTCCTGAGAATAAAAGAAAAGAAGCATCTGTCCATGGAGGTCACTCATCATGTTTCCCAGCCATAAATTTCTGTGATATAGAACCATAAGAGTAGGAATTTAAGTCAATGTGTAGTTAGTGAGAAATATTTTTTCTTTTTGTTAGGCTGTATATGAAGTTGAGTGATTCTGAAACTGGCCTGCCTGCACTGCAGGCACACAGGTCCGGAGGTCAAGCACAGATGCCCTCCTTGGAAGAACAGAACAAGGGCCTGCTCAGGGTTGTCGCTCTTCTTGGGTTGCCCGAGAACCTCCCTGGCCTCTCAAACATCAAAGTGCCCAGGAATCCATAGCGGTGCTTCTCCTCCCATCAGACCAGGAGCCAAGAGCATCTGTGAGTAAACTTCCTAGAGGGTATAGGATATGGTCTCTTCTTCCTCCCTCCCTCCCTTCCTTCCCTTCTGTCTTTCTTCCTTCCCTTCTTCCTTCCTTCCTTTTCTTTCTTTCTTTCCTTCCTTTCTTTCCCTTTCGTTCTTCCTTCTTTTTTTTCTTTCCTTCCTTCCTCTCCCTTTCTTGCTCTCCCTTTCTTTCTCTTTCTTTCTTTCTTTCCCTTTCTTTCTTTCTTTCTTTCTTTCTTTCTTTTCTTTCTCTCTTTCCTTCTCATGCACTTTTGATTTATAACAAGAGCATTGTGGCTGAATTTTCACACTTGATTCTACAAGCATTTGATAAAAACCCCACCACAGTCTAGAACATCAACACTCATCTTCTGGATGACATGTGCCAGTCAACTGTTCCCCTTTTTACCAGAAAAGAGGCTTCTAGCCCCTGGAGGGGCAGGAACACACAGAGTGAACATGACCATGAAAGTGCGTTCCAAGCTCGAGTGAAGGGCTCCGGAATGTGGGCTGGGGGAATTCATGGTTTTCTAGGTAAGCAGACAGAGAGTCAAATCCTGCTTCATTTACGCATTTCCTCAGCAAATATTTGAATGCGTCCTGTTGGCCAGGTTCTCTTCTAGGCATCTACGGTATATCGGTAGACAGACAAATTCCCCATTTTCATAGAGCTTGCAAACTCGCAGAGGGTGCATGTAACAGACAATGCAACTAAATTACCATATTTTGTAATGAAGTACAGAGTTGCACATTAGCTGCTCTGAAGTTGGGAGGCCCTCTACAATCACTGGCATCTTACAGCTGTTGTTGGCCAGGAAGCTGCCTCTAAGCATTTGTCCTCGCCCGTGAATGGGCAAACCTGACCACAGCTGTGTAATAGGGGTGGGGCCGGGGCTCAGTTGCTCTCGCGAGACCCAGAGCGCGGCGGTCGGAGGTCCCGCCCCGCCAAAAGCCAGCCTGGCAGCCATGGTCCTTGCGGTGGGGAGTACGGGGAGAGGCGGGTCCGCAGCCTTCTCCCCGGGGCCCTCCAGGCCCTCCCGCCTCGGGCCAGCGGGTGAGCTGCGGGACCCGGGGACAGGCTGGGGACTGTCCCGCAGAGCTCCAGAGCCGGCCACGGCCGCCCCCAGGCCTTGAAGCAGCAGCGAGCCTCTCCCTCAGCCCCACTTCAGCGACCTGATGGCGGCGGCGGCGGCGGCGGTCCACGGAGGCCTCAGCAGCTGGAGTATATGGACACTGCCAGTAAGGTAACAGCTTCAGCCAGCTTCAGTCTCTCCATTCAAGTTTCAGAAATTGGTCCAGCTTAGAGCAGTTGTCTAACCCGAGGGGGTGGCCAGACGTCAGGGTTAAGTTGCAAGGACGTTACAGGTCATGACCTCAGGTTCACCTCTGTGTTTGGGGCTCTTCTCAGAGAAGCTGGGGATTAACCTGATTGGTATTTGCTACAACACGTAATTGTATGGATCCTATACAAACGATTCTCTCCAGTTTAAATGAAGAGCTTGAGGGCCAGCCGGCTCCTGGGTGCCTGGCTCCCTCAGCGATGATGGCTGCGCAGGGTCTGGGGACCTGGCCCTGAGGGTGCTGCCAGCTGGGAGCTGCCTCTTCAGCCGGCCTGGGCACTGGAGGGAAGACCCAGACAGGGTGCTGGACGAGCGCTCCGGGGCAGGGTCCCCGGCCCGACCTGAGACCCTCTCCTCTTAGCCGGGACCTGGACCTCGGAGGGGGAAAGTTGAGCCGTGGGACCTTGCCCTTTCTTGTCAGAACGGAGAATAACATTTGTTTTGGTGGAGGTTGACAGGAACATCGTGACCTGACCGTGACCTGACCTCAAGAACAAAAGCTCTGAAACCAAGAAGTTATAGCAACAACTCACCACGCCCTTCTCTCACCTTTCCTGTAAAAGGGCTTTGCTGAAAGCTTTCGGGAAGTTGGGGGTTTTTAAGGCATGAGCCACTTGTCTCCTTGTATGGCCCTGCGTTAAACCTTTCTCTGCTCCAAACTCCGACACTTTGGTATCGTTCGGCCTCCCGGTGCGTGGGGCATATGGACTTGTGTTTGATAACAGCTGTTCGTAATATTGTTGCCACTTCAATCTGGTCACGCACATTGTTGGTACTCTAGGCATAGGATTTTATTTGCTACTTAAAACGTCTTGAGAAAGATTCTGTGGTGATTCGGCATTGAAATAAAAAGTTATGGACACAAAAAGTCATGGGAACCAAGAAGCAAATATTCATTCTTGGAAGAATGACCGCAGTTCCGTATTATCTTATAAACAACCAGCAGTGTTTTGACACCTTAAGAAAGGAAGATACCTCGAAGTAGATGTAGCCACATCATGTTTTATTAGCGAGCTGTACTTGCAAATGGATTGCCTATCACATGCCAAGGATTTTGACCAGAGGCTGAAGACATCGGTTAAAACTTCTGAATTACACAAAGAAACCTGAGCAGTGTGGCCTAAAATTAAGGCCTTGGCTTGGCCGGCAAGTCTTCTCATTTAGTGACACTGCCTAATGGTGTGTCTTAAAGTTCTTGCTGCCTTCGATGAAATGTGATGTTTTAAGTGTAAGAAGTGTTGTGCAGGAGAATAACACAGGAAGGTGCCATTGTAAATGGCATGGATTCGGAAGTGCTCGCTGAGAAGGTGACATTGGAGCCAAGACCTGGAGGAGGTCAAGGAAAAGCCGTGCTTCCTTTCAGGGGAAGAGTGTTTGGAGAAGAATGAGTAAAAAAATAAAGACTTAAGGGCATACTCCAGCCAAACACAAAATAACTTAAAGCTCTCGGTGGGGTATGTACGTTCCAGGAAGACAAAGACTGTGAGCTTGTGGCTGTTCGATCTCCCTGCAGGTCAATATTTGTGGATTAAGTGAATGAACTCAGAAAAGGGAAAGGAATGCTATAGTGAGTGATGAAACATTAGCACTTAAAGTTACATAATTGCTGTTAATGTAGTCATGAGGTTTAATACTGTTATGGTCTGAATGTTTGTGTTCCCCCCAAATTCATATGTTGGCATCCTAACCCCCAAGGTGATGGTATTAGGAGGTGGGGTCTTTGGGGGTGATTAGGTCATGAGGGTGGAGCCCTCATGAATGGGATTAGTGCCCTTATAAAAGGGACCCCACAGAGCTCCCTAGCTTCTTCTGCCATGTGAGGATAAAAGAAGTCTGTGACCCAGAAGAGGGCCTTCATCTGCTCATGCTGGGTCCCTGATCTTGGACTTTCAGCTTCCAGAACTGTGAGAAATAAACTTCTGTTGTTTATTTCTGTTGCCACCCAGTCTGTGGCATCTTGTTACAGCAGACCCAACAGACTAAGACACATTTTTAAAGGATTTAAAAAACTAAACAGTGTATGTCCCTGGAGAACTGCAAATTAAAACACTAACTAGATACCATTATACACCATTAGAATGGCAAAAATGCCAGATACTGAGGATACCACATGCTGATGATAATGTGGAGCAGAAGAAACTCTCATCCATTGCTGGTTGGAATGCAAAATGGTACAGCCACTTTGGAAGTTTGGCAGTTTCTTACAAAAGTAAACATAATCTTACCATGCAATCTAGCAATTGCACTCCTTGGTATTTATCCAGATGAATCGAAATTTTATGTCCACACATCCTCAGAAAAACCTGCACATGGATGTTTATGGCAGCTTTATTTATAATTGCCAAAACTTGGAAGTAACCAAGATGCTCTTCAGTAGGCGAATGGTTAATAAACTGTGGTACATCCAGACAATGGAGTATTATTTAGCACTAAAAAAAAGAACGACATGGAGGAAGCTTAGATGCATATTCCTAAGTGAAGGAAGCCAATATGAAAAAAGCTACATACTGTATAACTCTAACTATGTGACATCCTGGAAAAGACAAAACTATGGAGACAGGAAAGGATCAGTGGCTGCAGGGATTGGGGAAGAGAGGGGTGAATAGCAGGAGCCCAGAGGATTTTTAAGGCAGTGAAACTACCCTGTGTGACATTATAATGGTGGATACATGTCATTATATGTTTGTGAAAACCCACAGAATGTACAACACCAACACCAAGAGTGAACCTTAATGTAAACTATGATTTGGGATGATGATGTGTCAGGTTCATTGATTGTATCAAATGTACTGCTCTGGTGCGGGGTTTTATAGTGGGAGAGGCCGTGTGTGCACGGAGGTGGGAGAAAAGGATATATGGGAACTCTACTTTCTGCTCAAAAGTACGGAAAGTGAACCTACAAGTGGTTTAAAAAAATAGTCTATTAGAAGTGTAAAAAAAAAAAAAAGCCCTTATGGTAATAATTACAATCTTGGAACTAAAATTCAACGTTATTTCAACAAAGCTTAAGGGCAAGGGGTCATTAAGAGGAGGGGATACAGGAAGTTGTCAACATATCATCTTGTTTGACTTGGAGGAGAGGGAGGTTAAGATACTATTTAATTATTGATGTTGCTAGAAAATGTGGTTCAGTTGGGTTAGCTAAAAATGGAAGCAAAACTCTAGTAGACTAGAAATAGAATGTAGAGCTTCAAAGAGTGTAGAAAAGGACAAAGAAAATTTAATGAACCTAGTATATGATAGGAAAGGAAAAGAAAAAACATTGAGATAATATAAATAGAAAATATAAATGGAATGGGCAAGAATAACATCTTCACCTCCCAGGCGAAGCACAAACGCCCCTGTTAAGGGACAGGCTGGTGCTGGGTGTGGGCAGGGGGGAGAAGGGGACGACAGGGGCCTTCCCTTAGGGCTCCCTCCAGCGAGGTGGGTGCTGGCCGGGCATGCTCCGGTGGCGGGCCTCCTTCTCCTAAGGGAGCTTGGGGGCAGCAGAGAAGGGAGTTTGCAAACCCCGGTTCATCCCTTCCCAGCCACCCATCTGCTTGTGAGAGCTGGGTATTTCTACTGGTGGGAATCGGGCAGGAGTTAACCCAGAAAGCAAAGCCATTAATCAGTGACCTCCGTCTCTTCCTGAAGCTCTGGCCCACGTTCTCTTGCTCTCCAGTCCCCAGTCGACATGAGGAGGCAGCCAGGCACGTCCTCCCATGACCTGGTGAGTAGTCCCGGCTGCGTGAGGCTGAGGGTGTGGACCAGCCCCCATGCGGTTGCGGTGGTTTTTGTCTTTATCCCTTGTTATGCATCCCTTTGGGACGTTCTTGTCTAAGGCAGCTCCGAGCTCGAGAATTTTGCCAGACTCTGCCCGGGAAGTGCAGCCACGTCTCCTTTGCAGGTGCTGAATCCCAGGCCAATCAGCCCTGATCCATTTAGCTGTCCATCCCGCCCCATCTGCATCACACTGTCCGCAAAGTTCCCAGCATTTCACTTTGCTATTTCCCAGCACTCTTTTTTTGGCTTATTTTTATGCGCTTTGGTTAGTTCCGTGGAGGTTTGACAGGGGATGTAAATGACAACCTGAAGATACAAGTTGCGGTTCCAAAAGGATACCTTGTTGTAATCCGCGCGTAGCTCTGCTTACCTTGAGGGTGAGACGCTCCTGTGGCTGTACCGAGTCAGTTACAATATGTTTGCTAAGAAACAAAGCCCATCCTTATGAGCACACCAAGCACATTGCCCCAGGGCCTTTGTACTCGCCCCTCTGCTGTGCTCGGCCCTTCCCCCGGATGCTCATGTAGTTTATCCATCTTCACTCAGTTCTCTGCTCCGATGTCCCCTCCTCAAGGTACCTTCACCCTCTCTTCTTTCCTTGCTTTGTTTTTATTTTTTAGCTCGTATCACTCCTTGACATTGTATTATGTATTTATGAAACAGTGGCACACACGAACATCTGTCCATATTTGTGAACGTGAGGATGTGTGACATGGGGCAGGGTGACTCGTCCAGCTGGGGTAGCTGAACCACAGTCCTCACTGTTTTGCTGTAATGTCAGATTCACAATACAACTAACCTTATAGTTTCAGAGGTTTTTTGCTCCTAGATAAAATATATATATATATCTTGCATTTCATTGCATGGTAATGTATTGAAATTCTGGTTAACAAATCCGCCTCTGTGATATTGAGGTACAAAGCCTGGAGATGTAACCATGTCAGAGGTCTAAACCTGCTGCCCGTCGTCTTGGTGGCTGGGGTGTCCCTCTGAGTATAACCTTTGGTTTGAGAGCACGTAACTCGGATCTGCCAGGCTGGACAATCCTTCAGAAATAATAAGGCAATTCAACAGTTCCCAGTGGCTGTGTCTGGTTGCTTCTGTCCTCAGCTGACATCGTTTTATTGATACCAGCAATCACTCCCCACCTTGCTATTATTTTGCAGTGTGATTAATGGTAAGCTTCTGGTTGAAAGGAGCTTTACAACAGTAAACAGTGATTTAAGTCGTGCTTTGATTACCTCCAGCTGCCTATTCAAGTAGAAACTTAACTGTTTAAGGTGGAAAGTCATTGCTAGGTGTAGAATTTAAGTACCAAGAGGGGTTAGAGTGGGACAGAAGGTTCTGAGGAGGACTGAGTTTACCTCACACTGAGGGCTGACATTCTGAAACAACGTTTGGGCAAAGGCAAGGGTTAGTCATCTCGGTAGCAAAGTTCAGGTGCTACTGGTACTAAATGTCCTCCAGGAGAGACACATGAGCCAGGAAAAATAAAAGTTACCAGGAAGGAAGGAGGGAACAGAGGAGGCAGAGATGAGGGGGGAAAATGAAATTGTTTTTGTTGGGAAGCAATAGAATATCATGGTGGTAGAATTTGCTCTCGGATGTCGGTTTAAGGTCTTCTATCCGAAACAGTTATCAATAGGGCAAGAAATCGGTTCTCACTTTTCCGTTGAATTCTGGAGATCATAATACAGAAGTCAACGGAAGTGCTTTGACGTTGCCAAAATTGCTTTGGACACCATAAGCTCTGGAAGCAGCCTTTCAGGGCATGGATGTTATCCAGTTGTAAAGTGAAGCTGGTACCAATGGACAGATGGAATGAACATCCTGATTGCTGCTCCCAGAATTCCTCCTTCTTTAAATTAGTAATTCAGGGCCTTGAGTTACTGTCAAGAAGCCAGAATCTGCCCTTGCCCCCAGAGCGACTCTCAGGGTGTTTGACTGACCTCATGACACCGCATGGGAGCAGAATGTGGATGTGGATTCAGACTGGCTCAAAGGGTACGTTTTGGTGAAAGCTCTGTTACAGGAAGATCCCTTCTCTCTTTGGAACATTCCATAATTCCCTCTTGGTTTACTGCCCCCTGTGGCACCAAACCCAGGTGTGATGTTAAGTGATGGGATATATCAGGGAGGATGGGAAGAATCCCCAACACAAGTTTTGCCTCCAGTTCAGTCCTAAAGGTGCCTTATGTTCTGGTTCATGCTCATCACGTTCAGACACGTAACATTCTACCATTATCCCAGGAAACTTTTCAGACTTCACTTAACATGCTGGTAAAAGAGATATCCCTTGAATCCTACCCCCTGGGTCCAGGGGCAATATCTCAGGCAAATAACACAACTGCATACATTCTAACAAGAGACTGGGTCATCAGCAAGGGGGCTTGATTCATGGTAAAAACATGAAGAAGGCATAGCGTTAAAAATATGGGCTTGGGAATCTGAAAAATCCAAGATCCCCTAATTGGTAGTGAATGAACTTCGGCTAATTACCTAGCTTCTGGGAGCCTCAATTTCTCCATCTGTGAGATGGGGAGCCTCTCTCATATGGCTTCTCAGTACCTGGCCATGCATATTCTAAATGCACAGTAAACAATTGCCATTGCACAATTACTACTATTATCATTAATTCTAGAGAATAATGGGAAGAAATTTCAGCCAAGACAAAACTAACTCCAGATCTTCTCTGGCCAATCGAATTCCCCAAAATCAATTCCAGGATGTGGAAGCAACCTAGATGTCCATGGACAGATGAATGGATAAAGAAGACGTGGCACATATATACAATGGAATATTACTCAGCCATAAAAAGAAACGAAACTGAGTTATTTGTAGTGAGATGGATGGACCTAGAGTCTGTCATACAGAGTGAAGTGAGTCAAAAAGAGAAAAACAAATAACCGTATGCTAACACGTATATATGGAATCTAAAAAAAAAAAAGAAAAGAAAAGATGGTTCTGAAGAACCTAGGGGCAGGACAGGAATAAAGACGCAGACATAGAAAATGGACTTGAGGACACGGGGAGGGGGAAGGTTAAGCCGGGACAAAGTGAGAGAGGGCATGGACTTACATACACTACCAAGTGTTAACTAGATAGCTAGTGGGAAGCAGCCGCATAGCACAGGGAGATCAGCTCGGTGCTTTGTGACCACCTAGAGGGGTGGGATTTGGAGGGTGGGAGGGAGACGCAAGAGGGAGGGGATATGGGGACACATGTATGCATATGGCTGATTCACTCTGTTGTACAACAGAAACTAACACGGTATTGTGAAGCAATTATACTCCGATAAAGATCTATTAAAAAAAAAAAGAATCCCTCCACAGTGTGTAATTGCGATCAATACCAACTGGACTGTGGTGCCCCTCCAATCCATCTTTTGTGTAATCTCCAGTTACTGTTTAAAAAGTGAAAATCTTAACGTGTTACTTCCTGCCCCCTCCTCCAGAATCCTGAGAAAAGGCCTCTGTAATCTCCTCATTGAGGCCCCTGAGGACAGCCTGCCTTGGTCCCCCCATAACTCCATGGGGGGATTATGAATTATGATTATGTATCAGACTCTCCCTGGATTCTGATCGGATGGAACCATTTGTAGTAGTACTTGCAGATGCTAGGCTTCCCCACAGTGTCCACCTCCTCCTCTTTTCCTCCTCTGGTCAATTTGGGCACTGCTGCTCATCCTTAAGACTCAACCCGAATCGGTCTCCTCTGGGAATCCTGGGCATAAATCCAGCTGCTCACCCCCTCCATTGTGCTGGACCCTGGGCATAGATAGCTCTCTGGTTGCACGTATGCCATGGGGGAGTGGGTGGCTGTTTACCTGCCTCCTTCCCCCACTGGACTGTGAGTTTCTGAGGGCTTCAGACCTTGTCTTGGTGGCCTCTGTGCAGGACCCAGGGCCTGATAGTGGAAGGGGCTCAGCAAGTTAGTTAAATGAATCAGTGAATGACAGTCAATTTCGTTGATTGTCACAGGAAACAATCCTTCCCATCATGCCCTGTAGGAAACCTGACTTCAGCAAGACCTGGGTGTGCCCCCTGCTTTCCCGCCCCAGCTCCTTGGGTCTATCGTATCCCTAGGTCTGGAGCATGCCTCCCAGTGCCCCTCCCTGTCTAACTCCTGTCCTTCTCTGAAGTCCTACCTAGAAGTTCTACATTTTCAAACATTGTTCACTCCCACTTATAATGTGTCTGCTTCCCGTGATTATCTTTAAGTCCCTGAGGACAGGGACTGTATCTTTCATCTTTGTAGTTTGGTGCCTAGTCAAGTGCCTGGAACATGGGATTTATTCCATAAACGTTGAGTATATAAATGGAAGATACACACTTAATATCCTCACTGTCATTCGGGACTTATTTACTACTGGTATTTTAGTCACCTTTTCATATTATAGAATTCTTGAAATTACTTTTAGTACCTATCCCAGGCCTGAAGATTTAATGGGCCCCTAATAAATATTTTTTGGTTACTTAGGGCTTTCCTTACTATTGTATGTTACAGCTTATATTTTGCCATTCTCTTAAAGTTATCCTAGAGGTGAAAGACAAATACTTTAAACATTCAAATCAAGGTTTTCGCAGAGAAACAGTATTGTAATAACCGTAGGTAAACACCTACGTGAATGGATGGTGCTGCTGTGTGGTAGAGAAGTAGCCCAGCACTAGAGGTCCCTCTCTCCGTAGGCTCTCCTGGCGCTGCCCAGGATCCTTGCCAGCTTCAGTGGCTTCTGACTTGGAACAAAAAGTGGGGAGCAAAGGAAATTGGAACCAGTGAAGTCTGTGTAGCATCACAAATTAGATCTTATACGTCAGTCCTGCATCGCTGAGGTGCTGGGAGAGCCATAAGAAAAATGCTATTTTCTCCCCCCAAATCCTAGCCCCAGTTTAATTTTATTCTATTTATATCTGGCTCTTGAATTAGCCATGTGCCTTTATTCAAATCTTTCTATCTCAACCCCATCTGGGAAGCAATCTGGGTTCGGTTGCTGGTTTTTCACTGAAATAACACTGTGAACTATAAGCCAGGACTGGGGTGCCCCTGTCCCTCAGAGGGGCGTGTCAAATAACAAAACTTAAAAGGTGTAGTAAGCGGTTTGATGGCCTTTATTTGAGGGAAACCGTCCATGGATTGGGGGAGTACAGTGCCTCCCAAGCCGTGGAGCCCTCTTCCCGAGGGGTTTTATAGAGGGCTAGAAGAGGCAAATGGAAACAGGGCATGCTTGCTAGGAGGCCAGGGAGTTCCTTTTAAGGCCAGCAGGTCCTGTTTTCTAGGGTAAGGGGAGCTCGCTTAAAGCTGAGTTGGGACGATCGTGATTGGTGTGTGTTAGGTTTACTCAACAGGTGCTTCTGGAAGTGCAGGCCGACTTGGGTTTAGATTTGTGATGTGGGCCAGACCGCTGGGGTGGCCTCCATCTAGTGAGTCCCAATATACAAATTAGCCTTGTCAGTTACCCCCTTTTGTACAACTGAGAGTATCGATCAGAATTTAAGGTATTAGCGAAACAGAAACAGACTCACCAACATAGCGAACAGACTGGTGGTTGCCCAGGGGGAGGGGTCTGGGGGAGGGATGGAGTGGGAGTTTGGGGTGAGCAGATGTAAGCTGGTATATCTTGGATGCATAAACAACGAGCTCCTACTGTATAGCACAGGGAACTGTATTCAGTATCCTATGATAAACCATAAGGGAAAAGAATATATAAAAAAAGAATATATATGTATAATGGAGTCAGTTTACTGTACAGCAGAAATGAACACAACGTTGTAAATCAACTCTACTTCAATAAAAAACAACTTAAGTTTTAGCACCACTCCCTGTCTCTGCTTCTTGTTGATGTTGGAATCAGTTGGGTCTCTAGCTGGGCTCATAGGTTAGGATGTGGAAGTCTTGGTTCCTTAGTTGGCTGTTTTCTTCAATGCCACAATAGAAGAGAAATACACAAATTCACCCAAGCAAACATAAAGAGAAAAAAGGGGAGAAAAAGCAGAAGTCTCACGGAATATTTTATCTCTCATCTTTGTTTGAAAAATGGAAGGAGGGAAATTTTAAGGAGCTATAATGAAATGGGTTAACCTACAAAGTAGGAAACAAACAAAAAAATAAGCGGTATTTTGACTGCAACCCACTCAGACCAGCAGGGCCAGAAAGCCTTTGTTGCTACAAGACAGCCAGTACCTGAATATATAAACCCTTTAAAAAACTTTGTTATTGAGGTATAATCGACGTAGAACGTTCTGTTACTTTCATGTGTACAGCATAATGATTCAAGAGCTGTATATATTGTGAAACTCTTTTCAAACTAGTGTTTTCATTTTCTCCAGATAAATACTCAGAAGTGGAATTACTGGATCATATGGTAGTCTTATTTTTTGAGTAACTTCTATCCTGTTTTCCGAAGGGGTTGCACTAACGTACATTCCCACCCACAGTGCACAAAAGTTCCTTTTTCTCCACATCCCTGCAACACTTGTTATTTCTTGTCCTTTGGATATTAGCCATTCTAACAGGTGTGAAGTGATTACTCATTGTGGTTTTGATTTGAATTTCCCTGATGGTTAATGATTTTGAGCGTCTTTTCATGTACCTGTTGGCCGTTTGTATGCCTTCTTTGAAAAATGTCTATTCAGATCCTCTGCCTATTTTTAAATCAGATTGTTTGGTTTTTTTTGCTATTGCATTGTATGAGTTCTTTATATATTTTGGATATTAACCCCTTATCAGATCTATGACTTGCAAATATTTTCTCTCATCCAGTAGGTTGGGAACCCTTACTTCCATATGCACTACTTGAATGAACAATTTTGTCTAATTGCAATGTCCCCCATAATGGCCATTGTAATTTTAGGTTGTATTAGTAAGATTTTGCCATTTTTGTGGATATCTACAGCTTCCGGGACCACAGTTCTTAGACACACAATGAGCAGCTGTGCGGACAGGTGATGTGCTCACTTCTTTGAAACTTGAGGATCTTGTTTCTCTAGCTAAGCCTTGGGTCTCTTGGAGCCAAATTAATACCCAGGAGGGATGTGCTGCCAGGTCGGGATTTTATGGTGTTTTAAAGTGTACCTTGTTGCGGGGAAGTTTTCTTGAGATTGGCAGGTGATCTAGTGTCAGTCTACGCTGTTCTATGATCAACTCGTCCTAACACGGCCAGGGCTTTAAGAGCTTTTACGTGCTCAGCTCGCGCCCACTGATTTTTTGGACTTGGCTTCCAAGACTCCCATTAGCAATAGATCTATAATTCCTTTCATGAGAAGATGTCTGTATTATGGCTGATGCCCTAATGGCCTTTAATAGCCTGACTTGTGCCTACTCAGATTTCGATATGCTGTTGGTCAAAAAAGTTTGAATTTCTCGGCTTAATTTATTTCCCCAAGTCCCCCAGTGGTTTATGCTGTACCTTGAGGCTTTGTCAGTTCCCCAGTGGCTGCATCTTGCTTTCTCAGATTGAGGAGTACCCATTTTTTTCCCTTGTTGATATAATCCTCCCTAATTCAACAAGACTCACTGGTCCTGGCTGTCTGTGCACAGTTCCTGGGACCTGTCAGGACCTCCTAGAGGTACTTACCTTGTAGGTGAGGTCGGTCATACACCCAGATGTTGTAGCCCACTAAGTCTCACCTGGAAAAAACTACAGTCTCTCACACCTCAATTTTCCAAACTCGAAGAGCTCAGAATGCAAAATAAGCAGAGCTCCATGAGAGAGAGGCTTACTGGAGATCACAGCAAGCAGCCTAAGAGTTGGGGAACCAGGAAGGCTCGGGGGGTGGTAATTCCCCTTCATCTAGGAACCATCCCAGGATCTTCAGCAGCTGTCTTTGGGACACATCTTGTCACCCAAACTGTCAAATGACAAAACCAAAACAGTTTAGTAACGAGTTTGATGTCCTTTATTCAAGGGAAAACAATCCCTGGATTGGGGAGTACAGGGCCTTCGGAGCAGTGGAGCCCTCCTCCCGAGGGATTTTGGGCAGAAACCACTTTTACAGAGTGTTAGAAGGGGCAGCGTGGAAACAGGGTGGGCTTGGCTAGCCTGTCGTAGGTCCCGTTTCCTACAGTAAGGGGAGCTCGCTAAAGCTGAGCCGAGCATTGCGATTGGTGTGCGTTAACGTTTCCTCGACGGGTGTTTCCATAAGTGCAGGCTGACTTGGGTTTAGATTTGTGATGTGGGCCGGCCCACTGGGGTGGCCTCCAGTTTGTGGGTCCCCGGATAGGGATTAACTTTCTCAGGCATGGTGGGTGTGGGAATAAACTCAAGGGTTACCAGGGCCTTGTGGCTCCGGCTGGGCCTTACCTGGGTCAGGGCTCCTTTCAGCCATGAAGCGCCTTCATAATTCACATGCAGCCAGCAAGTGCCAGAGAGGAGAACCTCGGTAGGTATGCTCTTTCCCCCAAGGGTCAATTACTCATAAGAAAAGAAATCAATTGAGGAGCATGCTTTTGAGATGAGAAACACATTTTAACTTATGTTAGAAAACACAGACTAGAAAGATGACTTTCAAGGAAATAAGATAATAAAGTTTCAGCTGTACGCCATGGTGCTGACGGAGTAGTGAAGACGCGTGGCCTCCTTGTTGCTAAAGCAAATGTAACTTTTTCAGAACTGATCTGTTAGGAACTCCCAACGGCAACATTGCAGGTTGCAGGAAAGGCTGCCCCCTTCTCTATCTGCTCCACAAGGGGCCTCCAACTCCGTCCCCTGTGGGCACTGGCCCCTGGACATTTTATGTCCCAGGGGTGCACGGTAGGTGGCATGGGACACCCTATAGAGCATAAAAATGGGGAAGAGGCTGGTGATGGGCCTAGAAGGGGGCTCTGGGCAGCTTGACGGTGGGATTCTGGGGTCCAGAAGTGGGGCCATGAGCTCTGGTTATTGAGGGAGGAGAACCCCTCGGCTCTGTGAACGCCTCAGCCCGTATCAGGGGCTCAGTTCAGGGCCCAGGGCAGGAACGCTGGTTGCCCAGATATGAGTGGTACTGGGTGATCTCAAGGTCTCCGTCCTTGGTTCCTTGGTCTTCTGGTTCCATGTTCGGTGCTCCCTGATATAGAGCCTTTCCAACTCAGGACCAGGGAGTATCCCATGAGTAATGTAACCAAAAATTGCTTTTCCTACATCCAGTGGCTCAGTCCTTGAGGATTTTTGCCAAATCCAGTGGCTTTGGACTTGGCAAAAAAATGTGTGCAGCAAAGGAAATTTGAACCAGCAAATGTTTGGTCAAGGCAGGCTTTCTTCTGATAGTGTTGGGACCTGTTGGGAAGCTGTAAAAAAAATTATGCAAGTTACCAGCGCAATTCTGCATACATCACTGGTGCCGCGACGTGCTCCAAAGTGATTTTTGCCTGGTTTCTAAATGGATTACACCAAGAGATGAGATCACGCACATCTGGGGCCTCTGCTGAGAGTCTCCAAGTGGGATTTGGAACCGTAACGCCAAGCTCCATTTGCTGGGAGTGTGAAGAGCCAAAGAGCAAAGAGTTGGGGTGGGGGTGGGGTGCTGTGAATATTTCTGGAGCCTCAGTTTCAAAAGCCTACATCAGATTGTAGACTTGTTCGTTTGCCACCCTGGAACTCTGCTTGGGGTTTTGGCAGAGTCTCTTAGCTGGCTGTGACCCGGCCACAAATGGGGACGAAGTTAATGGGTTTCACGTGTTATCGGCAACTCCGGGCCCACCTACAGTAGTGAAATAACACAGGAAATGCCTTTGTTGACTCCTGACTGCTTTTATTTTCCCCACAAAGAGACACAGCTCAGAGACCTCTGAGATTTCCAAATCAAGGAGCAGAGCACCTGTGACTTGCTAATGGCTTGAAACGTTGGGGGAGAAAACTCAAAACCTGACGGTGGCGTTCTGGTTAATTTAGGGAGAGGCCACCTTGGACCCAGGGTGAGCTGAATTTTCCCAGCCTCTTGTCCCTTGTTTGGTTATGAACATGTACAGTCTCGTATGAGGTACACAGATTCTGAAATGGAATCCAATTAACCTTTAGCCTCCCCCTTTCCAGCTGGGAGGCTGGAAAGCACATTTGTTTCACCTAATTCTACAGTTGTCATGATGCTAATAGATGGTAGCACATTGAGGACCTCATCGTCATTGTGTTTTTATAGGCTGACAATTAACGTCTCCATTTTCCTGCAGCCTGGAAGGCTGGAGTCCCAAGGCAGGGTTCTCCCTCACAGCTTCCCTTGCTTCTGAGCCGCATTGTGTGTTTGTTCTGCAGGTGCCCAGGAAATCGCCCCAATTCTCCCCTCAGTGGGATCACGGCCAAACAGTAATTCAGCTTCAGTAAGAAGAATGTTGCAAAACAGTGCAGTCACTTTTCTATATGAGCTGCATTTCTTTGGAAGGTGTAGAGCCTCTATTGTGCCAGTAATTTAAAAATACGTATTTCTGGGAGATTGGGGGTATTCTGGTTATCAATTGCCATGTAGTAAATTACCCCAAAATTTAGTGGCTTAAAACAGTGATGTCCATTTATCGTCATTTTATTGGTTTGCTAGGCCTGCCGTAACAAAGTACCACAGACTGGAGGCTTAATCAACAGAAATTTATTGTCTCCCAGTTCTGGAGGCTGGAAGTTCAAGGTCAAGGTGTCAGCGGGGTTGGTTTTTTCTGAGGCCTCTCCTTGGCATGTATTGATAGATGCTGTCTTCTCCCTGTGGCTTCACATGGTCTCCCTGTGAGTGTCTGTGCCCTTGTTTCCTCTTCTTATAAGGACACCAGCCAGATTGGATTAGGGCCCATCCTAATGACCTCATTTTAACTTAATTACCCCTTTAAAAGCCTCTTCTCTAAATGCAGTCACATTCTGAGGAAGTGAGGCTTTGGATTTTAACATCTGAATTTGAGGGGACACAATTCAGCCCATAACAGTCATGAATCTACAGTTTGTACAGAGGCCAGCAGAGATGACTCATCTCTCCTCCACATCTGGGACCTCACAGGGCTGACTGAGTGGCTGGGAGCTGGAGGGACGGGTCGCCTGCCCCCTTCTCCGACATCTCTCCTCTCTCCGTTGTCTCTCTCCCCATGTGCCCTCTCGAGCACTGGCCACTTCAAAGTAGCCTGACTTCTTACATACCTGCTGAGTCTGAGATCTGAGAAACTTAGGCAGAAGAAGCCACAAGGCCTTTTACAGCCCATCCTCAGAAGTCACCGCTGTCAATCCCTCTTCACTCAGTGGGCCCCCCAAGGCCACCCCCAATTCAACATGGGAATAGTTGAACAAATGTGTGAGTACCGGGAGGTTAGTAGCATTGGGGCCCTACCTTGGAGGCTGGGTACCACAGGTGAGAACATGGGCCTGACACACAGAGCTGGGAGGAGGATGCCTTTGTATGTGGTGCCGTCTAATTACAGGACGTTCTGCGATACAGAATGGTAAGGTCACAGTGGTTCCTCTCTCGTGTGTCTCCTCCTCCATCTCTCTTCCTCCAGGGATGCTCTCCTCACCATCAGGATTTCCTGGCTTTGAGAGAAGGATCACAATAAGGAGCATGCACTGCTATAGACTGAATGTTCGTGTCCCTCCCAGTTCGTGTGTAGAAACCTAACCCCCAAGGTGATGGTGCTGTGAGGTGGGGCCTTTGGGAGGTGATTAGGTTATGAGGGTGGAGCATTCATGAATGAGATTAGTGCCCTTATGTGAGGACAGTGAGAAGATGGCTGTGAACCTGGAAGAGGGCCCTCACCACACACTGAATCTGCTGGCACCTTGATCTTGCACATCCAGTCTCCAGAACTGTGAGAAATAACTTTGTTTTGTATAAACCACTCAGTGTATAGTATTCTGTTACAGCATCTGGAACAGACTAACACATGCACCAGTGTCCTTAAAGCAACATCGACCCCAAGGTGACCAGGACAGGGGAGTAGAGAATGTAGAGCATTGGTACCAGAGTGTGGGGTCCTGCCAATATTTGTTACTAGTCCCGGATGAGCTAAGAGATTAAGAGTTCAAAAACTTTTCCTGCAATTGTACAGAGTCATTTAAGTCCATTGAATCTAATGTTTTAAAATGTGGGTTTGTTTTTATATGTATTTGGTTTATTTCATTTTTTCAGTAATTTATTTTATTGCCTTGTTGCATCAGGCTGCAATGGGCAGCAGTTAGAAACTGTGGGTCCGTCACAGGTGAGAGCTTGGGAAGCACTGATTTAGGAATCTAAGAGTTCACATCCTAGAAGCAGAGAGGAGAATGGCGGTTACAGGGGCTGCAGGGGAAGGAGAAGTGGGGAGGTGTGGGTGGAAGGGTATGAAGTCTTGCTTATAATAAGCATGTTCCAGGATGAATAAGTCCTGGGGCTTCTCTGGCAGTCCAGTGGTTAAGACTCCGGGCTCTCAATATAGGGGGCATGGGTTCGATCCCTGGTCGGGGAACTAAGCCTGGGGGTCCGCATCTTTCTCACGGCCTCTTGCTGTGCTGATTGCGCCCTTTCTGCTCCAGGCCCTGCCGTCCACTCCTCCACTGCCTGCTGGCCTTCCCCAGCCTCACCCTGATGATTCCCACCACAGCCTGTGAGTCTCACTCCTGTGACTGGCTCTGGGCGCCCTGATTTCTCGGTGCTGCTCTATCTCCTTCAGTCAGTTCAGCCAGCATCTCTAGAACAACCGTCTCAAGCCAGGCATAGTGCTGGGGACCAGGGATGCATGGATGGTTTCTGTCTTTGGGAAGCTCAGGGTCCAAGAGCCATAAACAGAGTCTCAAGATTAGTGAAATGCTTTGGAGGACAGGAAGGGAATGGGGGGAAGTTGCAGATCTACAGGGATCTGTGTGTGGGGTTAGCCTGGCAAAGACATAGGGAAGAACTTGCTGGCACAAGGCAGAGCTCTCACTGAGGCGATGGGGTGGTGGATACACAGGAGGTCATAGCAGTTGGGGTTCTGGGGTGAGAGGTGCAGGTGTGAGGTGCTGAGAGTCAAGGGGGCTGAGAGGGGCCTGGGAGGCAGCGTGGGCCGTCCCAGGACTCGGGAGCCAAGGAAGGGCTTTCAGAAGGGATAGAGGCTGTTAGTTTTGCTTTTATACCTATTGCTCTGGAGGTTGAATGGAGGGATTTGAAAGGGTGGCTTTGGAGCAGGGAAATCTGTCGGGAGATTCTTGGGAGAGTACAGGTAAATCTCAACTAGGGCAGTGGTCATAGCAAGGGGCAGAAGGGAATTATTGTTATTATTTTTTTAACATCTTTATCGTAGTATAATTGCTTTACCATGTTATGTTAGTTTCTGCTGTACAACAAAGTGAATCAGCTATATGTGTACATATATCCCCTATTACATGTGCACATATATCCCCCTCCCCCCCCCCTCTTGACACTCCCTCCCACCCAGAGTACAGGTAAATCTCAACTAGGGCAGTGGTCATAGCAAGGGGCAGAAGGGAATTATTGTTATTATTTTTTTAACATCTTTATCGTAGTATAATTGCTTTACCATGTTATGTTAGTTTCTGCTGTACAACAAAGTGAATCAGCTATATGTGTACATATATCCCATATTATATGTGTACATATATCCCCATGTCCCCTCCCTCTTGAGCCTCCCTCCCACCCTCCCTACGCCACCCCTCTAGGTGGTCACAAAGCACCGAGCTGATCGCCCTGTGCTATGCGGCTGCTTCCCACTAGCTATCTAGTTAACACTTGGTAGTGTATGTAAGTCCATGCCCTCTCTCACTTTGTCCCGGCTTAACCTTCCCCCTCCCCGTGTCCTCAAGTCCATTTTCTATGTCTGCGTCTTTATTCCTGTCCTGCCCCTAGGTTCTTCAGAACCATCTTTTCTTTTCTTTTTTTTTTAGATTCCATATATACGTGTTAGCATAGGGTATTTTTCTCTTTTTGACTTACTTCACTCTGTATGACAAACTCTAGGTCCATCCACCTCACTACAAATAACTCAATTACATTTCTTTTTATGGCTGAGTAATATTCCTTTGTATATATGTGCCACATCTGTTGATGGATACTTAGGTTGCTTCCATGTCCTGGCTATTGTAAATCGTGCTGCAGTGAACATTGTGGTACATGACTCTTTGAATTATGGTATTCTCAGGGTCTGTGCCCAGTAGTGGCATTGCTGGGTTGTATGGTAGCTCTATTTTTAGTTTTTTAAGGAACCTCCATACTGTTCTCCATAGTGGCTGTATCAATTTACAACACGGACTTTCTCTAGTTGCAGCGAGCGGGGGCTACGCTTCGTTGTGGTGCACGGGCTTCTCATTGTGGTGGTTCCTCTTGTGGAGCACGGGCTCTAGGTGCGCGGGCTCAGTAGGTGTGGCTCGCAGACCGTAGAGCACAGGCTCAGTAGTTGTGGCGCACGGGCTTAGTTGCTCTGTAGAATGTGGGTTTTTTTAATTTATTTATTTTTGGCTGCGTTGAGTCTTCGTTGCTGCACACGGACTTTCTCTAGTTGCAGCAAGCGGGGGCTACGCTTCGTTGTGGTGCACGGGCTTCTCATTGTGGTGGTTCCTCTTGTGGAGCACGGGCTCTAGGTGCGCGGGCTCAGTAGGTGTGGCTCGCAGACCGTAGAGCACAGGCTCAGTAGTTGTGGCGCACGGGCTTAGTTGCTCTGTAGAATGTGGGATCTTCCTGGACGAGGGATCGAACCATGTTCCCTGCATTGGCAGGCGGATTCTTAACCACTGCACCACCGGGGAAGTCCCCTCATTGTAGTTTTGATTTGCATTCCTTGATTATTAGTGCTGCTGAGCGTCTTTTCATGTGCTTGTTGGCCATTCGTACATCTTTAGAGAAATGTCTATTCAAGGCCTTTGCCCATTTTAAAATCAGGTTGTTTGTTTACTTTGTGGTTGAGCTGTAGGACTTCTTTTTATATTCTGGATACTAACCCCTTATCAGATATATGATTGCAAATATTTTCTCCCATTTTGTAGGTTGCTTTGCTGAAGTATTTTAACACAAATCTCAGACATGATGTCATTTCACCAAAGGTGGATATTTTTAAGGTCAGAAGGTCCTGGACTGTATGAGCTGCCTGTATGTTTTAGAGATTAATCCTTTGTTGCTTCATTTGCAAATATTTTCTCCCATTCTGAGGGTTGTTTTTTCGTCTTGTTTATGGTTTCCTTTGCTGTGCAAAAGCTTTTAAGCTCCATTAGGTCCCATTTGTTTATTTTCGTTTTTATTTCCATTTCTCGAGGAGGTGGGTCAAAAAGGGTCTTGCGGTGATTTATGTCATAGAGTGTTCTGCCTATGTTTTCCTCTAAGAGTTTTATTGTGTCTGGCCTTACATTTAGATCTTTCATCCATTTTAAGTTTATTTTTGTGTATGGTGTTAGGGAGTGTTCTAATTTCTTTCTTTTACATGTTGCTGTCCAGTTTTCCCAGCACCACTTATTGAAAGGATGCTCAACATCACTAATCATTAGAGAAATGCACATCAAAACTACAATGAGGTGTCGCCTCACACCAGTCAGAATGGCCATCATCAAAAAATCTACAAACAATAAATGCTGGAGAGGGTGTGGAGAAAAGAGAACCCTCCTGCACTGTTGGTGGGAATGTAAATTGACACAGCCACTATGGAGAACAGTATGGAGGTTCCTCAAAAAACTAAAAATAGAACTACCATATGACCCAGCAATCCCACTACTGGGCATATACCCTGAGAAAACCATAATTCAAAAAGAGTCATGTACCACAATGTTCATTGCAGCTCTATTTACAATAGCCAGGACATGGAGCAACCTAAGTGTCCATCGACAGATGAATGGATAAAGATGTGGCACATATAGACAATGGAATATTACTCAGCCATAAAAAGAAACGAAACTGAGTTATTTGTAGTGAGGTGGGTGGAGGGGAAGGGTAAGCTGGGATGAAGTGAGAGACTGGCATGGACATATATACACTACCAAATATAAAATAGGTAGCTAGTGGGAAGCAGCTGCATAGCACAGGGAGATCAGCTTGGTGCTTCGTGACCACATAGAGGGGTGGGATAAGGAGGGTGGGAGGGAGACGCAAGAGGGAGGGGACATGGAATTATATGTATACATATAGCTGATTCACTTTGTTATATAGCAGAAACTAACACAACACTGTAAAGCAATTATACTCCAATAAAGATGTTTAAAAAAAAAAAAAAAGAAGTTGCACTCCTAAAGTCTTAGGTACTAAGGAGATTGAGGGCGATTACAGCATCTGTTGAGCTCCAGTTTTTCATAGCCAAGCACTGGGTCTTGTGTAGCCATGAATTCCATGGGAGATAAGCACAGATTATGAGCCTGGTGATCAGACCTGGCTTCCCCATTAGTTGCTGTGTGATCTAGAACAAATTACTTAACCTCTCTGGTCATTCTTCCCTTTAAAGTAGAATTAGTGCAGCTCCTGAGGCCATGTGAATTGGGGTATCACATCTGAATTGGGGGAATCGCTATCTAAATTGGAATATTTTTGTTCTTTATCCCTTCAGTCGGGGGAACAAGTCTGGGGCAGAGCTGCTTTCCTTAATATTTGTTCCCTGTTGCTGTCTGGAGACCTGCATTTTCTTGTTTTGAAAACAGACACCTCGTATGATAACATGCGCTGCATTTTTGTCTTTAAATATTTTGCCTTCACGTTTCCTCTAAATGACATGAGGGATCTCTGTGGTTTGGGTTCTTCATCTGATCTGGATGTAAAGAAGGGTCCCAAAAACCAAATGTCTATCTGAATGTGTTAAGATATAGGAGCCCTCAAAGAGGAAATATAATCTTCTACGACCAGTGTTTTTGAATTAAGAGTTAAGGTTCTAGAAGAAGCTCATGTATCTCCGATCTTCCCTGGTTGTGTTCTCCCTGGTCTTGTACATAGGTTACGGGACTGTGTTGGGGTCAGTCTAAAACCATGCGGGCATTATGAAATGAGAGTGGGGTTTGCTTTACATGGACAAGTCTTGGTCGGAATGTCCCTATGAACATAAATATCCACAGTGTGGTTTCCATGATGTCCAGCTGACATTACATCAACAAAATTTTCCCTGGAACATTTGAGGCCAGATTGGTTTCAATCTTTAAATTACCCCGGGTCCCCAAAAGTCTCCAGCTATAGAGATAAGAGTCCTGATGCTTTAACAATGACCATTTGGCAAGCTTTTCAGGGGGATTAAGTGAAGCTTATTACATTTCTGTAAAGGGCCTGGTAGCTGGTAAGTGATAAACAAAAGTTCTCTTTATGGGCTTATGATAATTTATGGTTTTAAAATAATTTCTTTAAAAAATAAAAATTTTAAAGCAGTCATTCCACTTCCCTAGCAAGTTCAGAGGGTTTATTTTAGGTTTAGGCACAGTATGTAACTCTCTATAAAAGATGAATCAATGAACTACGGTTTAGCAGGGGGTCAGGCCGACACAGTCACACCCCAAAGGTATTTGAAAACTGACTTATGAAAAATGCTTAACATGATTACAGTGTTTTTTTAGTTGGGTGGAGAACAAGTCACAAGAAAGTGTGTCAAATGTTTCCCGGAGAAGCAATAACATCCATCGGGAAGGGTGTCAAGAGGCTTTGCTTTGTCCTGCCAACAAACAAGAGTAAACACTAGAGTCTTCCCTGAATCCGAAGAATAGCTTTCGGAAAATAAAGATTTATTATCTGGGTATAAATGGTGATGAATCACTCGGCGATACGTGCTTTCTGGCACAACGTGTCAAAAGTAACGAGCCATAGTCTGTTCCAGAGTTCATCTGGTTGTAAGCGTTCCTGATAAAATATGGAATAGAGTGGAACACAATTTGTCTGAGTCTCGGCACAGCTCTCTCCCAGTTGCTGTGCTTCTGTCCCTGTCACCAGTGAAAATGAATGGGCTGATAATTACAGCCCCAGACGCGTTCTCATTGCTTGTTGCACTTCCCGGGGCCTTGCCAGGCGGTGTGCCTAATGGGGTCGCATTATGAGTCATAACTCACATTTTATTGTCTCCTACCGATGCCCCCTTGGCCCTCTGCTCCCCACAGACCTCCATCTCAGTGTGAAGTTCTTGCCATGCATCTCAGGAGCTCCCTGGGGGATGCCTCACTTGCCCTTAACTAAGTCTGCTCCTTGGGGTACTGTTTCTGACGTGGGCATGCGGCGTCCTCCTGGGCACGTTTGATGTCCCACTGTTTTTGCTGGACTTTATGGACTTTTTTCACTGATGCCATCACCTGTTTCTCTGAGCACCACCCCGAGTTCACAGGGGCCCTCTGGGTGCCAAAGCTCTGTGATGGTCTATGCAAGAGGGGGAGAAACCAATAGCTCTTCCTTTGTTATTCTGTTGCATGTGTTGTGCATGTGCGTGTGCAATCTGTAATGCTTACACCAGGGAGTTTTACAAATATTTTGATGAAACAGCCTATCTAATTTTACTGGCAGCCTTCTCTCTCCCCAAGATCCACCTAAGAACCGTGTGTTCTTCCTCCCCTCCCTGCTCTCCATGCCTGGCTCCTTCTCCCCGCCAGAATGAATTCTCTCCCAGGAGATGCCCAGCTCCCCGTGCAAATAGTGAGTCTGTCCCACCAGTTATCCAGACAAGTTCAACAAACATAAGTCCCAGCTGGAGCTCCAGCTGGGACCTGAGTTACATTTTCTTTGAGTGAAATATTTGTAGTCCTTTTGCAGAGGTTTTCATGGTTACTCATGAGCCCCCTTCTTGGAAGGTGGAGAAATGATGATATTGGCTGTCTGGAAACTGGGGCACTGGGGCACTTCTCCTGGCTGGCTCCCAGGCCATGTTAATGATTTGTGTGAGACCTTGACCTTGGCTGTGTTGCTTGATCTGTCCAGTAGTCAGCTGAACCCACCAATGCTGTTCTGTCTCCAGCTGTCTGTGTTACAAGTGCTGTCTGTGTCCTAGGAAAGCCACTGGGAGAGACCACAGATATAATGTCCCTGCCGGCAGTTCTGGGGAAATGTGAGGACACAATGCCTCCTTGACACATTCTGATTTATATTGCTTTTTTAAATTGAAGTACAATTGATTTACAATGTTGTGTTAATTACTGCTGTACAGCAAAGCGATTCAGTTATACATACATATACATATTCTTTTTTTTAATATTCTTTCCCATTATGGTTTATCACAGGATATTTTATATAGTTCCCTGTGCTATACAGTAGGACCTTGTTGTTTAGCCACTCTACATATAATAGTTTACATCTGCTAACCCCAAACTCCCACTCCATCCCTCCCCCACCCCCCTCCCCCTTGGCAACCACAAGTCTGTTCTCTATGTCCATGATTCTGTTTCAGTTTCATAGATAGTTTGATTTGTGTCATGTTTAGATTCTACAAATAAGTGATATTTGGTGTTTGTCTTTCTCTTTCTGACTTATTTCACTTAGTATGATAATCTCTAGTTGCATCCATGTTGCTGCAGTACATTGCTTTTTAATCAATATTTTTTACATATCTAACTTTAGGAAGTAGTCTTTGTAAAAAATATATGGGTAGGGAAGTTGAGAAAAAAAAGTACAGGAAGTTAAAAAACTCCGAGCGATGCCAAAGTATCTCTCTTACAACCTTCAGTGATCCTTCCTGGAAATGAACTTGAAGCAGAGTTTGAAAATGCAGAAGACATTAGCACCTGGACAGACCGATGCCCGTTTCCTTCTCAGGTCTGGGCAGCGTTCCGGGGTGTCAGCACGCATGACTGTCTCCATCCAGGACGACGTCATGTCATACCATTGGTTTTCACGAGCCGTGAAGGACATGAGTCCAGGTCACAGATGGCTGGTCCCAGCGAGTCATGCTCCCACTTCCAAGATCTTGCTCCGTGAGGATGATTGATGGGTGCTCAGGGAAGTCTGCACTTCACCTTTCCAGAGGTTACCATGGAACTGGCTAAACCAAACCTAGATAAAAAAAATCACATGAACCATGTTATAATAGCAATAACAGGGATTTCAGAAAAGAAGCACCCGGAATCCCAATATACCAATAAGTAACTATCATATTTTTTTTTGGGTTCACTTATAGTACAAGAGGTAAAATAGTATAAAGAAAAGAGTGTTTGAGACTTTGAGTGAATGAACGCACTAAATTGACTAGTTAAACAGTAACTAGAGCTACTTTGGTTGAAAAGCTATTGTTGATATTGGATACCCCTATTTATTCAAAATAATTGAAAAAAAGGAATGAGAAAAGTCTATATTATTTTCACATACCCTTAGTTCCCTTTTGCCTAAGAGGAAGAGGTATCTTAACTCCTTTTATTTTTGAAGGAAAACAATCAGTTTATTGCTTAAGAACTCAAAAAAAAAAATAGCAATATACACTTACAGTAGAAAATCTGCAAAAATAAGAAAGTAAGAATCACTTGCAATTCCACCCCCAGGGATGAAAGTTATATTCTGTTGGTTTGTTTGTTTATTTTTAAATTTTTTTATTTTTTGCTTTTTTTTTTTACTGAAGTGTAGTTGATTTACAATGTCCTCTTAGTTTCAGGTGTACAGCACAGTGATTCAGTTATACATATACATATATTCTTTTGCAGATTCTTTTCCATTACAGGTTATTAAAAAATATTGAGTATAGTTCCCTGTGCTCTACAGTAGGTCCTTGTTGGTTTATGTTTATCTTTTTATAGTGCCTTCTCTGTGCCTGTGTACTCTAAAAACTAAATTTGGTCATGCTCTACTGACAATATTTATTTCTGCTCTCTTCACTTGATATTACTTCCATAGCATTTCCTCAGTGCCATTAAATATTATTTGAGGGCATCATTTTATTATTATTTTTATCATTGTGTTTTTATTGAGGTTTAATTGATGTACAATATTATGTAAGTTTCAAGTGTACAGCATAGTGAGTCACAATTTTTAAATTGTGTTTAAATTTTTAAACATTTATAGTTATTGTAAAACATTGGCTATATTTCCCTGTGTTGTACAGTATATCCTTGTGGCTTATTTATTTTATACATAGTAGTTTGTACCTCTTAATCTGCTACCCTTCTCTTGCCCCTCGCCCCTCCCCTTCCCTCTCCCCACTGGTAACCACTAGTCTGTTCTCTGTCTCTGTGAGTTTGTTTCTTTTTTGTTACAGAGGGCTTCATTTTAGATGGCTGTAGAACAGTTCATCACAGATAAAGATTCTCTTATAGCTGAACATTTGATTCCAGTGTTTAGCACCAATGTCACTGCAATGAACAAGTTTGTACATTGATCTTTGCTTGAGCTTCAGATAAATTCCTTAGGGAAGATGCTTAGAAGACATCCTGCTGTGAGCGTGAAAGCTGACATTCTTTGTGTTTTTTAAACTTTTACAATTCTTTTTATTGTCATTTTGGTGGTTATCTTAAGTTTTACCACATAATCCTTGACTTTTCAAAGTCTAGTTAATAATTGGTACTTTTAGCTCTTTTTGAATAAAACAAGGTTCTTATAACACTCTCCTAAATTCATATGCCATCCTTGTTGTATACAAAACATATTTTTTTGCTTTTAAATTGTCAAAGCATTCATATTTACTCACGTATTTACCCTTTTCGTGCACAATGATTCTTCCTACGACTATGACTTTATGTGGGATAATTTTTCTGCTGTCTGAAGAACTCCCTTAAGTATTTCTTGCAGGGTAAGTCTGCTGGTGATAAATTCTCTGCTTTTGTTTGCTTGAAAATATCTTTATCTCAGCTTAATTCTTGATGGATACTGTCACTGGATATAGTTGGCAGTAATTTCATTCCCTTGTTTCCTGTCTTCCATTTTTTTCTATCACTCAGTCTAAAAACAATTGCTTCTTTAAAGATAAGTTGTCTGTTTTGGGGCAGATTTTATGATTTAAATTTTTCTTTCTTTTTTTAAAGTATTATTTTTACTAATATGTACCCAGGATTTCTTCTTGTGCATCCTGTTTGGAATTTGTAGGGCTTGACTTTATGGCTTGATATCTTTTATTCATTTCGGACAGTATTTAATCAAATATTTCTTCTCTCCATTTTCTTTCCAGTCTCATTCTGTGGCTCCAGTTACACTGTGTCAGACCGTCACCCAGCAACCTTTATGTTTTCTACCTTCTTTTCTACGTTTTCTATCCTTCTTCTTCTGTGGTTCATTCTGGATCTTTTATTCTTAGCTATATTTTATTCATCAAGTCTTCCTTTACCTATCTAATCTGCTGTTAAACCCATCCTTCAAGTTATTTATTTCATTTTTTATATTTTTTCAGTTCTAGAATTTTAATTTGTTCCTTTTCTCATTACAAATAGTTTCACCCTCTTTGCTGAAATTCTCAATCTTGTTGTTTATCTCCCTGAAAGTTTTTATCATAAAGTCCATGTCTGATAAATACAATATCTAGAATCCTGTAGGTCTGTTTCTCTCCTATTTCTGCTCAGTTTCATTCATGTGACCTTATGTACTTCATGTGCAAGGTTATTTTTGATTTTGAATTTACAAAATTACTTGTAGAAATGATATTAGACCAAGAAAAAATTTATTTTATTGAAGTCTAATTGATTTATGATGTCGTGTTAATTTCTACTGTACAGCAAAGTGATTCAGTTATATATATATATATATATATACATTCTTTTTCATATTCTTTTCCATTATGGTTTATCACAGGATATTGAATATATTTCCCTATGTAGGACCTTGTTGTTTATCCATTCTATGTAATAGTCTGCATCTGCTAATCCCAAACTCCCAATCCATCCCTCCCCAACCCTCCCTCCACTTTGGCAGCCACAAGTCTGTTCTCTATGCCTGTGAGTCTGTTTCTGTTTCATAGATAAGTTCATTTGTGTCATATTTTAGATTCCACATATAAGTGATATCATATGGTATTTGTCTTTCTCTGACTTACTTCACTTAGTATGATAATCTCTCGTTGCATCCATGGTGCTGCAAATGGCATTACTCCATTGTTTTTTATGACTGCGTAGTATTCCATTTTATATATGTACCACATCTTCTTTATCCATTCATCTGTTGATGGGACATCTAGGTTGTTTCCATGTCTTGGCTATTGTGAATAGTGCTGCTATGAACATAGGGGTGCATGTATCTTTTTGAATTATAGTTTTCTCCAGATACATGCCCAGGAGTGGGATTGCAGGATCATATGGTAGTTGTATTTTTAGTTTTTTTGGGAACCTCCATACTGCTCTCCATAGTGGCTGCACCAATTTACATTCAAGCCAACAGTGTAGGAGGGTTCCCTTTTCTCCACACCCTCTCCAGCATTTGTTATTTGTAGAATTTTTAATAATGGCCATTCTGACTGTTGTGAGGTGGTATCTCATTGTAGTTTTGATTTGCATTCAAGAATGATTTTCTTTTCCTTTGCCAGTAGCTTGGGTGGCACTAACCGTTTGAGATTTCCTTGATACAGTTTCAGGGACTGAGATCATTCAGAGGTGTAGGAGGACCTGTATACCTCCTGATCACCCCACTCCTAGGACACAGCTCTGTAAAGTCTTAATCCGAGGAAAGAGTGGGCATTCTCTGGAACTTTTTCCTGGTTGGAGTCTGGACCATAAACCTTTTTCTTGGTCAAAAGCAGTATTCGGTCTCTCAGCTCTGGCCGTAGAAGTTGGCAGGCACTTGTAGGGGAAAGCAGTCCTCAGTACTAGCTCATCTCTCCTCACCCAGCTCTTGACCCAGTAACTCTTCTCTATCTTGTTAGCTGTCTTTTCTCCCATCATGGCCAGGGGCAGAGCTGGGAGTGCCTGCTGCAGATGGGTCCTTCTTCCTCCCCTTGAGTCCAGGAGCGGCACCTGGGGAGGACGCCACAGACAAGCCAACGGCATCGTCATTACTCCAGCACCAAGACATGAAATCCATTGCATTGTCTGCCCGAAATAATTTATCAACTTATACCTTGAATTCAAGGGGTTTTTTCTGTCTTAAAATGAAACCTAGTGAAATACCATTCTTGATGGCACTCTTTTGATGCTTACGTCTTTGTCAGGTCTGCTTTAAGTCGGGTGCGAAATTTCTGGAAGGGCTCAGTCCTTTTACATCCTCACATTTATTTAGGAAAGAATACCAGGTAACAACCCTGGCTAACAAAAAGCAGAAAGTGTGAGACCAAAACCACAGCTCCCATTCTGAGGGCCAGTCATCACCCCAGCTGATCTCAGTTCTGATGTGTTTCAGATCCCTTCATTTCCCTCATGCCCATCAGCCAAGCCTGACCTTCAGGTGGACAGGAAACAAGACGTGCTCTCAGGAAAGGAAGGAGGTGAGCGCAGGTCTGTGTGTGGCTTTTCATCTCTGAGGGCAGCTCAGCACACTTCTCAGAAAACCACACTGGTGAGATCTCAGCCAGGGCTTCACAAAGTTTACAAGTGTTACGGCCCTAGAGACCAGGACTGTCTGTGATTTTAGGGAGGGTGCAGTGTGACTTCTTGTCTCAGTTGTACTTGATGAAATATCAGGTTGTCAATGGGAATGAAAAGAAGAAAAGAAGGTCTTTGCCCTTAAGGCCTTCAACTGATTGGATGAAGCCTACCATATCATGGAGGATAATTTGCTGATTCTTATCTGTGCCTTCTTTGGCAATATGGAGTTAGGATGGAGTTTTTCTTTAGTAGCGTAGTTTGTGAAAGCTGCATTTTGATATCACAAATTCATTTTTCACTTCGGGCCAACTCTTTACACCCACAAAGCCAGCAATTTTCTTTGAACATTTTGGATATTGGGATAGGAAGGAAATATATTCTGGAGGCAGTTCTCTTTCATCATCAGGCTATGCAGACCGAATAAATGTGGCCCCAAAGGCAGCAGATCATAATCATGTCAAGGAAATAATCCATTCTATTAAGAAGACCTGGGCCATAAATAAACCCACACAGCTCTTGTTGCCTTTCAGGTTCGTTTTCAATCTGAGACTCACAAATGTGGATGGAAACTCAGGCCGTGGTGATTACTTGCGATTGTTTGATGAGGGATTTTTATTAAGTCTTCTAAATTTTAAATAGTGATCGGTGAGGGGAATACAATAATGATACTCTGACCTAGTTCCCATGGATATGGTCATTCTGGCATGGATGGGGACATTTTCTGGTGATGTTTTTCTTCTGAATGTCTCATTAATTTTCTTTCTTTCATTTTCCTTTTTTTTTTTTTTAAATGAAGCTTATTTTAGTTTAAATGACATGCTCCCTTGGAAAGAGCATGTGCAAATTATCTTTTGTTAGAAATGAAAGGGCACATTATGAATGCTTTTCCTCTGTAGGGTTTCAAAGCATGCATTTGTGCTTCTGGACAGAGAAATAATTGGCTCTGAACTAACTACACAGTGAAGATTTAAATGTAATTTTCATGGCAGGGGCCCATCAGGTACCTTACCTTCCCGACCCAGGTGAGGCAGGGCTGCCTGGCTTCCTTCTCTCTCGAGGTGCCATGTATTGCCATGGAACACACATAGAATTCTAAGAAGGTGTCCAGTTTGGGGTCACGATGGCAGTTATCAAATGGACAGTGACCTTATTATTTGATTCTTCCACTCATTTGGGATCCAGTTTTGGAACTATTGACCATAAATACCCCCACGTACCATATCTTAGGAGGACTGGTGACATTAAATGCCTCTCTGTATTGCATTCAGCATTCATTCAACAAACATTTGTCTCGTGCCCACCTTGTGCCCCTCGTGGTGCTAGGGCTAAAGGTGCAATGCTTAAAGGAAGGTTTTCTTAAACATCTGTGGATTTAAAAGCTTGGGGTGTATTTTTTGAGTGGCTCTATTAGACTGAGCCTTGTCAAAACAGTCCTGGGAGTCCAGATGGCAGAGAGGTCCCTGTGTTAGTCAGCTCGGGCTGCTACGACAAAATCCATACACTGGGGGGCTTAAACAACGGACATTTATCATTTATTTCTCATGGTTCTGGAGGCTGGAAGTCCAAGATCACTTGCCAGCAGATTTGGTTCTTGGCGAGGGCCCGATTCTCGGCTTGTAGACGGTCGCCATCTTGCTGTGAGCTCATGTCGCCTCTTCTTTGTGCGTGAGGAGACAGAGAAATCTCTTTTGCCTCTTCTTCTTCAGATAAGGGCACTCATCCCGTCATGGGGGCCCCACCCTCATGACCTCATCTAAACCTGTTTTCTCCCGAAGGCCTTGTTTCCATATACCATCATGTTGTGGGTTAAAGCTTCAACATATGAATCTGAGGGGACACAAGCATTCAGTCCGTAACATTCCCCCTTGGAGAGGGAATCGACCCAGGAGATGCCTCTTAAACAGAGATGTGCTCCATCCCTGCCTGAGCTGGAAGGAAACTCAGGAACAGTGGGAGAATTGCTCTGTGGGGAAACCCCTTCCTCTCTCCGTCCCTCAGACCCTGCCCACCCTGCCCTGGGCAGGCCTGCCGACAACTTCAGTCCAAAGGCAGGGAGATTATTCTGGGCCATATTCCCAGGCCGAGGCCAGCTGATGGCTAAGTGTTCTCTCCCTTTGTTTAATTGGGTGTATTGGGCCAGTCTGTACTCTGAGGTCACACACGTCAGCTACTCACTAATTTCCCCACACTTCTGCTTCATGCCAGCTCATCCCAGTTCATCTTTGTTGGTAAATCCTTTCACTTCTCTTTCTCCTTCAGCTCTGTTTCCCAAAGGAGAGAGTTATTCTGTTATGTTAGGACGAAGAAGCCCTTGCAGAAATGTGCAGCTCTCCAACCCTACAGCAGGAACTCCTGGTCCTCGTCAGTCTGGAGCCCACCCTCCAGTGCTGCCCCTCCTGGTGCCCGTCTCCTGGCTGTAGTCTGTCAGCTTCTCCCGTGAGTCTGGCTAAGTCCTGAGTGCGGCTGTGGCCACGTGACTGGTGCCCTTCAGAAAAGCAATGGGATCTTTGCTCTCTTGCTCCTTTCCTAGGAGGCTTCCAAAGAGCATTTCAATATGAATGGGAACCGCCAGACGGAGTAGTTCCAGATGTTCGCCTGCATCAGGGTGCACTCGCCCTGCGCGCATGATTGCATTCCCTTCTGCTTACCTCTCAAGTCCTCATTGGCAGAGAGAGACTCGGTGGCTGGAGGGCTTCCCGGGATGCCTGGTGTTCCAGGGTCCAGGCCTCATCACTGTTCCTTGTCTCTCCCAGCGCGGCCCAGGCAGAGGCCGTGGCATTTCTGTTTTTCTTTCTTTTTTTTTTTTACTAAACGTGTGCTATATAATCCCTTTTTTGTAGGGGAAAAAACAAGGCATAAATTCACATGAATAGAAAAAAACCTGAAAGGATATATACACAAAGAAGTAGAGCTGTTTTGGGGAGACGATGAAATCATGGGTGCTTTATGTAAGCTTTATGCACCTTTGCATTTTTTTTTGAATTTTATTTTATTTATTTTTTTATACAGCAGGTTCTTATTAGTTATCCATTTTATACATATTAGTGTATACATGTCAATCCCAATCTTCCAATTCACCCCACCACCACCACCCCCGCCACTTTTTCCCCTTGGTGTCCATACGTTTGTTCTCTACATCTGTGTCTCAATTTCTGCCTTGCAAACCGGTTCATCTGTACCATTTTTCTAGGTTCCACATGTGTGCGTTAATATACGACATTTGTTGTTCTCTTTCTGACTTACTTCACTCTGTATGACAGTCTCTAGATTCATCCACGTCTCTACAAATGACCCAATTTCATTCCTTTTTATAGCTGAATAATATTTCATTGTATATATGTACCACATCTTCTTTATCCATTTGTCTGTCGATGGGAATCTAGGTTGCTTCATGACCTGGCTGTTGTAAATAGTGCTGCAGTGAACATTGGGGTACATGTCTCTTTTTGAATTATGGTTTTCTCAGGGTATATGCCCAGGAGTGGGATTGCTGGATCATATGGTAATTCTATTTTTAGTTTTTTAAGGAACCTCCATACTGTTCTCCACAGTGACTGTATTAATTTCCATTCCCACCAGCAGTGCAAGAGGGTTCCCTTTTCTCCACACCCTCTCCGGCAGGCCGTGGCATTTCTTATATGACAGATTTCCAAAGCACTTGCCTTGTCCAAGGTCATCAGTAGAGGCTATGGCAGAGCCTGGTCAGGGGAGCTCAGTGCCTTGATTTTAATTTCACTTCTTTTTCACTTCATGACATAGAAAGTAGCTCAGGATAGCAGGAACCACACTGGGCTGATGACCAGAGGCCTGCCTGCCTGTCCTAGCTCGGTTGCCACTAACCCGCTGTGGGTCTGGGGCAGCTTCTCTGGGCCTGTGTTCCCTTTAGAACTGTGATGGTCAGCAGGGCATTGGTGTTCCCTTTCCTGCCTCCCAAGACCCTGCCCTTTTCCCACTGGCTGAAGAACCCTCCAGAAAACTGCTCCCAATGACTGGATTTGCTTACAGAGCCGGATCCAGTCTGTCCTGCCTCTCCTCATGTAAGACAAGGGATAAAATATATCACTGGCTTTCCAACAATTTTTATGGCAGGATTCTTCCTTCAGATGATATCATACATGTATAAACACAGAGACACATTCACACACAGACATGCAGAGACACACAAAACACATGCACAAACACAAATGCACATACACTACACAAGCATGCATAGACACGCATGCCTGCATGCACACACATACACAGAAATGCATGTATACACATACGTACATAAACACGCACACACAGGTATACGTAAATCTAATGACATGCTGTATATACAGTTATTTTGAAAACATAAAGGGATAGCTATGGAAGCTATTACCGGTTATTATGATCCCTTCCTGATTCCCCAGATAAGTGAGGCAGAAACAAGGGAAGTGAAATTAGGAGTCTGGGAGTAACATATACGCACTACTATATATGAAACAGACAACCAACAAGGACCTACTGTGTAGCACAGGCAACTCAGTATTTTGTAATAATCTATTAGGGAAAAGGATCTGAAGAATATATATACATATAAAACTGAATCACTGCGCTGTGCACCTGAAACTAACACACTGTAAATCGGCTACCCTTCAATTTAAAGAAAATAAGCAAGTAAACAGGTGTGTTTATCATGTGTGTTTGTGTCTGTGTTTGCATATGTGTGTATGTGTACGTTTGTTGTGTTTTTGTGTATGCACTGTGTGTTTTTATACATGTATGTTTGTTGTGTGTTATATGTCTTGTGTACATGTTTGCATATGTGTCTATATTGGAGGTGGGGTGTCGTAAGTTGAGCAGGGAAGGCAACCAGCACGAGCGGGGAATTTAAAATTTATTTATTTATTTTTGGCTGCGTTGGGTCTTCGTTACTGCGCGAGGGCTTTCTCTAGTAGCAGCGAGCGGGGGCCACTCCTCATCGCGGTGCGCGGGCCTCTCACTATCGCGGCCTCTCTTGTTGCGGAGCACAGGCTCCAGACGCGCAGGCTCAGTAGTTGTGGCTCACGGGCCTAGTTGCTCCGCGGCATGTGGGATCTTCCCAGACCAGGGCTCGAACCCGTGTCCCCTGCATTGGCAGGCGGATGCCTGGTGTTCCAGGGTCCAGGCCTCATCACTGTTCCTTGTCTCTCCCAGCGCGGCCCAGGCAGAGGCCGTGGCATTTCTGTTTTTCTTTCTTTTTTTTTTTTTACTAAACGTGTGCTATATAATCCCTTTTTTGTAGGGGAAAAAACAAGGCATAAATTCACATGAATAGAAAAAAACCTGAAAGGATATATACACAAAGAAGTAGAGCTGTTTTGGGGAGACGATGAAATCATGGGTGCTTTATGTAAGCTTTATGCACCTTTGCATTTTTTTTTGAATTTTATTTTATTTATTTTTTTATACAGCAGGTTCTTATTAGTTATCCATTTTATACATATTAGTGTATACATGTCAATCCCAATCTTCCAATTCACCCCACCACCACCACCCCCGCCACTTTTTCCCCTTGGTGTCCATACGTTTGTTCTCTACATCTGTGTCTCAATTTCTGCCTTGCAAACCGGTTCATCTGTACCATTTTTCTAGGTTCCACATGTGTGCGTTAATATACGACATTTGTTGTTCTCTTTCTGACTTACTTCACTCTGTATGACAGTCTCTAGATTCATCCACGTCTCTACAAATGACCCAATTTCATTCCTTTTTATAGCTGAATAATATTTCATTGTATATATGTACCACATCTTCTTTATCCATTTGTCTGTCGATGGGAATCTAGGTTGCTTCATGACCTGGCTGTTGTAAATAGTGCTGCAGTGAACATTGGGGTACATGTCTCTTTTTGAATTATGGTTTTCTCAGGGTATATGCCCAGGAGTGGGATTGCTGGATCATATGGTAATTCTATTTTTAGTTTTTTAAGGAACCTCCATACTGTTCTCCACAGTGACTGTATTAATTTCCATTCCCACCAGCAGTGCAAGAGGGTTCCCTTTTCTCCACACCCTCTCCGGCAGGCCGTGGCATTTCTTATATGACAGATTTCCAAAGCACTTGCCTTGTCCAAGGTCATCAGTAGAGGCTATGGCAGAGCCTGGTCAGGGGAGCTCAGTGCCTTGATTTTAATTTCACTTCTTTTTCACTTCATGACATAGAAAGTAGCTCAGGATAGCAGGAACCACACTCGGCTGATGACCAGAGGCCTGCCTGCCTGTCCTAGCTCGGTTGCCACTAACCCGCTGTGGGTCTGGGGCAGCTTCTCTGGGCCTGTGTTCCCTTTAGAACTGTGATGGTCAGCAGGGCATTGGTGTTCCCTTTCCTGCCTCCCAAGACCCTGCCCTTTTCCCACTGGCTGAAGAACCCTCCAGAAAACTGCTCCCAATGACTGGATTTGCTTACAGAGCCGGATCCAGTCTGTCCTGCCTCTCCTCATGTAAGACAAGGGATAAAATATATCACTGGCTTTCCAACAATTTTTATGGCAGGATTCTTCCTTCAGATGATATCATACATGTATAAACACAGAGACACATTCACACACAGACATGCAGAGACACACAAAACACATGCACAAACACAAATGCACATACACTACACAAGCATGCATAGACACGCATGCCTGCATGCACACACATACACAGAAATGCATGTATACACATACGTACATAAACACGCACACACAGGTATACGTAAATCTAATGACATGCTGTATATACAGTTATTTTGAAAACATAAAGGGATAGCTATGGAAGCTATTACCGGTTATTATGATCCCTTCCTGATTCCCCAGATAAGTGAGGCAGAAACAAGGGAAGTGAAATGAGGAGTTTGGGAGTAACATATACGCACTACTATATATGAAATAGATGACCAACAAGGACCTACTGTGTAGCACAGGCAACTCAGTATTTTGTAATAATCTATTAGGGAAAAGGATCTGAAGAATATATATATACATATATATATAAAACTGCATCACTGCACTGTGCACCTGAAACTAACACACTGTAAATCGGCTACCCTTCAATTTAAAGAAAATAAGCAAGTAAACAGGTGTGTTTATCATGTGTGTTTGTGTCTGTGTTTGCATATGTGTGTATGTGTACGTTTGTTGTGTTTTTGTGTATGCACTGTGTGTTTTTATACATGTATGTTTGTTGTGTGTTATATGTCTTGTGTACATGTTTGCATATGTGTCTATATTGGAGGTGGGGTGTCGTAAGTTGAGCAGGGAAGGCAACCAGCACGAGCGGGGAATTTAAAATTTATTTATTTATTTTTGGCTGCGTTGGGTCTTCGTTACTGCGCGAGGGCTTTCTCTAGTAGCAGCGAGCGGGGGCCACTCCTCATCGCGGTGCGCGAGCCTCTCACTATCGCGGCCTCTCTTGTTGCGGAGCACAGGCTCCAGACGCGCAGGCTCAGTAGTTGTGGCTCACGGGCCTAGTTGCTCCGCGGCATGTGGGATCTTCCCAGACCAGGGCTCGAACCCGTGTCCCCTGCATTGGCAGGCAGACTCTCAACCATTGCGCCACCAGGGAAGCCCAACGAGTGGGGAATTTAAAGGCAGAAGAGAGAGGTGAACTTCCCCAGTGAGGCAGCTTCTGAGGCTGGAACCGACTTAAAAGACATCTAAATCCTTTCTTACCTCAGCGTTTGAACCGCCGCCCAGATGGTGACTTCAGCCCGATCAAAACCAGACAGGTGCCCTCCTCCTTCTCATAGTCCTCTGCTCTCCCCGCCACACCTCTCTCTCTCCTGCACTGCTCTCTCTGCGGCATCCTCTCTCCTGCCCAGGTCACGGCTGGATTTCTCAGTAGTGGTGGCTTTAAAGCCAGCTCCTGCCACGCGTCCCTGCCCCGTGCCCGGCCTCGCTGTCCTATTGCACTTGTAGGGAAGGGGGAGCTTCGTTCGTCCCCAGCAGCCCGCTGCGGGTCGTGGGCCAGCAGCACCAGACCCCCTTCTTTCTGGGGCTCTGGAGCCACGACTCAAAACTCACGACATGCGAGCAAGCGGTCGGCCACAGGGCAGTGCAAGCAAATGAGCGCATCCAGCATCCTCAGAGGAAAGCATCCGGAAATGGGAGGACACCTGCTTCCGCCCCACTGCACGGAAGGACACAGAGGGCGTGGTGCTCTGATGTTCCTTCCTTCATTTTAACAGGAGGATTGGCTCTGAGAGGGGCTAGGGCTCAGGTGTCAATTCGGGGAGTGGCTCGGCACCATTGCTTCTTCAGCACTCACTCATTCGCTCGTTTGTTTATTGGTGATGGATGGTCACTGAGAGCCTGCCGTGCGCCAGGCACTGTTCTAGGTGGTCGGAACCCCCGGACTCTCCCCTGACTCAGCTACTGGCCTTGGAGAAAGTGACTGCGTGTTTGGGACCCACAAAACACCGTACCATTTGGGGTCCAGACCGATCTAGGAGAGCCCCCGCTTACGTCTCCCACTCCCTCTCAGCCGCCTTGAAGGTCAGGAGGAGTGTCTGGGCTGCCAGGGCTTCGGGGGTGGTGCCCAGTACCCCCTTGTCAGGGACGGGGCTGGGCTGACTGTCCCCAGATCCTCGGTTCCAGCCAGAATCATTCAACTTCTGTTTTATTTGTTAACAATTTGCAAGACTTTATTGTGCAAAGAGTTTTACGTTTTGTTTTTAAGCTCGAAAACCCATTATTCTACTTACCTTCAGATTTGGAAGGAGGCTTGCACGTGACTTTTCTAACCCTGAGGCAAAGTGTAATCATGGCAACTCACTTACCTTGTTTCTTTTTTTAAATTTTACTTGCTTATTTTCTTTAAATTGAAGGGTAGTCGATTTACAGTGTGTTAGTTTCAGGTGCACAGCGCAGTGATTCAGTTTTATATGTATATATATTCTTCAGATCCTTTTCCCTAATAGATTATTACAAAATATTGAGTTGCCTGTGCTACACAGTAGGTCCTTGTTGGTTGTCTGTTTCATATATAGTAGTGCGTATATGTTACTCCCAGACTCCTAATTTCACTTCCCTTGTTTCTGCCTCACTTATCTGGGGAATCAGGAAGGGATCATAATAACCGGTAATAGCTTCCATAGCTATCCCTTTATGTTTTCAAAATAGTGCGTATATGTTACTCCCAGACTCCTAATTTCACTTCCCTTGTTTCTGCCTCACTTATCTGGGGAATCAGGAAGGGATCATAATAACCGGTAATAGCTTCCATAGCTATCCCTTTATGTTTTCAAAATAATTGTATATACAATATGTCATTAGATTTACATTTCCTCTCTCTCACGGTTGTGGTCACAATGGACAAAACAAGGATTGCATTTTCTGGAAGAAAGAAGGAAGGGTGCAGAGCACCTCTAAATGGATGGCTTCTCTGTAATGACAGAGTTGGCTGCAAAGACATATTTTTTCTATAGCACAATCACATTATTTTAAAAAGTCTGTGTGGATTTGCGTCTTCAACATATGAATAATTAAACAGGATAATCAAATAAATATTACAGCAATCTCCCCGTCCCTTCTTCCTTTCCACATGGGCACTTGGATGGTCCATGCTGTTGCCATGGCTGACACATCTGTTTACCACTGAGAAATAAACTGCTTTTCTAACCCAAAGGGACAACCAAACAGTGTCCACTCTTACAAAAAGATGTAAAATATATACTTTGATTAAAAGAAATTGTCAACCAGGGGACATAGTGGGCTTTTCTCCTGACTGCAGCCAGTAGCCCTCAAGCAAAGGTTGAGACCATGAGAAATTAAAAGTGGTCCACAGAAAATTTAGCCCCAAGCCTCACAGCACTTTGTAACACAATGTTCTGAAGGTATGTTTTGTACAGAAGCGAAACTTTTTTGATGCATCTGAGTTCCGTGGAGATTTATTTCCTCCATTTTAAAGAATATTTTTGCTTGCTAATTTAAAAATTATTATGATGTTCAGATATAAAAAAAGATTGATATCATATATCTGTGGTTAAGGTATGAAGGATAAGTGATAACCACATACTCATCCTCCAGGTTAAGAAATTACAAGAATTTTATGATCGTATTCCTCACCTTTAGCCCCCAGGGATAAATGCTATTCGATTTTTGTGTTCATCCTTCCCTCGCTTTTTATTATAGTTTTACTACGTAAGTATAAATCTTTAGACTAGATGGCTTCGTTTTTGTGGTTTTGACCATTAATGAATAGTATCCTGCTCTTTTTCTTCTTCTGTGACTAACTTTTTGGTATTCCATGTTTCACAGATGCATTCTTAGAAAAATCTATTAGGATATGTGACTGTATTGGTTAATTTTTAAAATCTTTTCTAAAATTGAAGTATAGGTGATTTACAACTTTGTGTTAATTTCTGCTGTACAGCAGAGTGACTCATTTATACATACATATACATTCTTTTTTATATTCTGTTCCATTATGATTTATCATAGGATATTGAATATAGTTCCCTGGGCTATACAGTAGCACCTTGTTGTTTATCCATTTTATACATAATAGTTTGCATCTGCTAATCCCAAACTCCCAATCCATCCCTCCCCTCCCCCTCCCCTTGGCAACCACAAGTCTGTTCTCTGTGTCTGTGAATCTGTTTCTGTTTTGTAGATAAGTTCATTTGTGTCAGATTTCAGATTCCAAATATAAGTGATATCATATGGTATTTGTCTTTCTCTTTCTGACTTACTTCACATAGTGTGATCATCTCTAGATGCATCCATGTTGCTGCAAATGGCAGAATTTCATTCTTTTTTATGGCTGAGTAGTGTTCCATTGTGGTATATATACCACATCATCTCTAGATTATTTATGTCATCTAATCAATATAAATGTTATGTAAATAGTTGCCAGTGCCCAGCAAATTCAAACTTTTGCTTTTTGGAACTTTCTGGAGTTTTAATTTTTCAAATATTTTTGATCTGCAGTTTGTTGAATCCACAAATGTGGAACCCGTGGATACAGAGGGCCAAATTTGTTCAGTCTTCCCATCTATGAAATAGCATATCTCTTCATTTACTTGGATTTTCTTTAATTTTTCTCAACAGAGTTTTTCAATTTTCAGTGTATTTCACTTCCCAACTGTTTGTTGTATATAGATAGAAATGGAATTGATTTTTGTTGTTGATCTTGTATTTTGCAACCTTATAAATTCCCTTATGAGTTCTAGTAGGGTTTTGGTGTATTCTTGAGAAGTAGATCGTGCATTTGTGAAAAAATCAGTTTTCTTTCTTTTTTCCCAACTTAGTCCCTTTTTTCCTTGCCTTATTATACTGGCTTGGCACAATATTGAATAGAAGTGGTGAGGATGGACATTCTTGCTTTATTCCTAAATGAACATGTTCCTTCTTTCATAACTATGTATGATGCTAGCTGTAGATTTTTAGTAGATGCACTTTATCAAGTTGAAGGCATTTTCTTCTAGTCACAATTGGCAGAAAGTTTTTTTAAAAATCATGAATAGGTGTTGAATTTTGTCAGATGCTTATTCTGCATTAATTTGAGGTGATCATATGGCTTTTCTTTTTAAACTTGTTACATTGATTACCAATCTTGAATTCCTGGGATGTATCTCACCTGTTCATGATGTGTTATCCTTATATACTGATGGATTTTGTTTGCTAAAATTCTGTTAAGGATTCTTGCAACTATGTTGTGTTAGTTTCCTGTTGCAGCTGTAACAAGTCACCATACATTTTATGGCTTAAAACACAAATTTATCTTCTTACAGTTCTGGAGGTCAGAAGTCCAAAAGCCATTTCACTGGGGTAAAGACAGTGTGTTGGCGGGGCTGGTTCCTTTCAGAGCCTCTGAAGGGAGAACCCATTTCCTTGATTTTTTTTAGCTTCTTGTGGCCCCTTCTCCATCTTCAAAGCATCACTCTGATCTCTGCTTCTGTCATCACATCACCATGTTCTCTAATTCTGACTTCTCCTGCCTGCATCCTTCTTATAAGGACAATTGTGACTGCATCGGGCCAACTGGATAATCTGGGATAATCTCGCATCTCAAGATCCTTCATTTAATCACATCTGCAAAGTCCTTTTTCCCATGTGAGGTAACATTCAAGGTTCTGGGGATTAGGACATGGACATATTTGGCAGGGGGACATTATTCTGCCTGCCACATATATTCATGAGAGTATCTAGTTATATTTGGGAGGAAAGTTTTATACAATTTTGGTATCATGGTAATGCTGACCTCATAAATTAGTTGAGAAGTGCTCTCTCTTCTTCTGTTTTCTGTAAGTGTGTGGGTTGATCTGGTATAATTTCTTCTTTTAGCGCTTAGTAGAATTTATCAGGGAAGCCATGTACTCCTCAGCAAATTCTTTGCCAAACCTCTTCTAAGTCAGGCCCTCTTGTTAAACTTTCTGAAACACCCTATACCTTTTCCTTGGAGCACTCAACACAATTTATATTGATATATGTATCTGTGTGATTACTTGGTTCATGTCTGTCTCTCTACCAGGGTATAAGAAGGGCAGACGCCTGTCTCTTTCACTGCTGAGTTCCCAGAATCTACCACTGACATTGGCACATGCTAGTTACTCAAGACATAGTTTTTGAATGAATGAATGAATGATTGAATGCCTTCCTGTTCCATGAGACTTCACTGTAGTCTTGTATTCCCTCTCCCTGCTTTTTTTTTAAAAAATAAGGATGCTTACTTTTATTTATTTATTTTAATAGTTGTCAGTGACTTTTTCCACTTTATTGAGGTATAATTGACAAAATTGTAAGCATTTTTGGATTAAGCTAGCTCATGCTGGTTTCTCTTTCTCGTAACTGAAACTGTCTTAGAAATGGTCAGGTGAAGGCTAGTACTTTGTGGAAGAGTGAGGCTGATTTCCAGGTTAAGTCTAGATAATGAGAAAGCTCCAGGAGCCTGAGGATGGTGGAAAAATACAGTGGTAGGAAGAAGCCAAGTGTTAGGGGCTGAAGGTTTGTGTCCCCCCAGAATCCATATGTCAAAGCCCTAACCTCCAAATGTGATGGTATTTGGAGATGGCACCTTTGGGAGGTGATTAGGGTGAGATGAAATCATGAGGGTGGGACCCCCTGATGGGTTAGCATTGAGGAAAGGCCATGTGAGGATGTGGTGGCTGTCCACAAGCCAGCGAAGGAGCCCTCACCAAGAATTGAATCTGCTAGTACCTTGATCTTGGATTTCCCAGCCTCCAGCTGTGAGAAACAAAGGTCTGTTGTTTGAGCCACACAGGCTGTGGTCTTTGTTATGGTTGCCCAGGGCTGACTAAGACAGCAAGTCATATGCTGTCTACTCCATTTACTCCACTCAAGCCTGCCCAGTCTAGTGTCCACCCTGCAGCTGCTCTGCTGGGCATGCAGATGACAAGGCCAGTGGAAGGAAGCCTCCAGCATGAAGGCGTGGACCTGCAGCAAGCAGTCTGCAGCTTGACTTCCTTTAGACAGTCCCACCTCTTCACCTGTGCTTCTGTAGGTCTCTGCATGCTGCACTCCCTCATCCTAACTTTTCTCCTTCCTTCCCAAAGACACAGGTGCACACATACACAGACCCACAAGTGAAAACCCACGCACATCTCCAACCTCGCAAACACACCTTCAAACACAATAAATCGCATGGTCATGAAGAAAATCTCCTTCATTTATATCACCTAAATTTATTCAAATATGAAGAAAGAAGAATCTTTTACTTAGAAATAAGAAGAAATAAGAACTTTTACTTCCAACTTAATGTTTCCTTTGTGGAAATTCGTAGATATCCCAGACGTGGCTCTAACCACGTCTGACTTAGAGGGATTCATAGGATGACTTCGGTCTAAGTAGAATGTGTCCACGGTGCCTGCAGCCAGACTTGCCTGATTGATTGCTGCTGCTCTGAGATCAGTCATCAACTACCAAATCTTGAAAATTTGCATGGAATCAAAAAATCTCTGGAGAAGAAAGTCAAAGAAAATAAATGTGTCTCTGGATGGCCTTTGCTCACTCAATCGGACAAGTGTAGATTATGTTGTTTGAAATACTTTCCAGTCTGCTAGGAAGTGTTCCCGCGTGGAGCCTGTGAAGGGAATTAAGCCCTTGTATTTTTAGACAACGCTCTGCTGTGTTTGAAATGCCATAGATTTGAAATGAAAGGTTATGACGTCATCTGATCCACTGTGCCACGACAGGCTTCTTTCTTTCAAGTCCATCATTCAGCCTGCAGTGTTTGGATCTTTTACTGCCTGCAATTGCTTACACATAGCAAATTTGTACAATGCCAGGGTCAAGTTCAATTCATCTTTACATCTGCAGTACCCAGCTTGCTAAAGGTGCCTTGTAGATGCTTTATCCACATTTGCTGAATGGAATTAAACTGATATTTCATGTAAAGCCAAGTCTTTGGCATATTGAATATTTTCTAGAGTGTTTATTGAATTAACATTTTTTTATCTGCAGTATATGAAGCACTGGTTTCTTATTTTTTGATACTTTTTTGATAGTCACATAAAAACAGATTCATCCATCTTCACAAATAGGATAAAACACTAAAATTTTTTTTTAATTTAAAAAATTGTTTTATTTTTATTTTTGGCTGCGTTGGGTCTTTGTTGTGGCATGCAGGCTCTCCGTTGTGGCGCATGGGCTTCTCTCTAGTTGTGGCGTGCGGGTTTTCTCCCTCTAGTTGTGGCGAGTGGGCTCCAGAGTGCGTGGGCTCAGTAGTTGTGGCACGTGGGCTTAGTTGCCCTGCGGCATGTGGGATCTTAGTTCCCCGACCAGTGATTGAACCCGCATCCCCTGCATTGCAAGGCGGATTCTTTACCACTGGACCACCAGGGAAGTCCATAAAAATGTTTTTAAAAAAGAAGTAAACTATTATAAAATTCTACCAGCAAAAAAAATAAAACACATGATACAATGGAATGCCCAGGGAAGTCCATAAAAATGTTTTTAAAAAAGAAGTAAACTATTATAAAATTCTACCAGCAAAAAAAATAAAACACATGATACAATGGAATGCTTAATAACAGACCTCGTGCTGATTCACTAAAACAATCGAATCAACTCTATTTTAAAAATGAGAGAGAACTGTGTGTCTTTATGGACTCTGTAAAACGGACTCTGTCTTGTCTCATTTTTTTTCTAAAAGCAAGTCTTAATAGACACCATAGGCAAACAAACAAAAAAGACTAATGAGAAACTGAAAACTACTGAACTTATAAAATGCTCTTTGTAATATAATATGAACAAATCTTACGTAGGAATTAGAAAGGATATAATGGGCTTCTCATAAAAGGAAAGATTGGAATAACCAAGGGATTTTAATTTTGTGCCTCACACGCTCAGAATTTTATCCACAGGGGAAAAAAAGATATTTCTTTCAAAAATAAATACATAAATGTGTGCCACATACAGAGTATTTTTAAAGAAATGCTATGGGCAATGCCTGCATTTAGGTACTATGATTCTTGAAGACTAATCTTTAACAGGCTTGTTGAAAGATGACTTCTGTGCCCAAGTTGTTACTTAGCATATTTATTCCTCTCTGGAAACTGAAAGAAGAGGTGGAAATCTTCATTAGGCCACACTGAATAAGGCATATGGTAAAATTACAGATTGCAAAAGCACATAGGAAATCTCCTGGAGCTATTCCACATTCCTCTAAAATCTTCCTTGGTGTAAGAAGACATACAGATGGCCACCAGGCACATGAAAAGATGCTCAACATTGCTAATTATTAGAGAAATGCAAATCAAAACTACAGTGAGGTACCACCTCATACCAGTCAAAACAGCCATCATTAAAAAGTCTACATATAACAAATGCTGGAGAGGGTGTGGAGAAACAGGAAGCCCTCCTACACGGTTGGTGGGAACGTAAGTTGGTGCAGGCACTGTGGAAAACAGTATGGAGGTTCCTCAGAAAACTGAAAATAGAACTACCATATGATCCAGCAATCCCACTGCTGAGCATATATCCAGACAAAACTAAAATTCAAAACAATACTTGTACCCCTATGATCATAGCAGCAGTATTCACAATAGCCAAGACATGGAAACAACCAAATGTCCATCGACAGATGAATGGATAAAGAAGATGTGGTGTGTGTGTATATATATATATATATATATATATATATATATATATATGCAATGGAATACTACTCAGCCATAAAAAATGAAATAATGCCATTTGCAGCAACATGGATGCAACTAGAGATTATCATACTAAGTGAAGTAAGTCAAAGAGAGAAAGACAAATACCATATGGTATCACTTATATGTGGAATCTAAAGTATGACACAAATGAACTTATCTATGCAGCAGAAACAAAACTACAGACATAGAGAACAGACTTATGGTTGCCAAGGGGGAGGGGGCTGAGGGAGGGATGGAGTGGGAGGTTGGGGTAAGCAGATGTAAGCTTTTATATACATTAATAGAATGGGTAAACATACTGTATAGCACAGAGAACTATATTCAATATCCTATGATAAACCATAATGGAAAAGAATATTTAAAAAGTATATATATACGTATAACTTTGCTGTACAGCAGTAACTAACACAACCTTGTAAATCAACTATACTTCACTTAGACTAAATAAATAAATAAATAAATAAATAAATCCTTGGTATAACAACACCGTCCTTGGTGTTGTTATAAAATGGTGCCATTAGTTTTAGAGAGAATTCCTTTCTCTGCATCAACAGCTGCCTCCGAGCCCCTGTAGGACACGACACAGAGGCCGCAAGAACCATTGCCTCACCCCTCTCCTGGAATCTCTGAACTCTTCTTCGTTCATTGAAACTCTGCTGGTTTCAGTCTAAACGTCAGCCTTTTCACTCTTGCTGTGATGCCATTTGAAATTTTTGTTGATCTCTGATCCTGTCCTTGGTTTTAGTTAACAGTGCTTGGGAGATCCCGATCCTTAAATCATTATCTCATTTCCTAACTAATCTGAGTTCACACTGATTATTCTGCCGTCATCTTGTTTTTCTTTACAATAAGAAATGTGAAGGGAGGAAATGCCTCAGGGCATTGCCACTGCAGGGCTGGCTTTATGAGCCATACTCTGGATACTTTTTTTAATGCCATTTTTGCCATCTTGACACTCTTAATACTTCCTGGACAAGGGGCCCGCATCCTCATTTTGCACTGAACTCTTCAAATTACAGAGCTGGTCCTGTGGCCACTGCTCTGGTCTGTTTCTCAGACAAGCAGAAAGCTGGAATTGGATGAAGTTGTATGAAATACTAAAAAAGACTGCCTCGATGTGGCTGAGAACACGGTGTGGATTTTTGCTGTGTTTGTTCATATTTGTTGAACGTAGCATCTCCGGGGAATCCAGATTCTTCCTGGAAAATGGTAGTGGGGGTCTCTCTAGCTGCGTTCTATTATTCCTTAAGCTGTCCCTGAAGTCTAGTACGTGTTCCCGGCAAAGGAAAAAATAAGAAGAGAGAGATGCAAGTGAAAACAGGGCAGCGTAGGAGGCAGCCTGGCCGTGGTCATGTTGCCACACTTTTCCCAAACATTTGGCTACCCCAGAGCACAGGATGTAGCCAAGTATTTTAACCTACTTTGTGTTAAATTCTGATCTATCCAAGTAAATGCAATCCATATGTTTCTGAATCATTTTTGTCTGACTTACCAAAATATTCTTAAAGGCCTTTTGAGGTCTAGAAAAATGTCAGAAGCTCATAGAAGTTTTCTAGGCTTCTTTTTGCTAAAATTAAAAATAGAAGATTGAGGACTGTTCCAAATATTTGAAAACAAGAAGGTGTAGAACGCAGGTTGGAACTCAAAATGTGGCCAAGTGTTTGCAGTTAACCAGGGTGTATGACTTCATGCTCCACTGCTGGCTTCTCCAGCACAAACTCGGCAGCTCTTTGGAGCCCTCACTGACTTGTGCTTTGCGTAAACCAAGATGAACCACAGACTTAGAAAACAAACTTATGGTTATCAAAGGGGAAGGGTGGTGGGTGAGGGATAAATTGGGAGTTTGGGATTGACATATACACACTACTATATTTAAAATAGATAACTAATAAGGACCTCCTGTATAGCACAGGGAACTCTACTCAATATTCTGTAATAACCTAAATGGGAAAAGAATTGCAAAAAGAAGAGATATATGTATACGTACAACTGATTCACTTTGTAGTACACCTGAAACTAACACAACGTTGCATTTCAACTATCTTCCAATATAAAATAAAAATTAAAAAAGAAAAGATGAACCAAGTCCCCTCCTTCAAGACTGCCTTCTGTCACAAAGTCTAGTCCTCAATGGTGCACCTAAGCGGAGAGAATGATTTACAGTCTCTGATATAAGATGACAGGCAGTAATTGTTCCACTCCTGCCTCTGGAGTTTTGGTGACCGTGGGTGGGTCGTCATCCTGCTACTCCAGTGATTCCCAGGATCAGGCTTAAAGGGCCCCCTGTGCCACCCAGACTAGCGTTTGCTCTTTGCTTCTCACTGTGGTCCCCATGGTGTACCTACCTGACCCACAGGGGACTTACATTTACCAAAGGTAGAGTCAAACTGTATGCTATTTAAACAAGGTCCTCCTGTAGAGCACAGGGAACTATATTCAATGCCCTGTAATAAACCATAATGGAAAAGAATATGAAAAAGAATATATATATGTAATATATATGTATATGTATACATATATATGTTAGTATAACTGAACCGCTTTGCTGTACAGCAGAAATTAACACAACATTGTAAAGCAGCTATACGTCAATAAAATAAATTAAAAAAAAGAAAACCCTCTGTGCTATTTAACTCAGGTGCCATAGATAGCATGACATTGCCCAACTATTGTAACATAGTAATGATAGTTTGATAATTTTCCTTTGAAACCATGGTGTGGGTGCAACACATCCAAGAATAAGTTTACAGATACGTTTCACACGTGTTTATATCCCCTCATACTTCATAGCACAGTCTCTTGCCACAGAAAAAAATCTTTCAGTATGTATTTCTGGTATGAATGTAAGACTTGAGTGGATACAGTAAGTGGAAGCACAGATAGATTTTTTAGTGATGATTTCTAAGTGTACACCGGAAAAATTTTCAATACTCTTTTCCAGTCCTCAACACTATTGCAAGATCTTCTGATAAACAGAAGTAGATCAAATAATCGAGGAGTATCTAAAATCATATTTTAAAATTTCCTCCAGAAAGGAAGCTCCAGGAAAACAGGGATATTTGTTTTGATTACTGATGTGTTCCAGGAGTTTAGATTAGTGCCTGGCATATGTGGGTTCTCAAGAAAAGTTTGTTGAATGACTATTAGGAATGAATGGTGGACATTTCTAGAAGCCGTGGCTCCTCACTAAAAATGAAGGGTATGATTTGCCACCTGCCTTAATCCCCTCTTGCCCTCATCACAAGTAAAAAAGAATCCTCAACGACGAAAAACATCTCCCTCTGTTGCAGACCACTGTAAGTAGGTCAAGTGCGGTCTCCAGACCTGCAGATAGTACTTTTGGAAAATGTTACAGTTAGTAATGAAACATAATTACTTGAATTCTTAATTATTTATAGGAAAGTGCAGTCAAGGAGGGATTGAGGCTTTGGGAATGTATTTTATTTTCCAACAGAGCCCAAATTATTTTTTACTGATACATTTCCATTCTTGTCTGAAACGGTTTATTTTATATTTTATACAGAGACATTTGCCATGGTGTCTGAAGCAACACACGTACATTGTCATGTAATTGATGTGGCCGTGGGGATAAGAGTTCTTTCACAATCTTTTGACTGGATCTCCATTATTAGCCTTTTCATTTTTTTTTCCCCGAAAAGGAAGTTTTAAAATTCAGAACAGAATCACAGGACTGTCAAGAGCTCAACTGGATTTCCCCCCTACATTCTTATTGGTTTTATTCAAATAAATTTTACATCATCTAAGTGTGACCTTTGTCCCTAAAATATGATCGTGGGGGGTTGCATTTCAGGAGACAGTGCAAGAGAGACCCAGAATTTAGGGCAGGGAATGGAAAGATGTTGTTTAATGGGGACAGGGTGACATTTGAGAAGATGGAAAAAGTCCTGGCGAGGGAGAGTGGTGACGGCTGCCCGGCAATGTGAATGTACCTCATGCTGCTAAGCGTACGTGACCTGTACACTGAAAAGTCATTAAAATGGGAAACTTTATGTTATGGATATTTTACCGTGGCTAAGGAAAAAAGGAGAGAAAAGCAAGGAACAGAGAGGATGATTTAATGTCAGTTATTAAGGAGGGAGAGCTCCCTGACTTTTTCACCTCCCTGGGCCGGATAACTCTCTTGTTTTCTCCGTTCTGCTTTCCCAGATTCTCCCCACAAGCCTCCCTTGTAAGCCTCCTCTGCAAGGCTGTCTTCTCATTTTTGTGACCAAACTGAGAACATAGGGAGGGCAGGGCCTGGCTCTGTCTTGTTCACTCTTGTGCCTCAAGCAGGACGGAGAACGTAGTCAACACTCAGGACACAAGGCTTGAAGGAAGGAATGCAGGAGGGCCCTTCCTTCCTCGTGCTGCCAGAAACCACCAGGTAGGGGCAGCACTGTGGTAACGAACACCCCCTTGATGCGTGTGGAGGTGAGGCTGAGGGCCTTTCCCTGGGGGCAGGTCCAGCCTGGGACATACAACGATGGAATGATTTGGTGGAATGATGTCTGTTTTCCATGTTGTCAAAACCTCCAAGAATTAAAGTGCTACCCTAAACATCATGAACCTGCTTTAATTACTTGCTGTGTATTTATTATATATTTACCTGTCTGAATTATTCTTCAATCCATCATTCGTTCAATAAGTATTTATTAAGTGCTTACCATTCTCAAGCCCTCTTGTAGGCACTGAGTGAAAAGACGGACCATAAGTCCTGGCCCTCATGGAGTGTACAGTCTAGCGAGGGGACAGACAAATACATGAGTGAACAAATAGGCTCGTAAATGGTACTAAAAACTGTGGAGAAGAATGGATGAGAGAAGAGGACAAGCAGTGATGATTTCATTAAGGTCTGTTTCTGAAGTTTTGTCTTGCTCTTTCGTTTGGGACACATTCCTCTGTTTCTTCACTTTCCTTGACCCCCTGTGTTGGCTTCTTTGCATTAAACGAGGCACCCCCCAGGTCTGGAAGGAGGGGCCTTGCGGAGGAGATGAACCTTATTGTTCAGAGCTGCCCTGGCTCTTGGTCGTGTCTCACAGCTTCGTGATTGTCCAGGCAGCCTATTTTATTCTCAGTGGCTCCCAGTCGTTAAGGGTGTGACAAGACCTGTCCAGGGAGGATCTGAGTCAGAATCCAGATTCTGGCTGATCGGAAGCCAGCCGCTCAGGCAGCAGCTTTTAAAGTATGCGAGTATATGCGGTCTTGAGGGACCACGAGTGTAAGCCCCAGTGGCCACCAGAGCCAGGCGATCTGGAGGTGTCCGGCGGGGGGCAGCCGCAAAAATCGGGGCCCCGGAGGAGAGCGCAAGTTTCTTTCCGGGAGGAGGTGGCGAGAGCTGCAGTGAAGCAGGGGGGCAGTGCAAGGATGGCGCCTGCAGGGAGCTCCTCAGCAGGCCCCTCAGGCAGATGCTTTAACATAAGCAAATCAGCCTCTTTCACAGCGATTCTGGGCGCCTCTCAGCTGGACCCTGGAGCAGGTGAGTCAGTTCGTGTTATGCTTTAAGAACCATTTCTCAGTTTGCCGTAGCTTGGTGGGTCTTGTGGAGAGGAGCCCCACTGGCTTTCAATGATAGGTGTTTTGGGGGCTCATCTTTCAGATGCAGGTCTTAGGAGTTGGGGTGCCTGGTATGGGGTTCAAACCCTTCGCTCCTTGGGGAGAAGCTCAGGGTTTTGAGTTCCCTCCCAGTTGTGGGTCTGCACGAGGCATGGGGTTCAGGGTGCAGTTGTGTCTCAGCCTCTCCTACCTGCTTCCAAGTGGGTGTTTTGTCTCGTTTGCTTGAGGTGTAGGAGTCACTCAGCTGGTCTGGGGGTTTTTCAGAGGAAATTGTTGGTAGGGAGCTGTGGATTCCGTGTGTCTGTGGGAGGAGACATTACCCACTCTCAGCCTCAGGATTTCGTGCAGGACTAGAAGCATAATATCTTATGCTGCTTATTCAGTCATCACAGTGATGGAGCAAACAGCATCATGTTTGCTTTCTGAGACACCGCATATCATTGAGATGAATGCTTCAGGAAGAAATAAAAATAATATTGCTATTCTTATTTATTAGCCACTGTCTTCCTCAGGAATTGTCTCATTGCAATGAATGGAAACCAATTTAGCAGTGTCTACATCAGTGGTTCAACCATGGGCAACATTCTCCTCCACCCTTGGGGCATTTGGAAATAGTGAAGGGTGTTTTTAGTTGTCACCGTGACCGTGAGGTGCTCTGTCATTCAGTACCCAGGGGCCAGGGATGCTAAACATCCTGCAGTCTGAAGGATAGTCTTGAACAATAAAGAATTGTTCCATTAGAGTTCTGTTGAGAAACCCCGATCTGTGAAAGAGTCTGGGGTTTGCCAAAACCCAAGTAAAACTGGGCCTCCCTCTGTCCAGTCTCAGAACAGGATCTCATGTAAGTCTCTTTCCTCAGAAAGCCTGGGAAAGTAAAATCTTTACAAAAGCAACTTGAAGAGTTGCAGAGGAGAATTCTATTTGACCTAATAGCAAAACTTTGTAAAATCATTCCCAGTATCTCATTCAGTATCCCACCTGCCTTCAATCTTATTTTATTCTCTCAACATATCTACAACTTCTCCCCAAAGCAGTTTGTCCTTGAGCGTTTGTCCTCTCCTGTGCTCTACCTTGAGCAGCTCTGTTCTTTCCTAATACCAACTGAGTCTAGTTTTTCTAGCTAATTCATTTCTGTACCAGCTGTATGTACTAGTTGTATGAATGTGTGTGTGTGTGTGTGTGAGGAACCATGAGGCTGCAAATTCTTCTATTCATCACTTTTACAATGACAGATCTAAGGGTGGGATTGGCTGTGACCACAGGTATTCTTTTAAAACCCAATGGCCAGAAGCTGCGTATCACAGGAACTAGGAAGTTGTGAGGTGTCAGTTGTTTCTGTACCACTCTTCCTGGATCCACCCATATCTTCTTCCCTCTGCATTTTCCTATATTCCCTACTTGGCTAACCTGCTTTCTTACTCACCTCCTAGTTTCTGCTCTCCATCACTGCACTAGATCAAATGTGTTCCCACAAAATCCATATGTTGAAAACCTAACCCCCAGTGTGATGGGATTAGGAGGTGGGTGAGGCTTTTGAGAGGTGATTAGGTCATGGGGGTGGAGCCCTCATGAATAGGATTAGTGCCCTTATAAAAGTGGCTGGAGAAAGTTCCCTTGTCCCTTCTGCCATGTGAGGACACAGCGAGAAGTCTGTGAACCAGGAAGTGGGCCCTCCCAGACACCAAATCTGCCAGCACCTTGATCTTGGATTTCCCAGCCTTCAGAACTGTGAGAAATGACCCAGTTTATAAACCACCCAGTCTACGATATTCTGTTATAGCAGTTCAAATGGCCGAAGGTGATAAATTTGCCCAGTATCTGGCTTTTGCCTGCCATGTGGATCTAACTATACACGAACCTTCAGCTCCAGCACCATCTGCCTGATTCAGAGTCTGTTTCTCAGTTCCAAATTCCTGCCTGGGAGGAGTGACAGCCCAGTTGAGAGCAGGTTCTGCCTCCGCCAATGCCTGCATTTGTGGTGGATAGTTGTCCCTTCTGCGCTGTGGGTGAGGCAGATTCCTTAGGAAGGGACTGTTGATGGGGAATAAATAATGGATATCTTTGGGACAGCAACACACGTCCATGTAGTTCATGGTGACACTTAATCAATATCAGGAAATTCCAGCTTTAGGTTAAGACGATATCTTGAGTTCATTATTCCTCTAAAGGAACTACACTAATCCTGCTAGCAGATTAGTGCAGAGACGCTTACCCCCATATGCCACATTCGTTTCTGGACCTTTATGATCATAGAGCAAGTTCAAAGCTGAGATACAGTCTAGTTTTTCCTAGTTTTCACCCAGCTTGGTCAGAATATTAATGTTTAACTTATAATGTCAAGGGTTGTCTTATCATAAACTCTAAGAAAATTTTGGGGATGGTGCAGAGTCGTAAAATGAAGATGAGCCAACTTATTTTGTGGTGGTGCGTTAACTTTGGAGTATTGGCGATATTAGTTTTATTAGCATCGAAGCCATTAATTAATATTTATTGAGAGCAAATGAGGTATACTCAATATGGCACAGTGTAAAAAAGTTCTTTGCTTCTAATATTTGTTGAATGTTCATCACATGAGACAATAGTCACTTCCATCGTTGAATTGGGAAATGAAAGCAAAACCATTTTTTATGTAGATGAAAAGTTAAAAAAATCTGTTTCTGTAGTTATTCTCTTAAATCAAGTTGGAGACTTCAGAAGTGCTGCTCATACGATAAAACTCAAATTTCGTTGAAATATAGAAAGATAGAATTGACAATGACCTTGGACCTAATCATAGTGTCTTGTTTTTAGAGAGAAAGTTGAAGCCTAACGAAGGGGCTGAGTGACCAGTTCAGAAGTCACATGGCTAACAGGGTCTCTTTCCCTAAGAGCACACTCCCTTGGTGACTGGCGTGAGGTGGTTAGATGCTCTTTAGGTAGAGTAGAAAGTTGCGTGGAAAGAGGACCCAACAATATTGCAAACTGGAGAGACTGCTTCCACATTATTTTTGGTGCTTCCTTCATCAGATGTCTTAAGAGTCCAAAAAACACTTGGCTAATGAGCAACTTGATATTATATTTAAAAAAATCTTATTGTAGTTTGTCTAAATGGGTTTGAAAATTTATGTACTTAAGTTCTTTTAGGTTTTTATTTTGAACCTTCAGGTTCTGGGTTTTTTTTCCCAGAAACATAAAACAAAGTCAAGCAGTTATCTAGGAATTATAAATTATTTAAGCAGGAGCTAGTGTGAAATGGGAGGAATATGTAAATACGAATCAAATCACAGACAAACAGGCTCAGGAATAAAGAATCCCCCAAAAACAAAGGTAGAGAAAGGGCCTTCTGAGTGGAGAACAAAACAGATTTTCTATAGATCGGAAATATCATTCTATAGTCATCTATCTTTTTTTAAAAATTGAGGCTATCATAGATACAGTAAAGTGTAGCACTGATCTTAAGTGTTCATCTGGATAAATTTGTAATATATATAAATATGTTTATGTATATGCACATCTTACACATATTTTACATACATGTATTTTACATATATGTACATATGTACACATATATGTATATATTTTACATACACACATATCTTCATGTAACCACCACCGAGATCAATACCCCCAGCATCCCACGAGATATCCCTTTCCAGTATATACTTCATCCCTGCAAAGGTAAATGCTGTCTGACTGCCAACATCATCGAAGCATTAAATTTCTTATCTAAAACGAATTAAAGTTTTAAACCAGCGATGTTCCATAATTTATTTGCTGTTCATTAATTTTAATAAATATTTAATGACCACTCTATAATGAGTTTGCACAGGCACTGGAGTCTCAGTGATGAGTCAGAACCATTTCTCAGTATTGTAGATGGTGCTGGGATCAGTCTTACTCTGTTTTGAAAGTCTTTTTCTCCTTAATTTTGTTCTAATGGTGTATCTTTATGGAATGTGTTACATATACGAATTTGTATTATCCTTTGTAGATTTAATATTGGGTTTGAACCTTTAATACACTTTTTTGGGAAGTAGAGCAGGTTTGCCTTTGAACACAGACCGACTGTGACAACATCGGAATGCACCTGTTTCTTACACAACCTGTTGGGAACGCTGGCTGTCAGGACCAAGCTGCCGTAGCCGTAGCCCCGTTACCAACGAGGGGCAGTGCGTCCTAGAGAAGGCAAAGTGCCCAGATGGGATACAGCGTGCGATCTTGTTGTGGGTTCTGCCCTGAGTCACTGTGGTGCAGAAGGAGAGGGACCAGGTTGATGGTAGGAAGAGGTAGATGGAACGTCCCAGGGGAACTCTGCACGGACAACACCTGGCTGTATGTGGGAATAAATCTCCACACGTCATTTTATGTTTTGAAATATACTAGTTTCACTGTAAGGACAAAATGGGCAGGTGAATCTTGACTGTTACATCAGAAGTGTCCCTGCAGTCCCCATATTAAATGATGACTGGATTCTTGCTGAGTGCATTTCTCCAGAAAGGAAGACACTCCAAATGTAACTATTTTTTTTAATATTCTTGTTAATTTATTATTCTGAAACCCAGAGAAGTACATTGGATTGATCATGTTCCTTTTTTTTTTATTCTTAGGTGGTTTTTATTTTTATTTTTTTAACATCTTTATTGGAGTATAATTGCTTTACAATGGTGTGTTAGTTTCTGCTGTATAACAAAGTGAATCAGCTATACATATACATATATCCCCATATCTCCTCCCTCTTGCGTCTCCCTCCCACCCCTCTAGGTGGTCACAAAGCACCGAGCTGATCTCCCTGTGCA